>NC_134579.1:51090312-51394583 GCF_037038515.1 Microtus pennsylvanicus | reverse complement strand
CTGATAGGAGCTGCTTCAAACTGTGAGCAGAGGGAGCGGACCATTCAAGGGCTATTGGGACACCAGCTGCTTGAAAATCACCCGGACAGGATTATCTGGTCATGTGCCAAGGTGAGAAGTTAGTCCTCACCAAGGTACCCTTCAGAACAACACACTGTCCCACTCCTGTATCAGCTCCCTGTTAAGGACTAATAATGACAAGGAAGCCTTGAATATTTTCCCCATCTCTCTCCCGTAATGAGTCTCCTCCTCAGCCATCCTTTCCTTCCTGCTTCCTCCCTTTGCTTTCACCTCCCTTCACATCCTTGCTGGAGACCCTTGGCAGGAGGCGGAGGGGGCTGTCTGGTGCTCGTGGTTAGTCAAGCACTAAGGATTCAAGCCACAGTGGCCAGGAAACCTGGGTGTTTGGGAGTCTGACCTACAGGCCCAGTTGTAATAAATGTGCCATGCATGTGATAGGGCAGCCCTAGGTCTGGGGATATCCAGCCCAGACTGCCTCTACTCGATCCTGAACTGCTCCCCTGAGCTGGTGGAACCTCCCATGCCTCTCCCCATTCTCAACCTCTCTGGACGCCTTGCTGAACTTGTTCCATGTATCCCTACTGTCTTTCTGTGTCGCCACTCTCTGCCAATTCTCAGTGTTTCTGCTCATTTACTACATGCAATTCTGGCAGCAAAAGTCTGCATTTAGTCTCCCAGGTAGTAAGACACTTCCTGAAATGTGATGTTCATGAAAACACATGAATGGCAATATGGAAAAAGAGACCAGAGCCATTTGTGGGGAGAGACACTTTGTTCCACCCAAGTAGAAAGACTTAAGCTGAGAGATCCCTAGAACAAGGGCTTGTACCTCAGTCTTGTGATAGTTACTGCAGAATGTGGTCCCTGGACAGATAACACAAGGGTCTGAACATGCAGCATTCCAAATTCTCAACAGGCATTGAAGGGGTGCTTTCTTTTAATTTTGAAATTATAATGAAATCATATTATTTCTCCCTCTCCTTTCTCTCTTTCCAAATTCTTCTGTGTTCCCCTCTTTTTTCTCTTTCAAATCCATGACCTCCTTTTCATTGCTTGTTGTTATAGATATATAGGTATATGCATATATATTCTTAAATACAACCTGCTCACTCTGTATAATGTAACTTGTATGTATGTTTCCAGGACTGACCATTTGGCATTGAATAACCAGTATGTGTTCTTCCTGGAGATTATTTCTCACACTCTCAGCATTACTTAGTCACCTGTTGTTCTTTGTGTAGGGTTGAGGCCTCCTAATCTTTCCCACACCCATTTCTGTTGAGCATGTCTTTAGTGTGGTCCTTGTTCAGCTCATGTGTAGGCAGTCATGCTGATGAGACTTTATGGGTGTACCTTCTGACATCACTAGGAGAGAGTCTCATGACAAACTCTCCAGCCCTTTGGCTTTTCATTTTGATGGTTCAGTGAGCCTTTGTAGCCAGCCATAGCTTCTTTACGGGAATCCTCTTTCACAATAGAGAGAGCTGGACTTGGTTCTGATTGCTTTTTGTACCTCAAAGGGGAAAGATGACCTGGGTGGAAGTTAGGGGACATGCAAATGAGTGACTTGCTCAAACCCTATTGACCATCTTCCCACAGTACAGACACAGCCAGATCAGGAAGCCCTGCTTGGGATTACAGCACCCCTGGAGATGCCATAGATCGTGTGCATAGACTCCTAACAGGGATGAAAATTACACTAAGAAATCTGTGAACTCTGGCAAGATCAGAGAGGTCACTTAAGGAAGGGGGTGTTTCTCAACAGGCTAATTGAGGTCTTTACAATATTAAGGTTATCCAAGATGCCCTTCCTTCTGCCTTTTATCTCCTAAACAGGAAAAGATATTAACCTAAATCTACTTAACAAGCTTCACCTCGCTACTCCTTTTGCTTTCCTTGGGGCCTTTCTTTCACCTCAAAGATGTAGAGGTGTAAACTTTCTACTCTGTTCAATTAATTACCCAGGCTGATTTAATGTAATTCTGTCATGTATGTTTATAATTGCTTTCACATAATTGGTTTTAGGTATGATTTTCGCCTGGGCCAAAACTCAATCTGCTTCCCAAATTGTTGAAACTGAGTAGTAAAATCCATGATAGTTAAATCTTCCTTTCATATTCCAACTTACTTTATGATGAAATTACTATTCTTGGCATGCCTAACTTGAGATGTAAAGGTAAATGTTTCCAGGATGATTTTCATTATATTTATTTATTTGTTTTGTGTGGCAGACGTGCATTTGCCATGGTGTATGTGTGGAGGCCAGAGAAGAGATTTCTGGAGGGAGTTGATTCTCTCCTTCTACCATGTGAGTCCCAGTGATTGAACTCGAGTTTTTGGCTTTGACAGCAAGCACCCTTACCTGCAAGCCGGATCCCACCCTCTATGATACTTTTTAAACTTGCCATTATGGCACCAAGAAATGGGAGCTGCTATTGCCTGTCTGCCTGAGCTTTCTTTCCCCGCTGCTTGCTACTTTTTTTTTTTAGAAACACAAAACAGATTATTTTTTTTTTTACTAAGACCTTATCTTGACCAATTTTAGATAAAAAAAATCATTTTAAGACAAAATCATTGGTGCCTACTCTGTGTGATTTGAATCTTACAAATGATATTATATGAACTTAATCCTAATGTGTTTAAATATAGTTGAGATCCAGTTCCATTTTACAAATACAGTGAAAGCAAGGCTTGTCCTCATGGTTCTTCATGCTAATGTGTAGAAGTAACCAGATACACTTAAGGGAAGGAAACAAACACAAAATGAAGCAGAGACCAGACCTTTATCCTCCTTTTCATTAGAGGCAAGCTAGAAATACCTTTAGGAGTGTTAGTGTGTGTTACCTGCATTTCAGATGTAGCTTCCTGTGTTTTCATTGGAATATAGACATTTTTATTAAGAAAAACCATGTTTTCTAAAGACAAAGAAGATAGATAGGAACCATCAAGAAAAGGAAGTAGAGAGCGATAGGGGAGGTATGTTTTTTGGTAAGGAAGGTTAAAGGTAAAAAGGCAATAGCTTTAGATGAGAATGGGTTTCACATGGTAGTTTTGACCTAAGTAAAGGATTGTTCCAAAAGGGAAATAGAAAAAAAGGGTAGACAAAATGGGAATACTTATTTGTATTACAGAGGGTCCAGGCAAGTCACGAAAGTGTTTATGAACTATAGAACTCAGTGACTAGAAATACGCATGGTTAAGTTTACCATAGCTAATGCTAATTAAAAATTCTAAGTGTCACATCTTTGCTGGGTAATTATTTCATGGGTCAGTATGCCCATTCATCAGGAAGGAGCTGTAAAAGGATGTGGGGCCACTCCAGACACTCCAATTCTTCACAACAGAGATAAAACAGAGACAGTCCAAATGCCCCGAAAAGTAACCGCAGACAAAAGAACTAGCCAGATTGATAGCCTAAACCATGAGGAATAATATATTTCACCAGGCTAATAAAGTACCTGCTACTTCAGAGAAATCCCAGACAGAAGTTTCTAAAGGATAATGCTTGCCATAGCTGTGGAAAACGAAGACACGGGAAAAGAGCTACTCTCAAAGAGTTCTAAGAAAGTGTGGCTCTCCCCACTCTACAAAAGAGACTGTCCTCTGCGGAGAGGACAGACCTTCAGACACAATGATGGGTGACATTCTTAAGGACGAAAGCTGTCCCTGGTTTCCTATTGAAAGCTGGACTCCAATGAGTACAAATGACCACCAAGGTGCCCTGGATAACTTTTAATGTGACAATAAAAATGTAAATGTGGCCTCACTTGGTAGAACTAGAACTCCTTATTAAATAACTGTTGGAAATGCCTCAAAGTTGAAGAAATCCTTGTTGCCAGGCTCACCTTGTCCCATAACAAGGCATAACACTGGGAGTCCTCACCTAAAACTTAGAGGACATTCCCAATACTCTTAGCTGACTTTCCTCCACTCTCTAGCTAGCATGCGGATAAGTAGGACACTTACAAGCTATAGCAGGTATACAGCAAAATGCGTAGAGGAAATGACAAAAATGGCCTCAATAACTGTCCCAAAATAAAACCTAAGCATATCTTACATAGGAACGAGAGAAAATGGGCAGGCAGCACAGCAAGGGTATAAACTTACTGAAAATGCCTGGTGGACTCAGGCTCAGGGGAGCATAAAATTCTATTGCTCAAATGAAAAAAAAAATGTTAAGGAACCTCATAACTCATGTTACCTTCACATTCAGACATGAACTGTCCTAACCACTTGTCGTTTTTATTAAAGAGCAAAAGGACTATAAGGCTATAAGTCTATAACAGAAAACAGGTAGAAGGCTGTTTACTCTGTCTCTAGAATTTACTTTTCAGGTAGAATTAAGCCACAACTTTTCTTTAAGGTAGTATAAAGGACAGGCACCTTCCGGAGAAAAGATGAGCAATTCAGTTTGACTCAAATGTATCCCTGGAAAGGATGTTAACACCTTTTGCTGTTTTATAATGGTTTCTTAAGATGGATAGAGATCTCTCCTTCCACATGGATAGAGATCTACCCCTCTATTTGAAAGAACTCAAATATTTTTTCTCTAGAACAAAATCTCTCCTGCTGGAGACCCCACAGCTTCCAGAATATGCTGAAGACAAAGCAGCTCACATCAATTGTAATGGCTCATCTTGCTTGTCTGGTTGACACATCTAGGAAGAGGAAAACTCGATTGAGAGATTATGCCTGCCTACATCAAACTGGCCAGTAGACATGGTTGTACGGACATTTTCCTGATTGGTCACTGACATGGGAAGTCCAGCCCACTTTGAGCATTGCTATTCCTAGGCAGGTGGGCCTGGACTATCTAAGAATGGTAGTTGAGCAAGGCAGAGGAAGCAAGCCAATAAAGAGGGTTCCTTTGTGCTCTTTGCTTCAGTTCTTGCTTCTAGGTTCCTGCCTTGGCTTCCTAGACTTCATGTCCCCATCAGTCAAAACTCTAATTCGGTATCCTGTGCTTGGAGCAGCCCTGACATTCAAGAGGATCAGCTTTGACCTGTCTGAACCAACGCTGGTCATTGTCATTCTACCTCAAAATTGGCTCAGCACAGGGGCGCAGCAAAGTCTAGTTAATGAGGCAGAGTAATGCTACTCCTGTGGAAGGCTAGGCAGGCATATATATATATATATGTATATATATATATATATATACATATATATATATATATATATTAAATGTTAAAAAGACACAGATATTGTATTAGGAGAGAAGTCTGAGAACTGCTGTGGTCCCTATGGAACAACGAGAGACACAAATCTAGAGACCAAAGCCCCACACATGTAAGTTGTTAGATAAGAATGGCCTTTTGGTTGTTTCTGACAGTGCTAAGCCCCTGAATTAATCCCAGAGCCTCCAGTGTGAAGGAGATTGGGCAGAGAGGCAGAAAACCCAAGAATGACAGAGAATAGGATCTGTAGTTGAGATCCAGCCTTACGCCACTGTGGGTGCCAGTCCTCGCTTGACTAGAGGTCAGCTGAGGAAACAATCCTGGATGTGGAGTGAGAATGGAAGCGGTCAATGAGGAGCAGACCAGACTGTCCCTGATGTGTGAGCACCAGGGCAAAGCAGGGAGTGCTCCGCTGGGGTGTGGGTGCCTTGGAGCTGCAGAGCAGCCCCTCTGGGCCTTTGCAAAGCTGAAGGAAAGCTGCAGAGTAATCAATCTTGACAGCAGTCACTGATCTTTGCCAGCTCGAGTTTTTGGCCTCTGGTTATACTGTATGAGCGATCACAGTGCCATTTACTGACCTTATGAGTAAGAAATGAACATCTGCTCCTTCACATTTGCTTAATCAGTTGTGAGTTTTTCTGTTGGTAAGAGGGGGCCGCTTGTTGGCTCCCCAGCCGATTAGCCAGGAAACAATCACACAGAAACTGTATTAATTAAACCACTGCTCTAACTTCTTATTGGCTAACTTTTACATATTAATTTAATCCATTTCTATTAATGTGTGTATTGCCAAGTGACTGTGGCTAACCGGCTAAAGTTCTGTCTGGCTCCGGTGGAGTTACATGGTTTCTCTCTAACTCCTCCTCCTTTCTCCCAGCATTCCATTTAGTTTTCCCTGCCTAGCTCTGTTCCTTTATTAATCAATGATATTCACAGCATACAGAGAGGAATCCCACATCATTTTTTCTGGTGACCAGCTCCTACACAGAACCCCACATGGAGGAATTCTAGGATGCCTCCCTCTTACTTAGCAATGTTGTAGGATATGAAGCCTACATGTGGCCCGGCACTATCTTGGGTGAAACAGTTTACCTTAACAGTGAAAGTCCACAGGAGCCTCCAACGTGTGCTATTTAGGAAGGTCTTAATTGCACATTTCACATGCCTAACTGGGGCAATGTCGGCATCATAATGCTTAGCCACTAGAGCTAAAAATAGAGTAACAAATGAAGGCACCGGCTAAGCCGAGTCAGCTAACTTCAGTAACCACTGCCAACCTGCCCTACCTTAGGCCCCTTGGAACACAATTAGCCTCAAGATGCCTTCTATGAATCTTATATATTAAAAGGCAACAGGGAATAAAAGAATTATTTTCCTAGCATCCGAGGTTAGGAAATTCTTGTATCTGTTTAATCTTTTGTGTTTACTTTCATTTGAAGATCAAAAATCTCCAGTAGCCCTGAAAGCAAAGGCATGGCATTTAATTTTTACATTTCTTTAATCACCTTGTTTCAGTGCCCTCCGAGTTACATAAATATGTCTTTTTCAAGTGTTTCTTTCAAATGCAATTTAAGTTTTGATTTGTAGCTTAGCAGCTGCCTTTTACTTCTCTGATTGATCTTTATGAAAAAGAAACTTCTTATTCTTCTTGAACTTAGAAAATAGAGTGTATGTCAGTGTGTCCTGTAAAATTCAAGAGACTTTCCACATGAAGGCAGGCCTTAGCTGCAATCCATGGACTTCCAAGGGAGGCAAGGAATTGAGGCAATTATCTGTCTTGCAGAGCTGGCCCTAGTGACTCACCCCAAGGACATGCTCTGTCCCTCTCCATCTCTGCCCCCGCCCCACAGGGGGAAAAGTTTCTGCAATCTTCACCAGTTTGCTCCTGATACAATTGTACCAGGAGACCCTTTCCCTGCATTGATGGCAGTTGAAGGATTTTAGGCTTTTCTTCTGTGAATGGGGAACAATTAGTCATCGCACTGCCTAGCAAGGTTTTCCTGTTCAGCTCCTGCCAGAAGCAATTTCTACCTCACTTGTTTTATTCATTCTTGGACACACCATGACAAGGTGAAATGTATGGATGTATTTTGGAGGCCCTGTGACCTCCTGTAGCTGAGTGCATTGGAGCACATGGGAGGTGCCTACTTAAGCAAATTCTTTGTATGGCCTTGCTGGGCAGGCTCTGCCCAAGAGACCCAGAATCAGTGGGGTAACAGTTTTCCAACTGAGGCTAGCATTCAAGCATTCTCCAACTGAGGCCAACATTCAAGTCTAGATCCCTCCAATTGGGACTTGAACCTTGAGACAGCTGTTCAGGCACAATGAGAACTCTCTGGAGCTGCCAATGACTCAAGGCTTCTTATATTTTGATCTCGGTGTTTTACATGTAGCCCACTTTTGGCCTCATTCAAAAAATCCATTTGACCTCTCTTCAGGTAATACTGTTTTTTGTGGGCAATACTATCAACTTCCCTTGGGGGACTATTTGTAAATCATCTATCATAAAAAAGGCTAGGCATCTCAAACTTCTGAAAATGAAAGGAGGGTGTCATCTATATTGGGGACTGTCCTAACTGCTTTACAGCCATTTTTGTGAACGGTAACTCATCTTCCAACTTCTTTAACTCATTTCTCCTAAATCCAAATCTCATTTAAAAACTTTGTTCCTGGGAAAAATCTCAGTAAAGAAGCTGAGGTCCCACTGCCTCTGCCCAGCATTCAGTTCAAAGTTCTGTGTCCCTTCCTCACTTTGAGCAGAAAATGAGGCCACTGGCTTCGACCACTGCATTGGAATAGCCAGTTAATGAACCACAGAGCTGCTGTAAGATCCATTGTCTTTGCTTAGGGGAATATTCGGAGGAAAAAGCAGAGACCTAAAACCGAGGACTCTTTCCCCCTGCTCTGCATCCTTGCCTCTATACTAAGTACTATCCTTCTAGGTCTCCATCAATACAGGACAAAGTTATGTTCTTGGGTACCATGGAAAGTGTTCATTTGGAATTTCCAGCAGACACGTTTGTGCCTTACAAGTTATCTTTGTTGCATGGACCACTGCATGCTCTACACACATGAACTGAGGGCCCACCTGGACTCAAGCATTTGAAGGAAAGAAAAGCTCTTCCTTCTCAAATACTTAGCACTTCAGTAACACCTGGGTAAAGATGAACTTTATAAATAAGGGAAGATTTTAATTGGATTTCTCTTTTGCTGTTCTTTTTAAGAAAAAAGAGAAGACAAAATCTATTCTGGTACTTGGGATGTTCTGAGCCCTAGGCCAATACATTTCAAAGGTTAGAACCCCTGAATATCTATCACATATTTTTCCCCAAAATTCTTTTGCTTTAGCTTTGAGTTTATTGACTTGAGATTCTGCTATCTCTGCCCTTTTGTTGACTTTATTCAGTCCATGCTGCTGCATCTAATACTTGTAAACATATTGATTGACTTTTGGGTCTTATAAAAAATACTAAAAAAAATCTGTATATAGATTTTTGTTGTTGTTTGCTCTGACATGAAAGAGTCAAATATATGAAAGGAATAATCAAGACTTTTGAGTACTGAATGAAAAATCAAGTTTGGTTATGCTGAATGTAAAGTCAAGTTTGGTTATGCTCCCAACATTTGGAACAGGCACACAGGGTCCATTTTGACAGATGTCAATCCCCAGAATCTCAGAATGTGGTTGGTAGTATTCACCAATTGTATATCACAGTCTGATGTTCACAAGTTTTCCATGTTCTGTAATAGTCACAGCTGCTTGCTTTGTTAGTTCAGTGCCTTATTCTTTTACTGGGCAGAAGGGACTGAACTTAAAAAGTGACATGAATCAATAGGTATTCATTTGACACAGTGACGTTTTAGTCCAAATAATTTAATCAGTTCAAAACCTCTTATTAGAAAATATTATCAGACACAAACACACATGCACATGTACATCTTGATTATTAGGATTATTAGTTATAGTCTATAAATCTGTGAAGCTGTGCTATCAAGAATAACATTTTTATTTCAGTGCGGGTGGTTTGGTCAACAGCTGTATCCAGGCTAAACTGAAATGTAATGCAAACTGTATATTTATCTAAGATTTGATTACTAGGGTACCCCAGTATGACAACTAAATCCAGAAGGTGCCAACCCTACTTTTGCTTGGCAAATATCTTGCAGAAAACATGAGTGGCTGTACTCCCAAGGTCAATGGAGAGTGTTCTGGCTTCCCGTGGGGAAAAGCAGCACTCCCCTCCCCCCACGCCCTGCCCTCTGCTCTCTTGCCATAATTCTGATTTGAGCAAAATCAGAGACTGGGCAGACATGATGCCAACCTGGTTTCTTCTGCCAAGCTGCTTGCCTAGCTCAGGGTATCAGCCAACAATAACAGCTGGGAAATGTACAACACTGGTTCTGCCTCTGGAAGTTTCTGCTGCCTCTAGTTGCTGCTGCGACTTTGTGTTTTCAGCTGAGCTTTGACCACCAGAGTCTGAATTCTGCTCCTATGTGTCTTGTCTACCTGTGCCTGAAATGCAGAGATAAGCATGTGAAAGCCGTTTGAAGGATACTGTGTTCTATACTGGGTATAGCTTCATGTGAGGATTGGAAATATATTACATTTTATCCCAAAGCTGTGATTTATAATACTTCACTTGCTCCAAATTTTGAGAAATTGTTAACTGTAGTTTTGAGTAACAACAGGGTTATTTCTGTTGGTTCGTAACAGCCACCTACCAGCTAGAAGTCAGCCTAAGATTCAATGTGGTCTTCTGTCTTTCCATCCCAACTAAGTTACCCTAACCTAAATTTTCTCAGTAGGAGCAAAACCCATTAGTAAGTCATTACAAAAGCCACATGTGCAAAACAAGAAACCAAACATCCTTCCAACAAACCACCACTTGAATTTCTAATTGACTTTGAGCTTCAAATAATGTGCTATAGAAAAAGCGTGTTTCCTGGAATTCTTGCCTGAATATCAGCAGAAGTTGAGGACAATTCTCTAAGTTCTGTGGATCTTGGTGCATCTTTTCTCAGGGTTTTAATTATAGTTCAGACTGGGGCTGGAGGAAGGAAATCTGGGCCAGGTTTTCTCACCTGAGCTCTGTGGAGCTCCTGTTATTTTGAAAAAAGAGAGGAATGATAAGCAAGTAGAAAGGGCCATTCATGACCCCTTCCCACCTTTAATGGGCCGTTGCCATTTCAGTCATGCTTGTTTGAAGCTATTTAACTTCTCAAATGAAGAAATATCTCAACTTCCTGCAACTTGAGAAGCTGATTTCAGATCTACCCATTGTCCAGCCCCCTAACCCCACGTTCACATGTTGTTACTGGCTCCATCTGCTGGTAAACTTGTGTTACTGGATCAAAATACAAGAGACAATCCTTAAAGGTGATCGGATCAGATGGATTCACAGTGCCAGAGATTACAATTCATTATTCAATGACCAGTTCATTTTGGCCCTGAAGTGAAACAGCAAAACACGGTGGGAGCATGTGATAGAAGAAGTGTCTCATCGCATGGCACAGGACCAACAGAGCTCGAAAGGAAGGAATTCAGGAAGGACCATGGTCCCAATATCCCTCCTGTGGCATGCCTACAGTAACTGCACTTCTTTCTATAGGTTCTAGTTTTTAACACTTCTATTACTCACCAATTACAGTACATGCTAAGTACCAGGTCTTTAAGTTATAGGGGTTGGGGCACATTCATGATTTAAACTATAGCATCCTGCTATTGTCCACAAGCTTCCTGTTTTCATCAGCATAAAATGCATTATTGTACATTCCCAATTCCCAGTTTTAACTGTACTAGACGTATTCAAGAGTACAAGTCGGGAGTTTACTCTGAGACTTGAGACAAATTCTGTCTGTAAGCTGTAAAAATCAAAACAAAGAGCATACTTATAAGATCATGGAACAGGATAGTCATTCCCAATCCAAAGGAGAGAAATTTGGGCTAAGAAAGGAAGAATCAGACCAAAGCAAAACCAAAATTCCGTGTCTTAAATAAATCCCAAGTCTCCATGTCTCCATGTCTTGCATTCTGTGCAAATGATGTCATAGTGGGTTCCCAAGATTTGGGAAAGTCTGGCTTTATAGCTTTGCTGGCTGCATCCCACATGACCTCTCTCAGATTGGCTCTGTGTGCTGCCTGTAGACTTCTCAAGTCTAAGTCACCTTTTCATTGCTATGAGAAAATATTCAAAATACACAACATAGAAACAGGAAAGGTTTATCTGTGTTCCTAATTTTGTAGGCTTTAGCCTGTGATCCCTTGACTGTGTTGCTTTGGGCCCTTTTATGAAGCAGAACATTACAATGGGGATCTTGTGATAAACCAAAGCTATTCACCTTATGGAAAAAGAGAGTTCAAAGGAGCAGAGAAAAAGGAGGGGTGGAGAATAGCTAGATGATGCACACACCACCAATGATTCAACATTCATTTGCCAGGCTTCGTTGGCACCCACAAAGTGTCAATCACCTTTCAATACCATCGCCGGCTGTCTACCAAATCTTGCATACGGTTCACAGATGCAGGCTCCAGATGTTCCATGTTCTTGGCACCGCTATCTTCCCAAGGTCTCCATCAAGGCTTCAGTTCTTACCGCTGCGTACATTATGCTATCAGCAACTTCTATCAGATACTCTAATTCCACTATTTACTGTTGTCTTTCCAAACTTATTTTGGAATCTAAGTGGAAGTCCTCATGACTTCATAACTTTGACATTCAGCATGTTGCAAAAGCAGTATTACGTGGACAGCACCTAGGTCTGTCCACAGTGTGAACCTTACCAGGGCACACTTGACCATGACCATAGCTATCGTCACTTCTGAGTGTTCTGATGTTCATACCAAGGGGAAAGTAATCCAGGGAAATGATTTCATCATCATCTCTGTGCTAGCTGAGGTCCAAAGACTCACCTTTCAAAGGAGAGTCTAGAAGCAAGTTTATATGGCCACACCTTTGACCTTATGATGAGCAAGAACTTGTCAGGGTTTCAGATGCTCTAGAGGAATCTTTCTCACCATCATGGTGCAAAGTGCTTAGCTCCCTTTTAAAAGCACTGATCTCCTTAACGACTGTACCCGTGTCAGCATCTTTGAACCCACTTTTTTTTGTGCCAAACTGAGTTTTTCAGATATCTCCACTTTGTTTTGCCCTATTTCTCATGATAAGCCTGGCTAAAGTGGTCACCAGTACTCCTGACACTGCCTGAATAATGCCTTGCTGTCTTGAAATTTCCATGCCAGATTGGCCTGTCACCTTCAAAGCTCAGCTTCCCACAAGGGCAGGGCAGGGCTCAAACATGCACCTGGAACATTTGTCACAGAGAGACATGTGATGTGAATTATTCACCAGATATGACAAGAAAGGTCTCTAGTTCAGTTTTCAAATCAGTCCTTACTTTACCTGAAATCTTAGGAGCAAAACCTATAATTTTTTGAATTTCTATCACCATGCTGGTCTCCAGAACCCTCATACGACTTGTCCATGAACTTCTCACAACATTCTAAGTATTCCTATTCTGCTTCTCCTAAATTGCTGAACCATGCCCCCTCCCCAACCTGTTCTAAATGTTCTGACATCACATCACTAGACAGAAACACCAATGAGCCAGTTTCTAGGCGCTTGTTTCCTGTGCTAGCCAGCTTTCTGTTAGCACGTAACAAAATATCCTAGATAATCAGATGGTGTGGCCTCACATTCTGTTTCCCTTCTGTCTGTGTGCTATGATTACCATTAATGAATAAAGAAACTGCCTTGGCCTCTGATAGGGCAGAACTTAGGTAGGCGGGGAAAACTAAATGGCATGCTGGGAGAAGGAAGGCGCAGAGAGAAACGCAATGAGCTGCCACCAGAGTCAGACATGCTGAAATTTTGCCAGTAAGCCACTGCCACGTGGCGATATACAGATTAATAGAAATGGATTAAATTAAGATGGAAGAGTTAGCTAATAAGAAGTTAGAGCTAATGGGCCAAGCAGTGTTTTAATGAATACAGTTTTTGTGTGATTATTTTAGGGCTAAGCTCGCTGGGCGACTGGGACAAACAAGCGGCCCCATAAAATAATCAAATTAAAAGAAGAAGGGTCTGTGGTATTTATGGATTTATTGATTGGCTGATTGATTTATTTCCCACAGTTTCAGGAATTTTCAGAGTTAGTCAGTCAGCCCAGTTGCTGTCAGGCTTGCGACAAGGCCAGTGCATGACTATGACAGTGGACTGGGGAAAAAATTGACCACCTGAGTGAGTGCATCTAGGATACAGAAAGAGAGGGCAGAGGTGCAGGGCCCAAGAGTTCGTGTAAGAGAGAATGTATAAGAGAGAAAGTGTCAGAGGAACCCTCTTGCCGCTGGCATCTGGGAGACAGAAACAGAAGTATTTGGGTCCCACTGTTCCTTTCAGTCCCACACTCACCATAACCAGACTTTCTTCCATGAAACCCTTCATCTTAAAAGTCTCAGTGTCTCCCATAGCATGGAATAGGTTAGTAAGCCTTGCTGCTTGACGGACATTTAGGATACTGTTAAAGAACTTCATTTTGCATCTTCCTCTTTGATCCCTGACTCACACCTTGTAAACCTTCCCACTGAACCAGGCTTGTAGCCCCATATTTATCCACATATCTTTCCTCCGTAGGTTTGGTCAAGTTATTTCCACCACCCAGAGGCCCGTTCCACCTTAAAGTTTATTCTGATGGAACACAATTAAGTATTAATTTTAAAGTTACTGAGTCATGAGTAGCTACATGAGTTAACCTAAGGAGCGAGGCAGGACTGTGTTTGGATAAATTGTTATTCATATTGCCTATCCCTCTACCAATCTGGCTTATGCAATATGAAAATTCATAACTTTGTTTATTTATAATAAACTCTAATATCAACACAGTATTAATTTCTAATCTTAGTTTAGCATGGCTGCTGATAGCGATGATGTTCCTCTCACTTGGGAAGGCAAAGTCATTGATGTTAGGGTCGCATTCTGAGGAATGACATAACTGTGATTGCCACATTTGTGCACTATGTGTCCCTTCCAGAAAAGAACATGCCATTTAGCTATGACAAGTGCAGTCACCTGACAGCTTCCACCTGCAGTGCCTTTGGGATCTGCCACGGCCTTGGCAATGCGGCAGCATAGCTCAGCTCTCAATACCTCTCACCGCCTCTCTACAATACCTGGGCGTACAGAATCACCAGTGTAATTCCCGCCCGCGCTGCTCAGCTTTAGGCTGTTTTCTCAGTACCCTTTGTGTTGGAGAGATGCCCAGGGCATCACTCCAGAGTACAAATCTTTCTACCCAATCCCTCTTTTCACACTTTCTTGGTCCTGGGTCAGTCCTACACTGAAGCCTGAGGCTCTCTTTGCATACATTCCGTTTTCTGTTTGCACTTTACTTTTCATGGGTATCACCACAAACATTCTCTCTCTCTCTCTCTCTCTCTCTCTCTCTCTCTCTCTCTCTCTCTTGTCTCTCTCTCTCTCTTTTTCTCTCTCTCTCTCTTTCCTCCCCACTATGTGTATGTCACTCTCTCTGTATGTATATATGTGTGTTTTTCGTGTGTGTATGTGATCCTATGTATGGACAGTCCCTTGCCCAAGTAAGCATATGTGGAGATGGTGTGGCTGTTGATGTCAGGGTATCTTCTTTAATTGCTTCTCCATTTCCTTTTTAAAGACACTAAAATAGTGCATGTAGATGTCTCATGTGATGTATGCATATTTGAGCAGGTGTATGCATGTGGTTGTTAGAGGATTTACTTTGTGAAGTAAATTCTCTTCTTCCACTTTTATGTGAACTCCATGGGTAGAACTCTGGTCTCCAGGCATGTGTGGCAAGAATCTTTACCCACCAAGCCATGTTCTCTGTTTATGTGTTGTCTTTTGAACAGGGTCTCTCATTGAAATTGAAATTCACTGTTTCAGCTAGATTGCTTGACCAATGAGCCCCTAGGATCAACCTGTCTCTGTCTTCCAGAACTGGGGTTATAGGAGCAAGCAGTCTTGCCTGGCTTTTGAGTCAAGAGAGTGGACACACAGGAGAGTGGACACACAACAGCGTGGCCACCTCACAGGAGAGTGGACACACAGGAGCTGCCATCTGCTTTAGGACATGTACAAGTTTCTAATCTTTTATTTCTTTACAGCAGTTTCTCTTGGCATCAGAGAGACTAATTTCCAAGCTGAAGAAGTGCATGAAGAAGGAAAGATGTGTCGATGGGAGAGGTCATTGACCTACTGTGAAGTGAGACCACCCTTGATGCCCTGTGCAGTGTATGGCCACAGAGTCTTCCTGGAGAATGTCACTAAGAAAAGAACCCCATCCTTCTGTTCTTAAGCTGCGATTCCCCTCCCCACCCAAAGGACACCTGTAAATGGTTGTCACCAATGCTCTGTCTTACAATCTGAGGGGCATTTCGATCATAGAATGGGATAGACTGAATTGGCATAGCATCAACCTTAACAGTTCTGAAAACAGATGCAAATAGCAAAAAATATGACCCAACCATGAGGACACTGGTCAGCAACCACACCTCACAGAGTTATGTTCTGTGAAATTATGGTTTTCATTCTGGAATGGTCCCTACCAACTCGCATTTTTAAATGCTCAGGTCCAACTTGGACACTGTTTTGAAGGCTGTAGATCCTTTAGTGGAGCCTGGCTGGTTGGGTGTCACTAGGGGTGGAACCTTAAAGGCTTTACCTCATGTCTTGCCATGTTTTCTCTGGTTCTTCTCTGTTACCTTGTGGACAAAGTGTGTGTGCAAGCTTTGCCACCATGAACTGAACTGTTCCTGCCTTCTGTCAGAACTTTTTAGCTCTGTGTTACAAAAGTAACTAAAACACAGGAGAACCACACATCTGAGGCTAGCCTGGACTATCACAGTGAGTTTGAGGCCAGTCTGGACTAAGTGGCAAGATCCTATCTAAAAAAAACAAAAGTAAACTAAACATGAACCAAATAAAGAGATGTGGATGTCCATGTAGGGTAGCTTTCAAATTACAGGGTGTGCCCTACTATCTTATACAAAGCAGGTACTCACTAGGCATGTTTTGATTTGATGGTAGCTGAATTTCTAGCTGAATGGCTCTGCTCTAAGCATTATGCAGACACTTAGAAGTAATTAAGAAATGAGCCTTCAATACAGTACATTATAAACACCAAGGTTACTGCAATGAAGAGAAGGAGATGAGCTACAATACGAAAAGAATACATTCTTTGGGACAATACCCTCTCCTCCCAAATTATAGCTTTGTTGCTTTTTTTCTTAATAATGAATGTGTTTAAAGAAAAAAAACAGTAAGAATGATCAATGAGAAAATAAAAGGGAAACCCAGGCACTATTAACAATCATGAATTAACTCCATCAGCATGGTAGCTTCCTCACCCTTTGAAAGATAGAGTAGCAAGCTTTCATTTTCTCCGGATGTTTACTTACTTAGCTACCCATATCATGGGCTCACTCCTCAGTGACTTTGATAGGCCCCATATGCTCTAAGTAAGTGTCAGACAGACTTATCTTAGAAGAAAGAACCACTTATCCAGTAATAAAAGCCATGCAAGTAGTTCATTTCATCTTAATTAGTCCAAGATGATGCTTTTGAAGTGCTCTACTTTCTTATCAACACCATGCCTCCTGCTGTATGGGAAGAAGGTTTTGACATCTCCAACAACGCAAGTCTCAAGAACCAGAATGGAGACACACACATCCTGCCCCGGTGCTGTCAAGGGACCTTTAACAGTGTGTGCCTACATGACTGTCCCTTTTCTTTTGGATAAGTGATACTTGTAATGTTGAGAGGGCTAGGCAGTGACGCCTGCTCTCTGTGCTCAACACTGCGATGTGTACACCTACTGTGTGGAAGGAGGCTATTAGGCATTAGCACGTGCACAAGCGAGTCCCTCTTTTATCGGGGACTCCATTAGAAAGCAAAGAGGGTAATGTCAAAATGTGTATGAATGATCATATCATTTCTTTAGGGGTACATTGATTACTTATTTCTGATCACCCTTTTCCAATTGTTTGCTTAAGACTGGATCTGGTATACAGTAGGATACATCTAGATGGCCATAGAGATACCTCTCTTTCGTATTTTCTATTTCTATTTGGTAGCAGGAACGGAGTTTTCAGTGGCCTGGAGTGTGTGTGTTACCAGAAAAACAAGAGTCAAAATGTCCCCCATCTAATTAGTCAGCATCCTGTTCAGTCTGCTGGTGGCGCAGCCACTCCGAGCCTCTCCTTCCAGTCACTTCATTTGCACATTGTTCTCACTCAGCCTCTCACAGGAAGGCATCTTTTGGAAAGTGCTGCAAACACTACGTGTGAAAAAATCAGGATGGTCTAAATAGCTTTCCGATTCTTACTGCAACTTGCTGGCTCTCAATTTGTTCTCGGCGAGCTCTGGGAAAGAACGGAGCCAAACAGCAAGCATTGG
The DNA here is from genome assembly GCF_037038515.1 of Microtus pennsylvanicus. Taxonomy (NCBI): domain Eukaryota; kingdom Metazoa; phylum Chordata; class Mammalia; order Rodentia; family Cricetidae; genus Microtus; species Microtus pennsylvanicus. The sequence continues at coordinate 51,376,963 of NC_134579.1, read as the reverse complement.
ACGCTGAGGACACAGAGCCTCTGCCTGCTTCTTCCAGAGGTCAAAGGACCAGAGGGAACTACAGGATCTCCAGGACACCACTCTAGGCTGGAAGGAGCCCATTGCTACAGGCAGTGTCCAGCCACACCACAGAGAATAGCTTCTGGAGCAGGTGAGAGATCAGCTTTTCCATGCCAAGCTCCATCCTTCAGGCTTTCTTCTGGATCTCTGCATTGTGCTGGAACTGAGAGTCCAGGCTGTTTGCAGGTTTCATGCCTGTAACAAACCATGACCTCAGACTACACACTGGTAACAAGGCCTCCACACATTTGCCAACTGGAAAAGCCGCTGGAAGAATGAAAGAGTCTAGGGAAGGGTATGTCTTTTCTTTCTGCTGGGGCTAAGCAGGGCAATCTCTGTGGGCGAACACCTCCCCGGAAGAGAGTCAGTTGAAGTATGTGAGTTCATAAAATTGACTTGTAAGATTGGAGAGAATGTGAGAGGTTAATTCAAATGGAGGAGGCAAGCTGTCATTAAACCACAATATTGCAAAATCACACCCATGTGCACGTCTGGGCTGCATGGGTGTCTCTCAGTCCAGACAGCAAGCTGCATTCCACATGACCTGATAAACTGCCCCACCCCCATGTTCAGTTCATAGTGTTTGAATCAGACTCTGAATCCTTATTACACACAAGTCACATGCAGACCTATAGCTCTACTTTGTAAGAAAGGGACAGCTGGGAACTTCCTATGGCCTTACAGAGTCATACAAGAAAATGAATATAACATTTACTCAATAGTTTGTTTCCTGTGGCCTACATTCCAGAGCTAAGGATAGAACCATGAACAAAACAGATGCAAAGCCCTCCCCCCAATAACCATACTTTTTTATGAGAAGAAGCAAACCAAATATAGTAAAATATAGAATATGTTGGATGATGTCATCTGCTAGGGGAAAATATGGCAGGAAGAGAGAAAAGGCCTCTTTGGGAGAGGCTGTAGGACATTGTTTCTTTTGAGGGCCATTCTACCAGTCATCCAAGTGTGACTCCCTTTGTTTTCCTGGACTCAAATGTCACCTTTCTATCACGCTTCCCTGGTCATCGTTGTAGTTGTCTGAATAGGTATGGTTCCTATAGACTCATGTGTTTGAATGCCCATAGGGAGTGGCACTGTTAGGAGGTGTGGCCTTGCTGACTAGGTGTGGCCTTGTTAGAGGAAGTGTGTCACTGTGGGGGCGGGCTTTGAGGTTTTCTATAAGCACAAGCTGTGCCCAGTGTAGGACAGTTTACTTCCTGTTACCTACAGATCAAGATGTAGAACTCTCAGCTACCTCTCCAACACCATGTCTGCAAGCATATTGCCTTCCTTCTGACTATGACAGTAACGGACAAAACTTCTGAAACTGTAATCCAGCCCCATTTGAATGTTTTCCTTTATAAGAGTTGCAGTGGTCATAGTGTCTTTTCACAGAAACAGAAACCCTATCTAAGACAAAAGTTGGTGCCAGGGACTGGTGTTAGGCCTGAACGTGATATTTGTTTGGAGGAAAATGAACTTTGGGACTATGAATTAAAAAAAAAACAAACATTTGAATGTTTAAGTGGGGCTCAATGGGCCATCCTAGTAGGAACATGGAAGACAGTGGTGCTGAGTGTGATGTGAACTGTGGGTGCCTAGATCAAGAGGTTTCAGAGGAGAAGAATGTTAGCATGCAGCCTAGAGACTGGTCTTGTGATAATTTGGTAAAAAATGTGGCTGCTTTTTGCCCTTGTCTGAAAAGTATGCCTGCAGCTAAAGTGGGAGTTTTGGATTAATTCCTCTGGCAGAGGAAATCTCAAAACAGCCTAGTATAGACTCTGTCATTTGGTTACTGGTGCTAACTCTAATGAAGATTTACAATGAAAAGGAACAAGCTAGGCGAGTGAAAATACAAAATGTACAGACTGAGAAGAAAAAGGGCACCAGGAGGTAGAATGTAGCCAATTCTGTGTTCCAGGAGATAAACAGATTCAGAAATGAAATAAAGGGAATGGTGACCTCAGGGCAAGATCTCACCTAGCTAAATTTTCAATGTCTGAAAAGGAATTAAAGAAAACTTAGAGCCAAGTGTGGTGATGTATGCCTTTAATCCCAGCACTCAAGAGGTAGAGGCTGGCAGATCTCTGAGTTTGAGGCCAGCTTGGTCTACAGATCCAGTTTCAGGACAGCCAAGGCTAAGCACTGAAAGAAACCATGGGAAACAGAAAGCTTAAAACAAAACAAAACAAAGCTGGGTGGTGGTGGCGCACGCCTTTAATTCCAGCACTCGGGAGGCAGAGGCAGGTGGATCTCTGTGAGTTCGAGGCCAGCCTGGTCTACAAGAGCTAGTTCCAGGACAGGCTCCAAAGCTACAGAGAGACTCTGTCTCGATAAACCAAAAAACAACAACAACAACAACAACAACAAAAAACCCAGAAAGCTGGTGATGATATAAATAAATGAGGGGGTCATGTTCCACCCCCAGTAAACAGCAGAACTTGGTGGCTTCAGTCACATAAACTTATATATTTGATGCCTGTAGGGGGTGACACTGTTAGGGGGTGTGGCCTGGTTGGGGTAGGTGTGGCCTTGCTATAGGAAGTGTTTGGAGTTTGTCTAGCTGATTTTTGGTATTCAGTATTTCCTCACTATGCTCCCCTTTCCTCCATTCTGGAATGGTAATGTATAACAGGAATGCATAATATGTTGATAATAGGAAATCTGTTTTTTATTTTTATTTTACAGGGGATTACAATTAAGAGATTGCATTAATTTGAGAAGAGACTTTGAACTGTGAACCTTTAAACATTGCTGAGACTTTGGTAGACTATGGGGACTTTGGAAATTGGACTAAATTAATTTTGAATTGTGTTATGACTATAAATCTATAGGGGCCAGGGAGTGGAATGTTGGGGTTTGAATAGGTGTGACCCACATAAACTTATATATTTGATGTCTGTAGGGAGTGGCACTGTTAGGGGGTGTGGCCTGGTTGGGGTGGGTGTGGCCTTGCTATAGGAAGTGTGTTACTGTGGTCTTAAGGTCTTATATGCTCAAGGTATGCCCCATGTGGGACATGGTTGCTTCTGCTGCCTGCAGATCAAGATGTAGAACTCTCAGATCTTTTGCCCACATCATGTCTGCATGCACTTAGCCTTGTCCTGCCATGATGATAATGAACTAACCTCTGGCACTCTAAGCCAGCCCCATTAAATTCTTTCTTTACAGGAGTTGTTGTGGTCATGGTGTCTCTTTACAGCAATGGAAACCCTAATTCATTTATTTTAGACAATCATTTTAGAGCTGAAGCTTGGCACCCTGAGGCATGAGCAGGCCTTTTCAGACTGACCCCCTTCCTCCTATTGCCTTTTTTAACTACTCATGCAAAACCACTCTCCTTGGTTCTTGCAAGGAAAGGTGTAACTGGGCTGAATGGTCAGTAGGTGTGCAGTTTCCTTGTGGATAAGTCATACAACCATATTTTCCAGCCATTCTTGACATCTCCCTTCTAGGAATTTAACACACAGTTCTCTTTGTTGGCACACTAATTGAGATCTCCACGCTTGCCTTAAAAGACTTGATGCAGGTATATTGTTAAGGGGGGCGCTCAGAAGGGAGAGCACTACTGGAAAAGGGGTGCATTTTGAGGTCAGGTAAAACCTGGCACAAGGGAACCTCCCAGAAATCTATAAGGATGCCAGCTAAGATGCCTAGCAATAGTGGATACATAGCCTGAACTGGTGATCTCCTGTGGCCAGATTAGTGCCTCACCCAATTGTCATCAGAGGGCTTCATCCAGCAACTGATGGAAACAGATGCAGATCCACAGCCAAACATTAGGCGGAGTTCGGAGAAATCCTGAAGAAGTGGGGAGGAAAGATTGTAGGAGCCAGACGGGTTAAGAACACCCCCCCCAAAAAAAAAAACTCACATAATCAAATAACCTGGGCTCATGGGGGCTCAGAGAGACTGAACCAACAGCCAGGGAGCCAGCTGTCTTCCTGCTGCTGAGCTTCAGCTCGTGGTCGGACTGGGTGCCATGCCTTTTTCTGTCTCTACCATTTCTTCTCTCACCGTGTTTTTTAAACCTCTGCTGCCTTTTAGCAGGGGAACAATGAAGCAATAGAGATAGCAGCAGCCATGGGAGAGTTGGGGACAGAGTAGCAGGGAATGAGATCAAAGATGAAGTACCATATAAACATTATGATACAAAACCTGTGTTGCTGGAAAGACGACTAACCAAGGCAATGGCTTTAATTGAATTAAAGTACTAGAACACCATTTATCATTGAGTTAAAAAAGTGGGTGTCAGGTGATGTGCCGGGAGTGGGGGGTGCAGGGCACAGCCTCCACAAATTACTTTTCCATCTCCCTTCTATAATTCTGATTCACTTCTGGAAACACATTTAGGCTCCAGGAATTTGGCAGTAACAGATGTTCTCAGCCCCAGCACTCTGCAGGAGCAAAGTTAACTGTGAAGTCTGTTCTTAGTTTTGGATATGTAGACAAGAGCACACTGCTTCATGGCAATCATTAAGAACTCTATCATGCTGGGGATACAGCTCAGTAGTGGATTTGCCTGGCATGCACCATATCTTGGGTTTCATCCAGGACCCAAATAAGAAACTGTACCTCGACTCTTTCAGTGTGCTTAATGTTAGAGCGCCACCCTTCTAACCCAAGCTTCTCTGTCCACCTCATCACACCATCCTTAGAAGTTGAGGATGAGGCTAGCATGCAGAGTGAATTGCAGATGCAGCTCCGGGTTCTGCTCTGCTGCAGGAGATGCAGAGCAGCCTGGTTGAATAAACTGGGCAGGGGGAGCAAGCAGTTGTTCACCTTTCAACATTGTTGAGAAGATCTTATAACACACAGCAAGGTCAAGCACACGCAGTGTCTTCGTGTGTGTTTCTTCAGACGTCTGCCAAAAAAGAAGGAAGATTAAATCTCTTCTCATTGTTCTGTCCCTTTGTGAATTTTCATGTTATGCAGATTAACTTCCCTTGGTCAATAAACACCCTTAGCTTTTCCCACACCTCATTTCCATCAGACAGAAGTATGTGCCTAGATGAAAATTGTTTGTGGCGCGTGGACTCCTTTATGCCAGGAGAAGCTTAGATTTGACAGTGACATGGTGGCTGGAATTTGGAGCAAAGACTTTATTTTATCCTCCATGTGCCAAATAGCTTGAGTAAACACAGATTAAAGCTCTCCACGCTCTTTGAATTTCGAAAATGACTAATATAAAATCTCATTGACGGTCCCCTTTCCACCGTCTCACACTCTTTCTAACAAGATGATCAACAGCTTCCCCTCCCACAGCAGGGTCTGAGCTACTGCACGTGCCTGCACGTGGGATGGACTGCATGCAAGCCGTTCTTGGGGAGGGGTGAGGAGAGTCAAAAACAAAGCTATGGACTTAGCTAGCTCTGGGACCTGCAATTCCTGGCCCTCTACATCAATACTTGAGCCCTTCATGTTGTCGTTACTGATGGATTTTTTTCTCGCTGGTACCTCCTACTTGCTACGGAGTTGCAGCATGGTGCCTGGAGGATGATATTTTGCTACGAAGGTACACCGAGACTGAGTTTAAAATCCCTTAGGAAAAGGGTTGCTGTGATGGTGAAGTGTTCATCTTCAACTTGATGAGATTTAGGATTACTTTGCCTTTGAATGTGCCAGCCGCCCATTAGCTTGATTTTATTAGTTGATATGATAAGATCTGCCCACTATGGGTGGCACCACTTCCCTGGGCAGAGGATCCAGGACTATATAAAAATGAGAGAGTCAGCTGAAAACTGACATTCACTTATGAATTCGTTCTTTTCTGCTCTTGCTTGTGGTTGCAATATGTCTAGCTGCTGCAAGCTATTTCTACCTAGACTTCTCTGCCCTTGTGAACTCTACCCCTAAACTGTGGCCCAAGTGAACCCTTTTATCTCTTGAATTGCTTTTGTCAGAGTATCTTATCAAAGTGATAGGAAAAGCATCTAACAATCACCATCTAAAACTTTATATTATAAACTTAATAGAGGGTCCATCAGCATCCGAAGCCATTGTGATCAGCCTGCTTTTGCTGCTAACACAGTATCTTAGAGTATGTAACATGTGACTGAAGCATGGATTCTAAATTCTCATGATAAAACCATGAAAGACCCTCAAGAAAACAGGCATTTGCCACAAAATACATCACTGTTTCTAGATGTTTGGTATATTGATTCATAAGCAGAAGTAGTTAAACTTAACAGAAGCAAGATCTAGACTGTTGCGTTCACAGTATTTTGCTTTTAGCAGCTCAATTGTTCCTTCTCATTATCAGGGTAGGTTGAAAGATCTAATTGGTTTAATTTTTCAGGCTGGAAACAGGTCAGCTAACTTTTTCCTGACCATATGGGCAATCGATGGCCTCCTTCCCAGCTGCAGAGGGGCCATGCTTAGGGCTTCCACTGTTCCAGGGCCCAGTGAACTATAGAAGGGAGGACTGAGCAGTCCATGAGTTCACCCCAGCGGCTGCCTTCCTGGCCTTTTCTTCTGCCTTCTGACACCTCTGCACCTACTTTCTAGCTTCCTTTTGTATCTGAGCCTCTGGTTTCTTCTTCTGGCTAAGGAAGGCTGTGTTCTAAGGAAGGACAGCATTCCAGTTAGACAACCCGAGACCAGCAATGCACAGGCAAGCAGCTCCGAGGGGGGAGCAATTTATCATAGTCAGTCATATGCAGTTAGGCAAGATCTCCAACTCCAGGTTTCTTAGCTGCCCAAACATATGTCAGTGGAAGAGATTTTGCCTGCTTGCGAGTCCAAAACAAAAGAGATGTCAGCCTGAATCACAAAGGAAAAAAAATAAGCCCCACATGACCTTCAGTACAAACATAGAATTAGTTTTTAACTCATTGAGCAATGTCTTTCTGCCTGTTCAGTGTGCTAGAAAGAAGTGTCCCAGAGCAGAAGTTGGAGTCACATGCAGCTGCCTGGTTGAGACAGGTAGAGGAATAATAGATTCCAGCTTGCTGCTGCAGGAAGTAAATGGATTCTCCCTCCGTGACCATCTATCCGCCTTCCTTCCTCAGTCTGCAGTGAGGAGGAGGAGGTGGGAAATCAGATGACAGAAAGGTCAGTCCCTAGGATGCCAATAAAGGGAGGACTTTGTGCTCTGCAGCCATGCTGCCCCAGTTCCTTCCTGATTGTCACACTGGAGGCCAAGGCCCTCTTTGCTGTGTCTGCCCTGTGTTTGAAGTACGGCTTTTGTGAGCATGTGAAACCTTAGCACAAAGAGCGGATGTAAAAAGCATGGGTTTCCCACTTTTCCTTTCTCCTTTCTTTTCATCCTTTCACATCGTCCTGTCGCTGTCCGCTAGTTATTGCCTTTCTTGGGGCAGACGAAGCCTTGGGCAGAGAAAGGAGGTATCCCAGGCTCAAAGGCATTGTTTGAGCCACCGGAGCACCATTAAGAGCGCCTCCTTCCACCTTATGCAGAAGCAGGCCCTATCCAGCAGTGTGTCCTGGCGGAAGGAGGCGTGTTTTCCTGCGGTGTTTTGTGGATGCTCACTATACATAACTCCTTAGGAGCTCTTTCTTTGTAAAGGAGGGCAAAAGAATAAACGCTGATTTGTTTGTATGGTACTCATTAAAACTCTCCGAGGGAGGTGACGTTTAACATTTCCACAAGCCTAATGAGTTCCTTTTTAGGCAGGAGCAGGGTAACATGCATTGCGCACAGGGTCATCTGTATTGTCACAGTTTAGGTTTGAAAAGGATGCACTGCCATTTCTCAAAGCCATTTGGCCAAGCTGAGGCTCAAAGCAAGAGGTCTTGGAGGGAAGCGCGGTCACCATGACTAGCGCTGCTTCAAGTGTGCCTTGAGATCAAGAGTGGCCCTGGAGAAGTTTCTGAGTCCCCGGTCCTTCTGCAGAGCATCTGATGCAGGGTGGTTGTGGTGAGAGCCTCAAATTCTCACTCTTGAGTAGTGACACAACACCTGGGAAATTCTGTCCCACATGCCGGGTCCCCAAAGCCTGTCATCATTTCAACATCCTCCCCTCTTCTTGGTGCCTAGATTCCCTCTAATTGATCTTCTTATTTCCTTTCTCTAGCCCAGAGGGTTTTGTATCGGCACTTACAACAAGCATGGAAAGTGATCTGTCACTAATTCCCATGAAGTGGTCCACAGTGGATGATTAACTTAATAAAATTCACAATTCCACTTTATATGAATGCAACTCATTATATTTTTTAAATTTGAATTTTTTTTGTTTGTTTGGTGTTTGAGTGTTACTGGAGATTAAACCCGGGGGCCCTCTATACATCAGTTGCATACCCTACCACGGAACCACACCCCTAGCCTGTAACAACTCATTATATTTAGAACTTTCTTGAAGGAGAAAAAAAGTATTCAAGTGAGTCAGCCTGAGGGGATTTTGCATAGCATATAGCCTATGTGTTCCATATCTGCTGTCATCCAAAAATGTTGCTGATGCACATAGATACAAAAGTCAAACTGGAGGCCCAAACTAATTGCAACATCTTGCAGCTGGCCCTTTTCTGGAACGTGTTATTTTAGCCAACATTTCTAACTGGGGGTCTAATTGTTCTTCTAGAAAGGGAAATGTTTTGTGTTGTGGGATTACTTTTTTTTTTCATCTAGGACTTCTGGACCCTGCCCAATAAATGCTCTAGGCACTTCCTAGTCAATCAAAAGGTGGCAATCAAAATGACCCCGTAGCTGTTCCTCTAAAGCTTAAAGCAAGCTAGCATGTTTCCCATTGCTTTTAGATAATCTTCACAGAGGTCACCAGTGTAAACTCTCTGAAAAATAGATCTAGTGGTGTCACTCTCAGACACCTACAATTCTTCTGTGAAATCCTTTATTTTCAAATAACATGCAGGCTTCATCCGAACTTTCAGTCACTTATTATTCCTGCAGAACCTCCCTATCTATTCTGTACTCTGGTATGTGAATTTCCCTTCAAACCCCAAATTCCCAAACCATAGTTCATCCCTGTGGGAGTCCCTCTGTGTGCTGTGATTACCATTAATGAATAAAGAAGCTGCCTGGTCATGTAAATAGGGCAGAACTTAGGTAGGTGGGGACTACAGAACTGGATTCTGGGAGGAAGAAGGCAGAGTCAGAGAGACACCATGGATCCACAGCCGGAGATAGATGTAGCTTAGGAGCTGTGATGGCACAGTACACCATGGTAGGATCACATGAGGACCTGTTTACTCCATGGTGGCCAGGAAGCTGACAGAAAGAGAGGGAGAAAGAGGGGAGAGGAAAGACTGAAGGAGTGGGAGAGAACACGCACACACATACATAGCTGGAGAAGGGGGGCACACACACACACAGAGCAGAGAGAGAGAGAGAGAGAGAGAGAGAGAGAGAGAGAGAGAGAAACAAGGTCCAGTTTCCCGATATCTTTTTCTTTTTTTTTTAACATGCAAAGTCCATAGATTTTTTTTAAAACCAAAATTATGTAATTTTTTGAAAGAGAAACTGATGGGGGAGTGTCATATATCAATCTGTTGATTTCCTTGGTTAAGCAATAAAGAAACTGCCAGGCCCATTGGATAGGCCCACCCTTAGGTGGGTGGAGTAAACAGAACAGAATGCCGGGAGGAAGAGGAAGTGAGGTCAGACTCCACAGCGCTCCTCTCCGGAGCAGACGCAGGGGAGACGCCATGCTACCTGCTCCAGAAAGACACACGCTATGTAGCTCCAACCCAGGATGGACTTAGGCTAGAATCTTCCCGGTAAGCGCACCTAGGGGCGCTACACAGATGATTAAAAATGGGCCAGAGCAGTGTTTAAAAAAATACAGTGTCCGTGTAATTATTTGGGGCATAAGCTAGCCGGGCAGAGCCGGCGACTGGGGTGTTGGGGGATGCAGCCCCGCCGCCCCAAATTACTACAAATGGCGCCCAGACGTGTGGCTAACTAAACCCACTTAAAAAACCTGAGAAGGCTTAAAAATAAGGGAGAGAGAGTTTAACACAGATTTTTGCTGTTTGTTGGTGACGTGCTGTAGAGAGATTTCCTGATTCAGCAACAACAGCAGAAAAAAAGCTGCGTTATTTTAAAGCGCGGCTTCCTGGGGCTTTGCCGCCAGTGCAAACTCTGGCTTTATGTTTGTGTTCCCGCTTGGGATCCGAAGGAGAGTGCTCTGAGACCTTGATGATGACTCAGAGCTCCCCGCCTGCTCCTGGGCAGAAGGCAGAATCAGGTTTAGGCAGGCGGAAGAGCATGGCCTTCTTTTTTTTTTTTTTTTTTACTGCTCCGGTCGATTACAAGAAACATTACAATAGCAAAACAATTCATACGCATGCTTATTAACAGATCCAAAATATTATATGTATATTATATATATATAACACATTAATCATCCCTGTTCTTTTTTTAAATTTTTTTAAAATTTATTTATTTATTAAAGATTTTTGTCTCTTCCCCGCCACCGCCTCCCATTTATCTCCCCCTCCCCCAATCAAGTCCCCCTCCCTCGTCAGCCCAAAATTTTTCATTACAGAGTCCCTAAGGTCCTTCTTCCAGGTCTTACTACCTAACAGTTTGGTAGTTCCTTCCTAGTGAAACAAAGGTTCTTTCCATTAGGCAATATTACCTTGCACCTGCACCAAATGCTGACAACTAAGCCATTAAAACATAGACCTTTGTGGGACACTTTACATAGATTTCTCCTATATCTGTCTCTCAAAGGCTCTTTTCTATCCCATTATCCAAAATGCTGTCAATCCTTCACAAGAATCCAAATAATTGGAGCAATCCATGCCTTTTTTAAAAGACCAAGTCCAAGGTCTGCTCCAAGACTCAAGACAAACTATTAGTTGTAAGCCCCATAAAAACAATTAATATAGTTTTGTCTTCCAATGGTAATATGTAACCAAAATTGGAGTAATAGGGGCATGGGAAGGATCAGACCAAAGTGAGGTTAAAAACCAGCAGGACACACAACAAATTCTAAGTCTCCATGTCCAGTCAATGTAATAGGAGGAGTGGGTTGCTGTAGTCTTTATGACTATAATACACATACACGGCTCTTGGCAGGCATGCCACATTTCACATCTCTAACTAACTGCCTGTGCTATCTCTACTTCAGTTTATGTTCCATATTCATGCTCAATTATAGCATTGTTAGGTTCAACACTATCATACAATGTCTAGCCTCTCAGGCTTTTAGAAAAACAATCTCTGTGGAAGCTTCCATGACATGATGACTCTTGCATTTTGTATGGCTGCAAAACCAGGTTTGCTTGGATGATATGAGGCCCGCTGTCAAAACAAGGCATGCCTGGCAAGAATGAACCACAACAGAAGTGGTTTCAGTGTGCCCAGAGAATTGAATGTGGGAAAACCAACGCCAAGGATAATTCAAGAGTGACTATGAGCAAACACGTCATCCAAGCCTCTCTTTTCAGAGAAATTTCACTGAAGTTAGATAACAGTGTTATACCTTTGAGTCTGCAATGGGTAGGACCTTGCTAACTCCTAAAATGCCTTCAAGGTATGGCTCTCATCATCCTGGTACAAACAGGCTTCTTTATAACAGCCCTAGTCTCCTTAGCATCCACGTCATCCTCCATTGGAACTTTATACACATTCCTTTTTGGACCAAAGGGCGAGTTTTAGGAATCTTTCTGTTTTCCTGCTGTTTTAACTCTCATTGCAAATCCAATGAAAACTGTCAAGCTCTTTCACCAAGGCCTGCATTACATACTGTCTTGACATCTCCAACAGAATGATTAGTCCATTTCCTTTAACTTCAATTCCCACATAGTCTGAGGGCATGGACAAAATGAACTCAACTTCTTATCATAGTGTAAGGAAGGTGGCTTGTGGTCTAATTTGCAGTAGAGTTCTTATTTCTATATGTGACCATAGCAGTAGAAAATTAACTCTGTATATTCCTAGCAATATTCTAGTCTTCTGAGCCCTTGCCATTTATGGACTGTGAAACTTTCCCTTATAAGTTCTATACTTTCTCTAGCTGGTTTCTCTGAAATTTTCCAAATCCCTCTTGCAAATCAATTCTGAAGGTTTCTGAACCATACCATCATATAGTAGTGTTACATTAATGGCCCCACTCATGATACCAACGAGTTTTTGTCAGTATAGGAGAGTGAACCTTAAGTGTTGTATGTGATAGGGAAGCATTCTATTCCTGAGCTATACTACCCTTTTGTTTTTTATTCTTTCTCAACTTTAAATTGATCAGGCAAGCTTTGTACTTAAGATCCTTCCAGATCAAACTCTTGAGTAGCTGGGATTATAAGTGTGCACCACCAAACCCAATTTACCAAGTTTCTGTTTTATCTTTATCCCACTATAACAAATACCTGAGATAAATCAATGTATAAGGATACTTTAAAATTATAGCATAATTTTGAAGAGTTTTCATATCAAAACAAGGAGGGTGAGGGGTTAGACTGGTGAGTCTATATCTATCATAGCATACTGATCAACATTTCCAGACCCCCACCCCCAATCAAGAATTTTGGCACCAAAATTATTTCAAGTTTCTTATGGGACATCTCTAACATTATCTGAAATGTCTGTCAAGTCTGTAATAGGGCAGAATCTATATTTATGATGAAAGAAGAATAGTCTTACATAACTTTCAGTGGTGAAAAATGTCAGTACAAGTCAGGAAAGAGGGATTGAGGTTGGAACAAATTTTAGACCCCAATTTAGCAATTCTGCTCTAATAATAATAGTAAAGGGATACTAAACTGCCTACAACCACATGCATATTTCTCTCTAATGGTTTCACTACCTGTTTTTAAATTATTTTAATACTGTGTTCTGAAAACAAAAACAAAAATGTATTTAGATATTGACAAAAAGAACTTTGACAAATAGTTGTGTGTTCAAAATAGCAATTAAAAAGAAACCCTGAAGGAATCTATGATAACTTCCATGTCTCAACACTCTTAGAGATAATTTTTAACCATATGACTAAGTTCCAGGTGATGGGCTCAGTCTTAGTGAAGGGTAACTATTCAAAGTCTGGATCATACAAGTTTGTACTTGTGTGCATCTGAGGTCTCTCTTTTCTATCTGTGTCATCACAAAGCAGAAGAACTCTGGCTTCTGGAAGGAATTTGAATTATGGTTCATTGCTAATTCTGACTCGTCTGGACTCTGACTTGAGCAACGATAAATACATACTGTTTTAGCTTTTGGTTGGTAAGCTGCTCATCATGATGGTTTGTGATCACAGCTCTGTTAAGCTGACCTCATGAAATGGGTCCCTAGTGCTGGGAAGATATGGTAGAAAATACTAGGATGTTTCTCATCCTTATCTTCTGTTCTTCCTCATAGAGACTTCCAGAATGAACTGTAAAAGTACATCTTGGGTTGGAATTGGATTGTTCTTTGATCTGGTGCCCATATGCTGATCTGCAAGCTTGTCCACATGGCCTGCAAATGAATATGATTATGATTTGCAGGTGGGTCAGAGGTGGAGTCCACTTATCATGACGATGTTTCTCCTTATGGGAATTCTCAGAAGTCATTAAAATGTATGAGAAATATGTCTGCATGTTTCCGTAGCTCAGGGTAAATGCCATTCCTCCACCAACCCCATTTCTCCAGCTCCTACAAGGATGCTCTTTAATCCTTTCCTTAGGCACTGGGCATTTGTTAAGTTTCAAGGATGGAATCCTGGAAGTCTACAAGGATATTAAGTTAACAAATACAGTTAAGGGATAAATCCTATATCTGTCAATTTGTTTGTGCAAGCTCTAACCCTCAAACTTGAGTCATGTAACTGTATTTGAGAACAGGACCTCTCAGAGATAACTGAGATAAAATGAGGTTATGACTTTAATCCTACAGGCCTGGTATCCTCACAAGAAGAAGAGGAGATAGCAAGGGTGTGTAAAGAAGGAGAAAGGTCATGTGAGGACAAATTGAGAAGGAAACCATCTGCCTGCAAGCTGAGGACAGAGATCTGAGGAGAAACCAGACACACCAACCCTATCTTCTCAAATATTATAGACTCTAGAACTCTGTAAACATAAATTTCTGTTTGTTATCACCCAGTTTTTGTATTCTGAGATAGTGACCCCCACAAACTCACGTAGTAATGCTCAGATTAATAGCAGTAGCGTGAAGACATTTTTCCATCTTCTATTTTTGCCCAGTCAACTCCCCAAATACAGAAAGACCAAATCATCCTTAGCCTGCTCTCAATATCCTCAATATGGTAATGATACATTCTGCTACAACAAACTGACTATTTCAAACGGTAGCTTTCTCTCCATTGTCTGTGAAACCCCATGTGTCCTTAGGACAAGAAAAAAGTGATGTCATTTAAGAAAACTAGAAATGATTAAATCCTGAGAATGTCTGCTAAACAATCAATATTCTGCATACAAAAATGTCTTTAAGATCTAAACTTCCTCATGCATATTTTAAGACAGTATAATAAGAAGTTCCTTTTTGTTTCTCAATAACATTAAATATTACACTTTTGAAAAGCAAATGATTTTAAGCTGATAGTCTAATGGGTCATCTTTTTTAATATCGCTCATCTATATCAAGAAATATCAGATCCCCTCAACTAAATGCATATTAATGATCTTTAAATGATTAACAAGGTATTTTTACTCCTAATAATCACATTAAAGTTTGAGACACTAATTCTGAAAACACACAAAAAATATTTTGTTTAATATCGAGAAAAAATTTAGTCAGACAATAATATGAGTCACAAAGTGACTAATGTGATTATGTGGCAAAGTTTAACATAATTAAGTTCGGAAGAAGTGAGTGTTTAGAAGGAAAAGATAACTGAACATCACTAGATACCTGAGCCTGTAGATCAGGGCAAGCAAACCATTTATTATGGTAAAATCTCACTGCAATCAGTTAAGCTTTGTTCAGATTAGCTTTTATTGTCAATGGCTGCTTTCAAGCTACCGATGAAGAGCTGGGTGGTATCTACAAATCAAACGGGCATCATAGAGTCTAACGTATTTACTATCTGACCCTTTGTAGAAAAAAAAAGTTTGCCTAGCCCTTCTCTAACCATTCAAATCAAAATAAATAAACAAATGACACAGTAAGGAGTTTTAGCTCACTCATTTCCCAAACTGTCTTCCTGGATGTATCTTGGGAGAGCAGAGTGTAGACCCGCTAGACCACGAACTTCATGCACAGTGCTCACTCTCTCTACTTCTAATCATTTCATGTGATTGATTTAAAATATGAGGAAAAGCACAGCTGGTGGTTGCTAAGGGTTCAGGATGCACCTATGTGATGGTTATCCTTCCCTGCAAGCTTTGATTAGATTGAGAGATGCCTATGGAATTAATGAAGCACTGCTCTAAGTCTGACTACGACGGCATGTTTGGAGATGATTAGATCATGAGGGCTCTGAAGTGATTTCTTGGCAGAGTAAAAAAAAAATATTACTGGGAAGTGGTAAAAGGTGGGGGGGTAATTGGAGGAAGCAGGTTACTGGGAAACATGTCCTTGGAAGGTCTATTTTGCAGTGGCCTCTTCCTTTGTTCCTTATACTGGGCTTTCTAGCTGACATGCTATGAAATGTTTGGCTCCATCTACGCTCTAAATGTCATGATGACACTAACACCTCTGAGACCAGAAATCAAAACAGATATTTCATGTCTTAAGTTTTATCTCACTGAAAATAAAAGTGACCAACACACCTGCCAGTCTGTCTCAGTCCACTCTTTGCACTGCACTTCACTGGCATGGCATCTAAGGATGCTGATTGGCCTTGAGCTGCTCTCCTTTATGCGTATGAGATGGAGATCAAGTTCAGATGCCAGGGTTCCTCTCCCCTGCCCATCAGTGTTTGAACAGCTCCGACTTTCCCTTTAGCCACGCCAATGACAACATCTACATGAATAAAACCATAAAACAGCTGAATCATCTGCAAGAACTTAGAAGTCCTGACTAAAATATTATGCATTATATCCCGCCTCCACTAAGAGTGCAAGTATTTGGAAGTAAATATTGTATATACATGCTACCTACTCAGATTTTTAAAATTATATTTTATTCGTTGAGAATTTCATACATATATGCTGTGCATTCTGATCATATTCTCTCTCTAGTCCCCTTCTCCAAGCTCTTCTCATAGCGCCCCATTATGTCCTCCTCCCAACTTGATGGGTTTTTTTTGTAAAGCACACTGAGCCCAATTAGTGCTGCCCATATGTGCATGGGTGTAAGGCCAACACCAGTGCATGGGCAACCTACCAAGGACCACATCTCTGAAGAGAACGAGCTCTCCTTCCTCCAGCAACCACCAATGAGAGTAGCTCCTCAGCTAGAGGCTGGGCCTATGAGTTCAAAGCTGGACTTTTGATTAGTTTGATCTCCTGCAGGCAACCAGGACTCCTGTGAGTTCCTAAGGGCAGAGATCCTGTCATGTCCAGGAGTCTCTGTATAGCACCTGTGAAGACTTCCCCACCAATACTCCTCCAGGCTGGATCACTCTGGTATTCGTGAGTTCATTCACAATTTCCTGCATTAGCAAGGTTCGGTGCTTTCCTGAGTCTCATGCCTCTGTTGCTTTCTCTTTCCCTTTAATTTCAATTTCCTGGCTTCCATCTTAACAGATTGTCTGAGGTTCATTGGAGGTGCTAATGGTTTACAGGAACAAATGACCTTGAACCTCATCCTGCCTCCAGGTGGTATTTCCTTTGAGCGCTATAATTTTCTTATCATTCTTGATGGCTCGGACTTTGATGCCCACGTACATTTTCCCCTGGAATTCTACTCCATTTCCTCCTAGCCCTAGACTCAGACCGAACCATCAGATTAGAGCAAGGCATTTGCTACAATTTGCGCTCACACAAAGCAGGGAGGGTCTGGGACAGTACGTGCGATGTTTGGTGAGATGCTCGCCTGTCCTTTCTGGATGCACCCATTACAGACACTGTGAGTCATCAACTAAAGCTTACACTGAGCTTGCGCCGGAGCCTCAGCCGCCCGTTTCTTTTCCAGCCCATCGCAGCTCATGTTCCCTTCAGCTTTCTCCTCTTAACCTTAGCTGTTTGGATCTCTGACTTCCTTTGCACTGATGATTATAATTGGGGAACTGTTCTCCGACATTCAGATGTACCTGACACGACACAGACTCTCCAAGGGTTCATTTTCCTCACCGCGTTTATTTATAGCTGAGGTTTGACGTTACCTGAGATCAAGCTCCCCCCCCCCCCTTGCAAAAGTAGACGTTCAGTTTTTGTTCTCTATGGAAGGAAGTAGGACAGACATCAAGGCTCAGTATTTTTGCAGTACATCAGAACATTCTTTGAGAGCCTGATTCACAGCCTTTCAAGTAGACCAGATTTCCTCACCGCAGTCAGTTCTATGAAAATGCCAGAAAGCAAGAGCTAGGATAACTCAAACACACAAGCAGCCAAATTTAGCTTGACATCTTATTAAATATTGACCTCTTGGGAATTGATACTGAAAACAGGCTTTGAGAGAGAAGCCGGCCTGCACATTAACCATCTTCTTTTGTCTATTTTCCTTGTTACAGTCCTTCAGTTGTTTAACAAATATATTGAAAACAAGGTAAACCCCAGACTCAAATGATATCCATTTTAACACATGGCTTTGACCAAAGGGAACTAATCAGATAGATAATACAATCATTGCTAATTCCCTGTGTATCTTTGATCTGTATACTGTGAAACACTTTACTGCTGTTGACTTGCGGCTCTCCCTTACTTTCCTTCTGTGGTCTGTGTTGTTTTGTTTTGATTTGTTTTCTCTCTCGCTGCTTTCCTGAGAGTCTAAGCAATAGAATATCTGAAGTCACCCACTTGTTTTGACAGAGTTAAGAAAAGATCCAGCAACTGGGAGCCCTGTCACACTTAGTCACCTGACAGCTGTTCCAAAGGGAACACAAGAAGTAGCCTCACTCTTGCCTTGCCTTCTCCCACCAACAAGCAGCAAGCAAACGCTTCTCTCTCATCTGACATTAAACCTGAGGCGCATCATCGGATTTTTAGTTGTTTCCTTCATGGTTCAGCATCTTCAGCTTCTTGACTATCTAAAAAAGGAATTTAAACCAAGGATACTCAGATTCTCCTCTCTGTCTCTCTCTGTCTCTGCCTGTCTCCTCTCTCTCCCCCTCACAGACTGTGTTTGTGTGTGTGTGCGTGCGTGCATTTTGGTATGTTTCCTTGAGTCTCATATGATAATGGAACATAAGAAAACAAAACCTGTAGTGATTTGTAATGTTTGCTTCATGTGAGTGGTGTCACACTGATTTTAGGTCATAGTGAGATTGTTTATTCTTTGCTTTGTTTTTTTGGCAACATTTCCTTAATTGTCTTAAAGTTAGCCACATATGATCCATTCTCTTCCTTAAAAGATTCTGAGATACACAATTGCTGCTCGTCAACATGACTGTACACACCTACACTTTGCTGTTTCTTCCTCTTTTTAAATTCTGCTTCACCTTCTGAAATTTAAAGCCAGCAGTGGAGAATTATCAGCTTCTGAGAGTTCAAGCCAAAAATGGAGAATCTTCAGCTCTGAGAGTTCGAGCCAGCTGTGGAGAATCTTGTTTTTATTGCACTTACTCCAGAGCTCTCTGAAATGAGTGTGTTAGAAGCATTCAATGAAGTCCCTCTTTTAGTCAAACTTTTAGGTTTCTCTAATCTCTAAATATCCACCACTGTTCTAGCTCTCTTCATGGTTGCCATGAGAGCTCTGGATTCACATTAGATCCCTAACGATTAGAACAAGGCAAACAGGTGGCTGCTTTTATTTGTTTTGTATATATACAAAATGTATATATATACACATACATACATACATTTTTCTCACAGCACCAACATTTAGGCTTTTCAGCTATAGCTCAAGAACTGGAATTCTAAGGCAACTTTTAAAATAGAACATTTTCAGGTTGGCTATTACTATATTTAAATGCCTACATTTATTCCTTGCATTTTTCTATCATATTCCACCTTTGGAATGAATAAGTAAGAGTATCAAAGGTAGAACAATGAAGGATTCAACTCCTACCCAGTGACTTATAATAACTGTAGACATTACAGAAAGATAGAGGGCAAGGTGAATACATTCAAAGAGTGAAAAACACAATTGTGCCCAAATGCTACCAAGAGAAGAATAAAGCAATTCAGGATGCACTTGGCACATGTTACTGTCATTAGGACTCTCACTATAGGTAGGAATATCTACCGAGTCTCTGAGTTTTTAAATGAATGTCAGAGACTTATTCCAGAAATGTTATAAAGGTGCACTGATGTGGGATTTCACTCTGTATGCTGTGAATACCATTGGCTAATAAAGAAGCTGCTTTGGGTCTGTTGATAGGGAAGAACTTAGGTAGATGGGGCATTGTGCATGGCTCTCAGAGGCAGTGAGCAGCTCTGCCATGCTGGGCTGGATGGGGCAAGCAGAAAGTGCCACATTTCCCCTAGCAATGGTGCAGCTTAAGTTTTTAAGATGAGCTTAGCATTTTAAGAAATGTTCCTGGAAAGTAAAGAATTGCAGATACACAACAAGACAGATTCAGACATAAAAGATCTCTAAATGGGTCACAGATAAATGTATGTAGGCTTGGGAGAGAGAAAAAAGAGCATAGAGAGTTATAAAAATAAGTAAATTGTTTTTAAAAAATAAAACAAAGTCTTTAGAGAGACAACATAAGAGAGTCATAGATTTAAAGGAGTAAAATAAATAAACCACATAAAGATGGAAAATTCACAGAGAGTTTGGATTATGTATATTATTATGTTTTCTTTCAGTTTTTTTGACTATAAAGGAGCTAAGCACAGAGAGACATTTTATTTTATGGTTGCTAAGCTAAACCAACATATATGCTTTAAATGTATCTTGATTTCAAAATATCGATCTAAGAATATGTTGTTTTGGAAAAGAGGTTCTTCTTTTGTTTCCACAGAGGATGAGAACCTGTGGATGGCTTTCAGACTAGTATGGTTTGATGGACCAAACCCCCCTGAAAGGTTGCTGTGAACAGCCCCAAAATTACTTCACCCACCTGCTAGCTGAGATGAACCTAGCACACAAGATATACCATGAAAGACCTGATTAACAGCACCCCCAATCAGCAGGAAGCAGTTTGGAGAAGAACAACACCCATGTTTCCAAATATTGTCTATAAATGTTTTTTTACATTAAAGGGGGATATGCTGTAGAGATTTGCATTGGTATAGATCTTGGCTTATTGATACAAATTTAAGGTCAATTTTGTTGTATGCATATTTCTGCTCTTTATTAAGATATTGTGTTTGTACAGCTTATTTAAAAATGTAATGTATAATTAAGAAATATAGGTTAATAGTTAATCATCTGAAATAGTCAAGCTTATAGTCAGTTAGATTTTCTAGATGTACAGAGATATATTTCAGTTAGATAGGTATTCTTCAAATCTTTCAGAGACCTACAGAATAAGCCATTTAAAATGTTTAAGAACTTATGACTTTTCATGACAATGAGACACATCTGCTACTGGCAGTACCAAGCTACTTGAAGAGAAAGATGGGCATCGTAGAGGCTCCTTATGGAGTTTGTTAGCCATTTGGGCAAAAAACTGTTCCTGCCTGGACTGCTTCATGAACTGGACATGCAGGATCCACAAAGAAATGACTTCTGAAGTTGCCTAAAAGGTGAGACAATCCTTTGAAGTTCCTACTTCATGAATGAGTCTGCCAGACATTCTGAAATGCAGAAGAAAGTGACTGACAAACTGCCAATATAGGTGAAACTGTCTTCAAAATGAGGTAATGGGCTAAGCAGTGATTTAAATAATATGGTTTTTGTGTGATTATTTTGGGGCTAAGTGCCTGGGAACAAATTAGTGGCCTCCTTACTACAGTGCGCTAATGTCTAATGTGTAAACTTTGAGCCTTGTTTCAAAGAGAAAATGCATATAAAAATAGGAAATGCAAATAAAACATTGCCAGATATTGATGACACAAGGGCCTACATGTGCTGCAGTCTATTGCCCAGTTAACTCTGGACAGTTCAGTTGTGTAGCTTGAGGGACGTTTAATATACACCATTAGAAGTTAAAAGCCAACAGAATAATAATTCTCAAATAAAAGAATGAGGTTGGGAATGTAAATAAAATTTCCTTTGTTCTTTTGACATTGACTTTAATATAAATCCTAAGGAAATGATTAGATAAGAACCTCCTTAGAGGGAATGGCTGTTTCTTCCGGTGGAAAACGCCACCTTTAGCCTTCTAGGATGCATGGAGAGAGTGGATGTTGTTGTTCTTTTGCTGAACTACAGTTCCCAGCATTCTCCTGGATACGGACATTTCCCAGAAGCCTTTGTATTCCTCGTTAAAAAGCGAGGGTCCTACGACTCTCTTCTCTCTCTCTCTCTCTCTCTCTCTCTCTCTCTCTCTCTCTCTCTCTCTCTCTCCTCTCTCTCTTCTCCCCCCTTTTCCTTTTTCCCTTTTGCTTTCCTAGTGTATTACACACCTGTCCCTGCCTGTTGCCCCTCCCCCCCATTAAAGTGCACCCACGTGGGACCGCCGCGTGTCTGTGTCTTTTCCTCGCGTAACAGCCTTCGCCTTTTACCTTGCAGCCAAGCCAGGATTTAATTAATTAACAACAGATGTTTAGATAAGGTCTCCTGGGATAACTAGAGTTTATACGATTAAATGGCCTGATAACTTTATTTTTTCACTGTAAATGTTCATCTAGAAAAGAAAAGAACCCTAAGGTCATTATAAGTGCACAGGCCCAGATCCCACCATTAAGAGGTGTGGACTCTGGAATAGGTAGATGCAGGAAAGGGAAAGATGGTTTTCTTTTAAAATATAACCCCTGGTATATATAGCTTGACCGTGTTCCAGTGGATGGCCACAGACCCCAGAGTATGAGGGCAGCACAAATTTGACTTGATGTGAAACCCAAAAGTATGTGCTTGGTGGGGGGGTGAAACAATGGAAAGGCACATAATTAGGTGGTTAGGGAAGGTGTGTGGATTATGGGAGGAATTGGAGGGTTTAATAAGATCAAGATACATTGTATGAAATTCTCAAAAAAACTAGAAATAAAACAAAAATCCAACACGTCCAAATTAATGAAGCCATGAGGATAAGGCTTGTAGAGTATACTGCCATCTAGTGGTACAAATGGGATGAGCGCTGTGTCCTCATGTCATTCTCTGTGCTTGATTTAGCACACTAAAGGGAAGATACACAGGGCTAAAGTTGCTGGTAGGAAATTACATTTCTTGTTACTTTGCTATTATGTGTAAAATTTATCATAAAACCTCGCGGTTAACATAGTTGTGTCGGTGGATCCCCAGGAAGGATGGCCAGAGAGTGGAAAATAAGTAAAGCGAGACGGAGTTCATCAGATACACAGGAGTCAGTCTTGCAGGGACATCCCTTGACCACCTGAACTCATTCTGTTCCCTGACGGCAAATGTGGAAGACCTGAAGGGACAGGTAGGCTGGAGCGCCAGTTGGGGCAGAGCTGTCCACTGCCAAACCACGCAGTGTTGAAGGACATATCTGACCCACTGGAATGGGACAGCGCTGTAGCGCTGAGATGAACTAACGATGGCGCTTACACAGGCAGTCTTTCTGGCTTTTCCCATTACTGCATCTTCCAATGGGACTTTGCCTGATATTGGCTGCTGAGCTTTTCATTTTCTCTCCTGATGCGGATGCAGAGAGCAGCTGAACGAACATCAAGGTGTCCAGGCTGCTGGTAAGTCAGAGGCTCAACTAAGAAGAAGTACCACAGGGATTGTCAACTTCCTTGTCAATTCAAGGTCTTCTTTGGAATGAAGTCATCCTTAGCACCCTTTTAATTATGTAGGCCACACCAGGGACAAAGCCAGATCCTGTTGTGAACTTTGCATCATAACACTGAAAATTCTACCAAATACTCTTCCACAAACATTGTCTTTGAATGTCACTTGGAATTTCCTTTGACAGCCTACCCAAAGACTTTCTTTGAGTCATGGTGAAAGTGTTTCTAGCTGATTGTTTAAAGAGGTTATAGTAATGAGGATAGATATTTAGTCTTCTGGCTTAAAACATTTCTTACTTTATGTTTGCCTGAATGTATGTGTGTTCACCATTTGCATGCCTAGTGCCCAAGGAAGTCAGAAGAGGGTGTCAGATCTCCTGGAACTGGACTTATAGATGGTTATGAGCTGTCATGTGGGTCTGGGGACTGAACCTGGGTCCTCTGAAAGAGAAGTCAGTGCTGCTGAGACATTGAGTATTTAAATATCATCTCTCCAGTCCTTATAGTTTTTACTTTTCACAGATATTCACTGAGCCCCTTCCACAGGACAGCAGGGTTGAGCCAGTGCATCTCTATGATAACACTGCTGGGATCCCCAAGGGAGCCTTGTGAAAATGCACATCCTGATTCAACAGCCCGGGAAAGGACCTACATTCTTGTTGATACTAATGTGTCTGGACTAGGCTGCCATTTTTAGTCCTGAAAGAGTCTGGGAACTGGGAAATAGTCTAATGAACATGGTTGAGTTTTCACTGCAATCTACCGACTTGTTTTCACTTATGATTAATTTGCTGACTTAGTTACCTCTTTTGTAAAATGCGGTGATAGCATAAAAACACACATCAAGCATTTGGTGTGGTGCCTAGAATGTAGCAGTCACAGGAGTAGGTGGCAGTGTGGTGCCTATTGTTAATTCTGGAAGGCAGATCTTGTCTAGTGAGAACATACCCCAACCTGGTGATCTACCTCTGCTTCTTCCAGTGTTCCCACCACTTTGGTCTCCTGTGGCTTCAGTTTCTTGACCTTTTCTGTTTCTGCTAAACTCTTGATGCTGTCTCCCGCCTGGTTCATAAGACTAAAAACTAGTTCTGGGGAGAGAGGAAGGTTTGTCCGTTAGAGAGGAGGCTTAGTCTTGGATCCATGACACTAGTATAACATCCTCTACAAAAGATTGTTGGTTCAGATTCTTCATGAAGAAAGGCCGTAGTCTCTAAAAGGTATGCTACAGGGCCAAATAATACCAGGAGTCAAGAACATACTTATCTCTCTGTTTCTGGGATTCTGGGCTATGAAGAATTAGGCAAAGAATGATAAAAATTTATAAAAAGTAAAGGTGCCGAGTGAAAATTCTTGGGTTAATTGTAACCCTTTTCTGCTTGAGGAAAATGCAGGGAAAATTTATCTCAAATTGACTAAGTTAACAATCACCATAAGATGTTAAAACAACCCCCAAACTCTAGGCCTACCCCAGTTTAAAAATGGGCATTAGCCCCACCTGCCTGAGAGCCTGTAAAATATGCAAATTCACAGGTGCCATTCAGTGAGTCAGAAACTGTGGTGGGTGTGGTTGTCTGTTCTCAAGTGCTTGCATAGCTGGGTTCTAGGGTTACTGTTCTAAAACATCCCACAGCCCAGCCCGGGAGCCACACAGGTTCATCAACTACACGGGCCAACAGAGAAGACTCCAGTAGTAACAGACTTGCCTTGAGGGCACATCCGCACATCAGGCTTTTCAAGCATGCCACACTGGCTCTGCAATAAGCAGTCTGCTTTTTCAAATCACTGTTTGGCAGCATATCAACATTTCCAAATTTATTCCTTTAACCCAGAAATTTCATTTCTAGGGATTTCGTCTTCTGAACTATTTTTTACAAATGTATATGCATGATGTTATAATGCAGAAGTACTTACAATTGTGGATAATCAGATCTAAAAATGAGTAAGGTATAGTTAAAGAGCTATGTATCACTCTTATTATAAAAGCAGCAGAGCCTTTTTTATTTTGTGGTATGTGCGCTTAAAGGGGAATGTGGGTGCATGGGGGAAGGCGTCCTTGTATATGTCTATGTATATGTGCGTGAAGGTCAAAGGTCATTCTCCACTTACCAGCCGTCTAATCTCTCAAGACAAGATAATCCAATGGTCTGGAACTGGCCCAGTAGCCTCAGTTGCTTTGGCAGAGAGTCCCACGACTCCATTTGTCTCTGCTCCCAGCTCTGGGATCACACATGCCCTCCAACATATCTAGTTGTTTTCTGAATTCTACAGGTTGAAATTATGCCTTTGTGCTTGCATAGCAAGTATTTCACTGACTGAGTTATCTTCACAGCCATATATAACATTTTTTAAAAAAAATATGTGCCAGGTCTTTGTGAATGTAAATGGATGATACCAGAAAAAATTACATTGAGTGAGGTAACCCAGACCCTGAAAGACAAATGTCACATGTTCTTTCTCATCAGAGACACCCAGCTCCCAGTCCTCAGATGTACATACATGGTAACTGCAGAAACCAGGAAAGTAAAACGGGACCATTTCCAGGATAGCGGTGTCAGGGAGCAAAACTGACTATCAGGATACAAATGATCTGATGGGGAAAGGGGAAAGGGGGACTCTTTATGGAGGAGGGAAAGTGGTAAATACAAAAGGAGAGAGGTGGGTAGAATAACAAAAAGGATGTCTGAAAAAGCCACAAGGAATCACGCTATTAACCTAAAAAGTATAGTATACACTATTTTGTGTATGAATATACATATAGAATTTTAATGAACTTTTCTCATCTGTGCTGAGAGTGATCTCTCAAGCCAATGTCCTCCTAGCAAAACTCCAATACAAGATGTGAGAAGCCCTCTTTAGAATTTTTGGTCAAGGCTGTCCAAGAGACTCCAAACATACAACCTATTGCTGTGGTCTCTCCCAGGTCAGAAAGGGCGTCCCCCCAGCTCTAGCTGGAGCCCATGGCTGGTCTTCTCCAGCGAGGCATTCCTGGCATTGGCCACCTCCATTGCTTCCACAGCCTCCTGCAATCCGATTACCAGCTTTTTCCAGAGAATAGAAGCCACAAGCACAGAGGGCACCAAGCCTTTGCTCAACTAAAGACAGTGATTGAGACCAACATGGGGCAGCAGACACAGATCTGTCAACTGTCAAAATTAAGGCAGCACCTGGCTGACCTCTGGCTCCTGTTTCTGCATGGGTATTACTCCCTCCTTTACTGGACTGGATCTGGAGTTCCAGATCTTTGTGATTTCCATAAATATTTGTTTATCCAAATAATCCACAACCAATAAAATTTTAAAAACTTCTTAGTTTCTTTAAGAAACATTTCTTTTGAAATTAAAATATAATTACATCATTTTCCTCCCTCTCTTCCCTCCAATCCCTCTCGTGTAAAATAACCTTGCTTTCTCTCAAGTTAATGGGCTCTATTTCTTTAATTGTTGTTTTACACACACACACACACACACACACACACACACACACACACACACACGCACACGTGATGTATGTATGTATGTATGTTTGTATATATGGTGGTGATTTGAATGAAAATGTCACCATAAGTGATATTTGACTGCTTGATCCCCACTTTGGTGCAACTGATTGGGAAGGATTAAGAGGTGTGACCTGGTTGTAGGAAGTGTTTCACTGGGGGGGTGGGCTTCATGTCCCAGACCCAGTTCTCTCTCTGTCTCCGTGTCTCTCTTTTTCTTTCTACCTGTTGCCTGTAGATCACAATTGTTCTTACAGCTACTGTTCTAGCTTCATGCTCCATGTCTGTCTGCTCACTACCACACTCCCTACCATGATGCTAATAGATTCTTTAAAGCTGTAAGCAGCCCTTACTTAAAATGCTTTCTTTAATAATTTGACTTTGTCATAGTGTTTCTACACAGGAACCAAATAGTAACTAAGACATGTGTGTACATATGTGTGTGTATTCCTAAATATATACATAGACTACTCAGTTAATATATTACCTGTATGTTTTATTTCAAAGCTGACTGGATGGTATCAGATAATCAGCTGGGAGATTCTTCCCCATAGGAAGACTATTTCAACCTCTCTCAACATTCCTTAATTGCTTGCAGTTCTTTGTCCAGGATTAAGGCTAGGCAATATTTCCCTATTACATGTCAGTAGTTCACTTGTTGTTTTCATTCAGGCCTTGTTTAAGCAGCTATGTTGATGAGACCTTATGGGTGTAACTTCCTTGACATTTTTAGAAGATACAATCTCACAGCAAGCTTCCTGTTTTTCTGACTCTTACAATCTTTCTGCCGCTTCTCCTATAATCTCTGAGCCTTGGGTATAGGAGGTGTGTAGTAAATGTATCAGTTGGGGCTGGGCACCACACAATTACTTCTCTGAGTTTTGATTGGTTGTGGTTTTCTCCAAGAGTTTCCATTTGCTGCAAAAAGCCATGCCATTGGTGAGGGGTAAGAATTATATTTACCTATGAGTAGGAAAACTAATACTAAAGAGGGTATTTCGATATTATCCTGGTTCAGTAAAGTTCTTCTTCAAAATCCATGATTTCATGAGCCCAAGGTAATTGCTAGGCTTCCAGTATCAGGCATCATTTTCCTCCTGTGGACCTTAAATAGAATTAGAGAGCTGTTGGTTACCACCAAGTTAAGTCTGTCCCTTCTGTACCCTTAGGGATAAAGTGTCGTGATGGCCATTGTTGTGTTATCTTGACTGGGTAGAATTGTTGATTGCTTCCCTCCTTTAGAGGCATGTAGTGCCTTCTTGTATTATGGAACCTGGTTATCAAGGAGGAGGCTTTCAGGTCAGATCTATATCAGATTGCTTGGGTTCTGTGTCAAAAGTTTATGGTGTCTTCAGCAATAAGGACTTACTTTCAATCTCTGTGAGGCAACCAAGTGCAAGGGTAGTAACCTATAATGTTTTGGGAGTATCTTGGACAACCCTCGCAACATTGGCTGCTTCTCATTATAGGTGTTGGAACTTTTTTTTTTGTTAGATGGCTCCTGCGAGAATTGCTAGGTCATAAGAGAAATTTTCATTTTATCTACATTCATATCCACTGACTTAAATGTATTATATGTAATTTTAAGTAAATAGGTAATATAATTCCTTATGACTTTTTCAGACATCCTTATTATTGCTTTGCCTCTCCTCCGTCCTGTATTTATCTCTGTTCATCCTCCATAATTAAAACTCCACACAGGTTTTTCCCATTTCTCCCTTCAAATAGATTGTACCCTGATCGTTCTCCCTCTATTGCTGAGCCCCATGGTCCATTTTTCTTCAAATTCTCCAGATTACATATTCACATCTGAAGGTAAAAGAGAACAACCAAAGCTTTTTTTGTCATTCTGCATGTGTTACCTCGTTCAATACGATCTTTTCTAGTTCCATTCATTTACCAGTAAATTTCATGAGTTCATTTTTTCTTACAGCCGAATAGAGTTGTATATGTACCACATTTTTATTATCCATTGAAAGACAATTAGATTGTTTCTATTACCTAGCTCTTGTGAATAGAAAAGTAAGGATTGTGACTGAGAAAGTATCTTTGAACATACACTAGAGAATAATGTAGTTTCCCGGGCACTTTCCACACTGATTTCCAGAATGAGTGAATGATTTTGCAATTCTACCAACCACCAATGAGGGGTCTCCTTTTCCCACATCCTTTCTAGAATTTATTGTACGATTCTTTGTTGATCTTTGCTATTCTGATTATGGTAAGGTGAAATTGCAAAGTTGTTTTGATAGAACTAGAAGAAATAATAAGAGTAGGTTGCTTAAAAGTCCTTAGGCATGTTAAGTTTTGCAGGAGCTCCATGGCTATGTAGTTTCCAGGGAACTCTTCCACACTTTCCTGCTCATTCTTTTCCCTTCCTATCACGTGGCTTCTACACATGGCACAATTCTCTCGGTATTCCTCATATCAGCTCCACTCCCTAGACTGATGTTTATCCTGAATCCACCCATCCAATGCCTATTTAACAGAACCCATTGCTCCTAATGGTCCTTAGGTCCCTCTGTGTTCCCTGCAGCATCCTCTCCCATGCAGTGGTTTATCAAAGATCCAGCCCTGGGACTCAGTACTACAGCACTCTTAGGAGTTCTAACTGATGAAATGTATTTTCTTGTTACATCTCCTGCAGGCTTCTGGCTCTCCGATTCTTATTCTGCCATCATACTTCTTAGATGAAAGAACAGACTAGACCACAGCTTTCCCAGCTTTAATGCTATTAAATGGAGAATGGTCCCCAGGAATCATTATCCACCACAAAACTAATCTGTATCAGCCAGGCTTCTCCAGAGGAACAAAGCAAATAGAATATATACGTAATTACAAGAGGGGATTTATTAGATTGGCTTATGTGATCAGAGGCTAGATAGGTCCATAACAGTCATCTGCAAGACAAAGAGCCCGAGAAACCAGCAGCGGCTCATATAAAAAAGATGGAAGCCTCGGATAAGAAGTACCAGTGATGCAGTTCCAGGCTGGAGCAGAAGACAAAGAAAGCCTGGGAGAGTTACCAGTGCAATTTTCCATTCAAAGGCTGCACTCTAAGGTTCAGGAAGATAGCAACAGAAAACCAAAGATGCAAGTCTGACATGTGCAAGCTTCCTTTCATTCTAACTTCATGTTCTGCCCAGGAGCCAGCCCAATGGGCACTGCTATGCACATTTAATGCAGGTCTTCTCCATCCTGTCTACCATGCCAGACGTCAAACATTTCTGAAGACACACCTGAAAGTATGCTTTATCCGTTTTGAGGCAACTCTTATTCTAGTCAGGTTGGCAACTATGGTTCACCAGCATATAAATCAATGAAACAATAGGATGAACCTTTTGTTGATGAAAATCTGAAGAAACAGTCAGTGATGAATACATCTAGGAAGACGCTGGGCTCTAATGCCCAGTACACTGGCTTCCTGACCATGTTACTTTACTTTTTTACTTGTTTCTTCCTAAGAGGACATTCTGATACATCACTCAACCAAAACCAGTAGCCTTGTAAAATAATTACATGCACTGTGACTCCTTTAAAAAATGGATCAATATTAGAAAATAGGAGCTTTGCTTTCATGCTGGTTTCCCCAGGACTGCAGGGTTCACTAGGTTTCATGAAGCTTTAGAATAGCAAGCCACTTCTGTTGTCCTGAAAAATGCTTTTGGAAACTAATTATCAACTATTGATTTTGCTTTTTAACTTACTGACCATAAATTTGCATATGACAGAGGATGTGAGAAATTTAGAAGCTGATATTTTTTTAATACAATGTAGAACACAGAAGCAGTAACTGAGCTCCAAGTGAGATTGCTTCTGCTAAAGCTACTTAGCTTGGTTCTCCTAAAGCTACTTGCTAGGAGCATCTCAGCCTGGAAGTAAAAGCAGACATGTTTTCAACTTTCTAGTTGAAAAACAGGATTCCAGATTTTGTTTGGCATTGTCTGCTTCCCTGAGGTAGTGAAGAGCAAGATGCTGTATTTATATAACACTCAAATGATCTTAAAGCAAAAGGATCTTCTGGTATTGCTATGTTTGTCATCATTTTTCCTCAGTGTTCACAATGCTGCAGAACTATGAAGCAAACACACAAAGCCATGAAACAGCCCACATTCATCTGTACCCAACCCTAAGAAAACATCAAACAAGCGAGACATAGGCACTTTCACTCGAGGTCTTCAATCACCAGAAGGGAAAAAAAATTACTTGTCAGTGAAGGACAGATTTGGACATAAGGAGAGATTTCAGGTCAATGCTCCACTTTTCTGGGGTCCAAGGTTCTGTAAGCACCTATTGCATGTATTTTTAGGAACTGTCATTTCTAAGCTCTTGGTGAGCTACTACGGATAGAGATGTCTCCTTTCGTTTCCCCTTTGAAACACAGCATAGAAGCTGTTCTGCAGGTACACGGCAACCCCACTCAAAGTTCACGTGCGGAACTGAAATAATATCATTTCTAAGTGAAGCCAAAGAGAAGCAGATTGATCTGCCTTGTGTCTCTGCAACATGTGCCTTACCATGAGCAGTTGCTTTTGAGTAGACCTTTAGTGACGATAAGCTGGGGTCAGACCTTTAATGAAGATAAGCTTTAATGAAGATAAGCATTGGCTATAAACCTTAGGAATGGCCTTGGAGATAGCTTATTTTTAAATCAGCCAATGTTCATTAAGCCTAAATGGCAGATGCTAGTATCTTCAGCTCTCCCTGCCCATCTTCACAAACTCTTGGCATAAGCTGTACACCAGAGACCCAGTGACTTTGATGAAGGACATGGGTATATAAACGGCTCGTTCCAAATAAAATCTTAGAATTAAAGTGATAGCCCAGTTTTTGAAACGAAGCTGAAAGTAACATCTGCTATGAGACTTTTTCTCTGCCCTTAAACAGAGCCCTGTTCTCTTCCCTCCCTTTAGGGTCTCTATCACCTCATGTTACCATTTTTAGATCCTTTAGAGTACATGTTTCTTTCTCAAGGTGAACAGTTAAGCTTCTGTCTTGAGCTTGTTCATACACTCAGCAAAGATTTCTTAAACACATACCAGAAAGAGACACAGTCATTACTCTCTTTCTTCTGCATGTGATCATCTCCAGGCTGACGATATACCCTTGTCCCACTCTCTTAGCATCATGTCCGTACTTCGTTCTCCACTGAACGGTTTCCTTGTTGACCTTGGATAGTTGTCCAGTGTGAGCCAACCTTGACTCCTTATTCAGTTATACTGCTCTTGTAGAAGGTCAAGTTTATACCAGCCTCTCTGCAGGTCAGAGACAAGAACACTCTAGGACTTCAGGAGAATGCATTTTCTTAAAGGCATCCATTATTATTAACAATGGTTATTCACGTATTTTATTATTTATTATGTGTATAGTGTATTGTGTGTGCACATATGTGATGGTATGCTCACGCATGCATGCATGCATGCCTGGAGGCCAGATCTTGACACTGAATATCTTCCTCGATTGCTCTCCATATTAATTTTTTTTGAGACAAGGTCTCTCAATGAACATGGAACTTGCGTTTTTCCTAGACTGGATGGGCATTAGCTGCTATGATTCACCTGTCTCTCTCCAACCCATGGATGGAGTTACAAGCCTGTACCACCATTCCTAGCTTTCATGTGAGTGCTGGGAATAGAAATTCATGCCCTTATGCTTGCATACGAATCATTTCACCTGCTTGAGCCATTTCCCCAGCCCTATAACAATAACAACAAAACACTTGCATGTGGCATCTTTTAAAGATTACATTAGCCTACCATAATTCATGCTAAACCTGACCCTAGTAACAGCATGGAGAATATTGAGGACAAGAAGAGAAAGAATAGAGAGATTCTAAGTTGCCATTAAATAAGAAAGAAATGTCTATTTAGGGAAATGTCATTCTGTCTATGTGGACTTCAGTAATAGATAGGTCTGGGGTTATGGAAATAGTGGATAGCAGAAAAAAGCAAGCAGAGAATTCACTATGTTTGTCAGTAAGAGTTACATTTAGCATTGCATGTCCCTCAGATCTTGTTGAAGCATAAAGAATCACCAAAATTTAGCCTGGGCTTTTTCAACCTGTTGTTAGGGAAAAAGCATCTTATTTCATATGCAAATCTCTGAGGATTTCATTATTGCCACTTTAAAACTGAATTTTAGGTAACGATAAAAACATTCTATATCTGCATATGCTGCCTAAGATGACAACTACTAGCCACATGTGGCTGTTACATACTAGACTGGATCGATATAATGCATGATCAAATTTGGATCTTCTGTTTTATTTCATTTGAATAATTATGCATGAAGATTAGAAAACCTATATTATAATAGTAGCTCTTTCTTTCACTTGGTAGCATAACTAAGATCAGTGAACATTTTTATTATTTAAATGATGGACTAGCTAGCCAAATGGCATTATCCCTCAGCCCATACCCTTGTATAATAGGAAGAACCACAGTACAGCAAGTCTTCACATGTTGTGCTTGTTTTGCAGATTAAAAAGGGCATCACTGCAAAGAGCTGTCAGTCTCAGAGCACAAGGCTTAGTCAATGGCAGACTCGGTCAGACTTTCCTGGACAGTAAATGAGGAGCAATATAAAGTAATCTGAGGATACTTGGGTTCAGATTGTGGCTTTTCCTCTTCTATAATATGCATCTGTCAAACAACTTGTCTAGACAATCACATTATAAAGATAGAGGAAACAAACAATCTGTCCTAAGATGTCAAAAAGAAATCAAGAGCACACACAAAGTCTTAACATCTTGATGCATAAGATATATTAGATCCTCAATAGGTTAGAACTTTCTAATTGTTGAAGAAAACCAGAATGATATAATGTACAATGCTTGCCTTCCACTAACCATTCCCCCAAGGACTTTAGAAAAGGGTTTTCAAGCATATATAATTATATTCAAGCATTATAAAATCCTGAGATCCAACTGGTAAAGGTATGAGATGCAGATAGAAAGCCATTGTAACTTGAGAGGAATAAAGGGATAAACAGATGGTGAGATGAGGTGGTTGGAGGAGCCAGAAGCCAGATTATGAGGCATTTGTAGACTGTTTGGAAGCCAGTGTCCTATGGCAAATTCCTTTATACTGTGTGAATATATGTCGCTGTGATTGGTTTAATAAAGAACCTAACTGGCCAATACCTGAACAGAATAGGGTTAGGCAGAAGAGTCAGACTAGGAGAATGCTGGGAGGAGGAAGGGAAACATGCCAGCCATCCAATGAGGAAGCAGAACATGTAGAAAATGAAGTAACAAGCCATGAATTACATGGCAAAGCATAGGTTAAAAAATAAGCATCAATTTAAATGTAAGAGTTAGGTAGTAACAAACCTGAGGTATCAGCAAAGCATTTATAATTAATATAAGCCTCAGTGTGTTTATTTGAGAGTGGAT
Organism: Microtus pennsylvanicus; assembly: GCF_037038515.1. Classification (NCBI taxonomy): domain Eukaryota; kingdom Metazoa; phylum Chordata; class Mammalia; order Rodentia; family Cricetidae; genus Microtus; species Microtus pennsylvanicus. The sequence continues at coordinate 51,343,319 of NC_134579.1, read as the reverse complement.
ATGAGATAGGAAAAATCTGCCTATACTAGTGGGAAGGCAGTCAGAGGAGTCTTCTACAAAAGAATCTGAAGTATCTCAACATCTGAAAATCTCTCCATAGTATACCTGACACAAGCTGTGTGACCTTGAACAAGTTATTTGCCCTTTCAGTATTCTGATTTCATCATGTAAAAGGTAATAATTCCACCCACTTTGAATGACTGATATAGTGAGTGAAGTGCCATGATACAATAACAAAGGTATGAACTGGTAGTAACTGAGAAATCTACACATAATATAGAAAATAAGTGAAGTAAAAAAAGAACATAGTATATAATATGCATAAACAAATACTGAAGCTCTTGCACCATCAGAGTATATAGCTTCTAGTAAGAGAGGGACTTTGGAGTCTTAGCAACTGCATATGAACTAAGAATCAGCTTTTAAGTACTGGGGATCAAAGAATTCATCTCTAATATTAGGCAATATGCCTCCACCTAAAAAATTGCCTTCACTGATGCTGCATAATAATATTGCCACTTATAGGAGAAAAGGCTAATTTCTGTAATGTATTGACAGCTTAAAAGTAATATTGAGCTAGTCAGTCTTATTAATTTCATTCTAACCTTCTATTTAATTGAGTTTCTTGGTGAATAAATCCCACAGAGCCTTGCTGGCTTTCTGTACAGGCAACAGTGCACACTAGCAGCACATACTTGGCCTGTCCTAAATCTGAGAAATTGGAGAAGTGGTATGAGTTCCTGAGGAAGAGCCTTCACTTCAAGGTTCTTCTTGGTACACAGCAGGATAGAAGGGTTTCTTACAGGGTGAACAGAGTACTGATAGGGGATATACTTTAGTGTTGTGGGACAATGGTTTTACCCTGTAAAGATTTGTATCTTGAACTTGTTTAATAACATGCTGATTGGCCAGTAGCCAGACAGCAAGTATAGGCAGTGCAACCAGGAAGAAAGAAGAGGAGGGGCAATGAGAACAAGAGAATTCTGGGAATAGGAAAGAGTCAGTCTGCAGTCATCACCCAGACACAGAGAAAACCAGACACAGAGCAAGCAAGATGTGACTGCCTTGCCAAAAAAGGTATTGAGCCATGTGGCTAACACAGACAAGAATTATTGGCTAATATGTTATAATAGTTAATAAGAAGCCTGAGGTAATAGGCCAATCAGTTTATAATTAATGTATATCTCTGTGTGTTTCTTTGGGACTAAATGGCTGTGGGATCAGGCGGGACAAAAGTCTCTGTCAACAGAAGCCCCTGGCAACAAATGAGGTATGGGGCCTGGTGGGACACAGAAACCTCAGTCAATACTTCTGTATATGTGTTGCTCTTATTGGTTAATGAATAAAACTGTGTTGGCCTATGGCAGGACAGGGTAAAGCCAGGTGGGAAATTCAACCAGAAATATATAGAGAGAGTAGGCAGAGTCAAGAAGATGCCACGTAGCTGCTGCAGAAGAAAGACAATGCTGTTGGAAGCTTACTGGTAAGCCCTAGCTTTGTGGCAATACACAGATTAATAGAAATAAATTAATTTAAGATGTAAGAGTTAGTTAATAAGAATCCTGAGCTCATAGGTCAAGCAGTGTTGTAATTAATATAGTTTCTGTGCCATTATTTGGGTTTGGGCAGCTGGGAACAAGCAAGCACCCTCCTTCTAAAAAATGGCACCCAATGTGGGGCTAAGTTGCATGGCCATCCACATACTTTGGGTTCAGGTGCTTGTATACTCACTCAGTATTAGGAGGAAAGTAACTGAGAGCCTGCCTGCTGCTCAGCACCTCAGCTTGGGTAAGCAGCTGGATCGGGTCTGCTAGGTGTAAAAATGCCGGTAAGCATAGTGGATTCCTCCCACTGTACATAGAGACATTTCCAGGCCATGCAGTATGCTGCATGGCAGATTTTGTTTTTACTCAGACAAAAAAGCATTTATGTACTGCATGGTGCTTCCCAGAGTTGAGATGGTGAGTACAGCTCCCACCCAGCAGTACCAGAGTTGTCAGTAAATGTACCTCCACCATATTGAAAAGCCAAGAAAGGTGGAGCCATCATCCAGGGCTGCTGCAACCATATTGCTTACTATTTTAAAGTGCTCCTTGTCAAAAAAGGATTTCAGATATACAATAGGACAGATTCAGACATAAAAGACCTCTAAATGAGACATAGTGTGTTTTAAAGTGTATGTAGGGTTGGGATAGAGAGAGGCAAAAGAGTATAGGAAGTTATTAAAAAAAAGTAAAGTCTTTAAAAAGACAGTAAAAGTAATATAAAAGAGTACAGACAGTGATAGATTAAAGGGGGAAGTAAAATAAGTCACATAAAGATGGAAAATACAGAGAGAGTATGGATTATGCTTTTTTAAATTGTGTTTTCTTTTAATTTTTTTGTCTGCAAGAGAGACATTTGTTTCTGGGGGCTCCTAAGTTAAGCCAACATACAGGTATCTTGACTTCAAAATTTGAATATGTTGCTTTGGAAAAGTGTTTCTGCTTTTGTTTCCACAGAAGATGAGAACCTGTGGATTCCTTCTAGGCTAATGTGGTTTGATGGAACAAAATCTCCCAAAAGTTCTCCATGAACCCTAAAAATACTTTACCTAACAAAAAGCAGGAAGCAGTTTGGAGAAAACTATGCCCAAATTCCCACAATCATTGTTTATAAATGTTTGTTTCCATTTAAAAAGGGGTTTGGTATAAATCATTAATGAATATCTTTTTTTAAAAAAATATAAGGATGATATGATAGAGAAATGAATACTTTGCATTGGTATGGATCTTGGTCTATTGATACAAATTTAAGGTCAATTTTGTTATATGTATCTCTGTTTTTGCTTAAGGTATTATGCTTATACAGCTCATTTAAAAATGCAATATATAATTGAAAATTATGGATTAATTGATAGTCATTTATAAAAGTCAAATTGTAGTCACATTAGTTATGTTTTCTAGATATATAGAGATGTATTTCAGTTAGATAGGTAATCTTCAACACTTCAAAAACCTATTGAATATAGCATTTAAAATGTTTTAAGAACTTAGACTTTTCTTGATAGTGAGGCAAGTCTGCTTCTGGCAGACATCTGGCAGCACTAATTACTTCAGAGAGGTTGATGAGCATTGAAGAAACTTGTTATGGACTTTGCCTTCAATGTGACAAAGCTAGCCATTTGGTCAACAAATTATTCTTTCCTGACCTGCTTACTGGTATTCTATATGAACTGGACATGCAGGACCCACAGAAAAGTGATTGCTGAAAGTTCCAAAAGATGGGATGGTCCTTCAGTATTCCTGATTCACAGAAGAAACTGTCAGACATTCTTTAGGATACAAAAGAAAGCAACTGATAAACTTTGCCGTTATAAGGCAAAACAGATCTTCAAATTTCCTGCTTCATGGAAAAGTCTGTTGAATACTATGGGTTTGTAGGGTGAAGATGGGTGCCTCCATGTTACCGAGGAACTTTGGGTGACTGTCCAGCCAAGGAGATGTCTCTGTCAGTTCTAGAGCTTTGGAAGTTGCTTACAATGCACTTCCTGTTTATTTAGGCAATTCTATATCCTTCTGGGGTCTTTGCAAATTTGAAAACAGATATTTATAGTTATAGTTTTCCTTAGTTATGATAAAGGATAAATTAGATATAATACTTTAGACTCACAAAGATAGGATAGATGATAGAGTAATTTCCTTAATTTGCTAAATGTAAATGGACTAAATATTATAACTATAATTCTTATTTGATAACTGTTTTGTATATGTAATTTTACAATGTTAAAGTTAAAATTTTCCTTTTTATTTAGACTGAAAAGGGGAAATGATGCAGAATATCCTTCTGTATATGTATTGCTCTTATTGGTTAATGAATAAAGTTGTTTTGAGTTATAGCAGGGCAGAGTAAAGCCCAGTGAGAAATCCAAACAAAGATATATTTAGAGAGTAGGCAGAGTCAAGCAGATGTCATGTAGCTGCCTAAGGAGAAAGACACCGCTTCCTTGTGGCAATACTCAGATGAATAGAAATGGGTTAAGATATGAAAATTAGTTAATAAGAAGGCTGAGTAGTGTTGTAATTAATATAGTTTCTGTGTGATTATTCAGGTCTGGGAAGCTGGGAACAAACTAGCAGTCTTCTTCTGATGTGGGAGTGTCATATATCAATCTGTTGATTTCATTGGTTAAGCAATAAAGAAACTGTTTGGCCCTGTGGGTGGAGTAAACAGAACAAAACGCTGGGAGGAAGAGGAAGTGAGGTCAGACTCCACAGCTCTTCTCTCGGGAGCAGACACCTCAGAGAGAGACGCCATGCTACCTGCTCCAGGGAAGACGCACGCTATGAAGCTCCGACCCAGGATGGACTTAGGCTAGAATCTTCCCGGTAAGCGCACCTAGGGGCACTACACAGATGATTAGAAATGGGCTAAATTAATATGTGAGAATTAGCCTAGAAGAGGCTAGATAGAGATGGGTCAAGCAGTGTTTAAAAGAATACAGTGTCCGTGTAATTATTTCGGGGCATAAGCTAGCCAAGCCGGGCAGGCGGCTGGGGTGTTGGGGGACGCAGCCCCGCCGCCGCCCCATATTACTACAAAATGACGCCCAGACGTGTGGCTAACTAAACCCACTTAAAAAACCTGAGAAGGCTTAAATATAAGGGAGAGAGAGTTTAACACAGATTTTTGCTGTTTGTTGGTGGCGTGCTGTAGAGAGATTTCCTGATTCGGCAACAGCAGCAGAAAAAAAACGCTGTGTCATTTCAAAGCGTGGCTTCCTGGGGCTGTGCCGCCAGTGCAAACTCTGGCTTTATGTTTGTGTTCCCACTTGGGATTGGAAGGAGAGTGCTCTGAGATCATGACGATAACTCAGAGCTCCCTGCCTGCTCCTGGGCAGAAGGCAGAATCAGGCTTAGGCAGGCGGAAGAGCATGGCGGATTCCTGCCGCCATACAGGGACCTGTTTTCAGACTGTGCAGTGCTCTGCGTGTCAGATTTGGATGTTACTTGGATGAAAAGAATTTCTGTGCTGCACGCTCAGTCTCAGAATTAAAGTGCTGAGTGCCGCTCCTACCTGGTGGCCCCAGAGCTAGCACAAAATGGTACGTCCTCCATTTTGAAATTTTCCTGACTCAGCTTCAGCTGCAAATCCCTACAGCTCATTAAGAGGTCCTGCCACGAAACACTTAAATGGTGGTGATGAAAAGCTGAATGCATGCTTTTCGGTTTTCAGCCGTAGCAGGAAAAAAGCTGTACCGTTTAAAAATGCCAGCTTTCTGGGCCATCCTGCCAGGGCAAACTCTGACTGTTTGAGGCAGGAGGGCCGGCTACTGAGAGAGGACTTGAGTGTTGTCTGTTGTAGCTTGCTGGCTGGCAGGGACCTTGCAGCCAGTACCTCAGCCATGAGGCTGAAAAGCTAAGGAATGGGCTGGATCCAGCCATCAAAGCCACGGCTTTAGTCCTACTGATATTGCTTGGTAAATTAAAGACTCATGTGGTCAGAAAAAGAGAGATATACAGTAAAGAGAGATTCAAAGACAGAGAAAATTTCTGAATGGTTTACTGTGTGTTAAAAATATATGCAGACTAAAAGTTAAAATTCTTAAAGTAAACCTCTGTGACTTCAAGGTGTGTCTTGAATCCCAGTGCCTAGAAGGCAGAGACAAACAGATGTCTGTGAGTTCAAGTAGTAGTAAACACCTTTAATCCCAATGCCTGGGAGGCAGAGACAGGCGGATCTCTGAGAGTTCAAAGACAGCCTGGTCTACAGGGTTATTCCAGGTCAAAGATATGCGCTCAAAAAAAAAACAAAAACTTAATCTAGGAATGTCTCAGATTAGATTCTTAAGCGCCTAATGATTTAAAGGCCCAAATCAAAAGTGCTCCTGGATAGTAAAAAATTGCAGATTCACAATAGGACAGATTCAGACCACTGAATGAGTCACACTGTTGGGTGAATGTACGTAGGCTTGGGAGAGAGAAGAAAAAGAATATAGAGAATAAAGTTAATGCTTAAAAAAAAAGGTAAAGTCTTTAAAGAGACAGAGTACAGATAGTTATAGATATAAATAAAATAAGCTGCGTAAAAATGAAAAATTCACAGAGAGTCTGGATTATGTACATTGTGTTTTCTTTAAAATTTTTGACTGTGAAGGAGCTAAGTACAGAGAGACATTTCATTATATGGGCTGCCAAGTGGAACCAGAATGGATATCATGAGGGTATGATTTCAGAATGTGGGTCTAAGGATATGATGCTTTGGAGAGAGTCTTCTTTTGTTTTCACAGAGGATGAGACCCTGTTCATTTCTTCTATTCCGATTTGGTATGATGGACCACGTCCTCCTGAAGGTTTGCTGTGAACATCTTCAGAAAATTGCTTTGCTCAACTGCCAAGTGAGATGAAACTAGCACACAGGTTATACCAAGAAAGACCTAATTAACGACGCCCCCATTCAGCAGGAAGCAGTTTGGAGAGAAAAAACTGCGCCCATGTTCCCAAATATGGTTTATAAACGTTCTTTTACATTTAAAGGGGGAAAGGATATAGATATGTATAATTTGCATTAGTATAGATTTTGCTTTATTGATAGAGATTTAAGGTCAATTTTGTTATATGTATAAGTGTTTCTGATTTTGATTAAGGTATTGTGATTGTGTAGTTCATTTAAATATGTACTGTATAATTAAGAAATATAGATTAGTGGATAATCATCAGTAATAGTCAAGCTTGTAGTCATGTTAGTTAGATTTTCTAGATATATAGAGATATATTTTAGATAGACATTCTTCATGTCTTTCGAAGATTACAGAATAGGACATTTAATGTTTTAATAACTGAGGACTTTTCATGACAAGGAGACACTCTGCTCCTGGCAGCACCAATCTACTTCAAGAGGAAGATGGGCATCGAAGAGGATCCTTATGGAGTTTGATAGCCATTTGGGCAAGAAACTGCTCTTGCCTGGACTATTGCACAAACTGGACACAGAGAACCCACAGAGAGAGGACTACTGAACTTGCCTAAGGTGAGATGATCTTTCGGGGTTCCTGATTCATGAAAGAGTCTGCGAGACATTCTGCAGGACACAACAGATAGTGACTGAACTGACTTTGAATTTTCCTGCTTTGTGGAAATGTCTGCTGCAAACTATGGGCCTGAAGGCTGAAGATGGATGCTCCAACGGTACAGAGGAACTTTGGGTGACTGTCCAGGCAGCGAGATGTCTCTGTCATTTCTAGAGTATTAAAAGTTGCTTTTTTCTTGTTTGTTTATGTAGTATTGTATCTTTCTGGAGTCTTTGATGGAGTTAAGAATAGTTAGTTATAGTTATAGTTTTCCTTAGTTATGATAAAGATTATTGTAACTTTTACTTGATAACTGTTTTGTTATATGTAATTTTGCTATGTTAAAGTTAAAGCCTTTTTTTGTTTAAACAGAAAAAGGGGAAGTGATGTGGGAGTGTCATATATCAATCTGTTGATTTCATTGGTTAAGCAATAAAGAAACTGTTTGGCCCTGTGGGTGGAGTAAACAGAAAAGAACGCTGGGAGGAGAAGGAAGTGAGGTCAGACTCCACAGCTCTTCTCTCGGGAGCAGACACCTCAGAGAGAGACGCCATGCTACCTGCTCCAGGGAAGACACACGCTATGAAGCTCCGACCCAGGATGGACTTAGGCTAGAATCTTCCCGGTAAGCGCACCTAGGGGCACTACACAGATGATTAGAAATGGGCTAAATTAATATGTGAGAATTAGCCTAGAAGAGGCTAGATAGAGATGGGTCAAGCAGTGTTTAAAAGAATACAGTGTCCATGTAATTATTTCGGGGCATAAGCTAGCCAAGCCGGGCAGGCGGCTGGGGTGTTGGGGGACGCAGCCCCGCCGCCGCCCCATATTACTACATTCTTCTACAGGGTACCTCCCTTGTTTCTAGAGGAGACTGAGGGTGACTGATCAAGAACTTAAAAAGCAAAGTAAAACCCACAGTCGAGGTCTTGGTGGGCAATATTAATTGCGTAGTTGCATCACCCTGGTCTCCCTTACTAGCTGGCTGCCCTCTCTGCTCTCTAATTTGCAGACTGAAGCTGTTTGTTAATCCAAAAGGTGCTGTGCCCAAGCACTCTCTTCTGTTCTGTTTAGGAGCCTGCTCACAGAAAGATCCCATAAAAGACATCAATTATGCTCCTTCTCAGTCACTCCTACATGACTTACTTAGTGATGTTAGGGATAACTAAATGACTTCTGTTCATCTATTTGTTTTTTTTTTCAATATTGATGAAAAGCCTGACCAAAACTCTCACAAGGGAGCCGTATAAGACATGCTGATTTTCAGCAGGTATGTTTCAAGAACAGATGACACCAGCTCCTGTTTGCTCAGAACCTTCTATACTCTAGACACTAATGTAATGGAAGTATTCTATTACTCATTTTTTGAGGTGGTTTAATTGCTTAAACATGATTGAATATCTGTGTGTTTGCGTGCATTCACACACATGTGCATAAAGTTAATAAAGCTAGATTGAAATGAAATTCCTTAAAGAATTCTATACCATGCTTCTTTACTTACGTATGTGGCTTTACCAATCCTTGGCCATATATTTTTTGAAATAATGATAATGGGGGGGGGTCAGGCTTATTCTTGAAAGAAGAGAATGTGTCAGTTAGCTTTCTGTTACTTTAATATCAAAAAAAAAAAACAACGTACACAGGCTAACAGTTTGCTTTGACTCTGTTTTAGTTGATTTAGTTTGTGATTGATTGACTCTGTTGCTTTGGGTGAAGAAATACATCATGACAGGAGCATGGAGGGGACAGAACTGATTATCTCATGGCCAAGAGCTGAAAGAGATGAAGAGGAAGTGGCTGAGGCCTCATGGCCCTCTTTGAGGGCATGCTCCCTGTGAGCGAAAGCCATCTCATGACGCTCCACTTCTTGAAATTTCTATTCCATCCCAGTAGCTTGAAGCTGTGGACAAAATCTTTAACAAATGGGCCTTTGAGGGACATTCTAGACACAGGACATAGCATCCTGATTCATGTCATCAAAGATGCAGGATTGTTTTACAGTCAAAAGGTATTCAGTTTGTTGCCAGGGGTTCCCAAAGTCCCCACCATTTCAGCATTGTTCTAAAGTACAGACAAAAAGAGTCCTCTAAGAGCTAGGCAAATCCTTCAATGAACCACTCTACGAACAAGAGATAAGCCATGCTCTTCCAATGCACAAGTGTAACGTAAACACGGTAAGCCCATCCTCACTCTGAAGTGTTATCCAGCTTCCAGAGTTCAAAGATGAGAGGTGAAATCCCAAGAGCAAGGGAAGTCCCACATCTATAGTTTTGCTGGTTGCCTTAGGATGATGCTGGCCATTTCCCTGAACAGATCTGATTCACTGCTGACATTTCTGTCTTTCTGGAGTCTGCAGTGTGAGCTTTCCCAGCAGGCACATCACTCTAGCAAGACTTACTTGAAGGGCCTTCCACCATATAGTGCTATATGGCATTTTAGGCCATGCTCTGAAATCTCCAGAACTCTTGCATTCTTCATGCAAGAAGAAAGCAGCACACGTGACATATGCCAATATGAGTTATAAACTGGCCCACTTGAGCCCCAGCAGCACAGTTTCTGAGTGCCTTGATGACTGAACATAGAAAAGGGAAGCATTGAGATGGAGAGATGGCTCAGTGGTTAAGAACACTGGCTGTTTTTCCAGAGAACTCGAGTTCAATTCCTAGAACACACATGGCAACTCACACTGTCTATTACTCCAGTCCTTGGGGATCTGACACCCTCACATAGACACACATGTAGGAAAAATACTAATGCACATGAAATAAAAATAAATAAATCATTAAAACAAAAAGAAAAGGGAAACATCATAGAATAGTAATTCCAGAATCCGTAGGAAGTAGGCATGCCACCATTATGGCTTTCTTCTCAAAGGAAGTTCTTTGAAACTAAGTTGTATTTTTACATTTTTGAAACTAATATAGGTGGTGTGACCTTGAAAGTTACTCAGAGAATATGTCTTATTGCCTGAAGCAAAGCCACTGGCTTTTAGTCTTTACTTTTACTTTTTAAAGATTATATTATAATTGCATCATTTCTCTTTCCTTTCCTCCTTTGAAACCCTCCCAGCTATTTCTCCTTGCTATACTTCAAATTCATGGCACACACGTGTGTGTGTATCTCAAGATGTATATATATATACACACACACACACACACACACACACACACATATAGTTTCATACATATGTATATATAGTTTTAAATGCATAAAGAAAATTTGGTCTATCTGTATAATGTTTTGTGTGTGCATTTTATGTGCACATATATGTTTATATATATACTATATATATGTTTTCTGGATACGTGTGTATGTGCTTTCTGGGTATACATACGTGTGTGTGTGTGTGTGTGTGTGTGTGTGTGTGTGTGTGTGTGTGTATTCCTTGGTGATAATTAAATGACAGAAAATAGGACCATGAGAGGAAAAATTTTACTACAGGTTTTCCCTCCTTGCTTATTTCAATACTTATAGAAAAGATATGTTATAGCTATTCGAGCTGGTATTAACGTCTAAGCTAATAATGAGTAAAATAAATCATTTCTATAACAAAATTGGCACAGTGTTACAGCCCAGAATGTTTGATTCCCACTCCTCTTATGACAGGTAAGTTCAAAAACATTATAAGGAAGCACCCATTTGTGTTAAAGAAGTAATTCTCTCCTTCTTTGGTCTCATTATAGATACAATTGCTAAATACCCCACGATATACTGTTTATATGGATTTTATATTAATAGGAAATACAATAGAAATTAAGACTGAGATGTGAGATCCTTCAGTGATGGTCTACACACACACACACAAACACACACACGCTAGCATGCATGCACACATGGCACGCACGTGAGCGCATGCACCACTTCAAGCATCAAACTCCTTCTTAAGAGGGAAGTAAGCCAGGGAAGAGGCCATAGTGCCAAGTTTCATAGCAACAAGGAGAAAAGATACGTTGAAGAAGTTATCCTTCCTCTGAACCTGAGATTCTTGGAAAGAAAAGCTTCCTACTTGAGGGAAGGAATAAAGTCCTTAAATATAATACAGGGCCCATCACAGTGATCCTTAGTACTAAGCAGAATGCAACAGCCCTTGCCTCAGCCATGTCCCTACGTTCATACTCACTGGAACTTTATAACCAGTGGTCAAGGGACTGTGAATACCATACTTTTGTCAACCCTGAGCAGCAAAGGAAAAAACAAGTATCCTGTAGGAGATTGAGTCAAGAAAGCTAACACGAGCCTCTGTCAAAACTTAGTGCTGATAAGAATCAACATTGGGCAGAAATCAAAGGTTCAAAGTTGAATTCGGAGTTTGTATGTAAAGCCTGTAAGGCTTTCCTTGTACTTGGGTGACGAGCCAAAGTCAAAGTGCCAGTCAAAGTCTGGCTTATGCCCATGCTCACCTTGCATGTGTTAGGAGTAATTTTTTCTTTGAGATTATGCAGTTTCCTGAAATTATGAAACTCTGGCATGAATCAGCTTAATGTTAGGTGTAACTGTTGATAACAGCCATTCCCCTAACCTTGAGCATTGCAGTCATCTCCCCGCCACTGCCCACAGACAGACCTTCTTGACCCCACTCCTCTGTATTTACCAGCTACAATGAAAAATTCTCAACTACAGTCTGGGCTTTGGTGTGCTCTGAAGATGGTTTATGAAGCTGGGAGAATCAGTTATGACCCACAATAGTGTTGACTTGGTAGCTGACATAGTCTACCAATATTTTCCAGCTTGGGTAGAATAACACAGGCCAGGCACCCTTCCTGAGGTTAAAGGTAGGCGAGACAGGGTAGAAAGCACAGGATCTTGATTTAGAATCAGTATTTATTTGGCAAAACCTAACCCTTCATAATCCTAATATTCCCTTCCCAGGTCCTGGGCAGTGTCCAAGGACTGAGCCTCTGAAAGAGTTCCTGTGTCAGGCAGGGGAATTAGCAATAACTTCCTGGATTTTGTATTTCTAACAACCCTCACTGATGGCTGGTTGTAGTATTCTTTAGCTGTGTGTCTACTTCAGCATAATGCATCTCCCAGCAGTGGGAATCTGGATTCTGCATACTGTTGTCAATGAGGCATTTGGGTCAACTCCAGCCCTATGGAAAGATTTAGAGGAATAGAAATCATTTTTAAGTGTGTCCCCCATGTATTGGTTACTTTTTGTTGCTATGGTAAAATATCATGACCAAGGCAATTTCTACAAGAAATTTATTTGTGCTTATGATTCCAGAGGGATAAGAGTCCACTGTGGAAGGGAGGCATGGCAGAATGGTAGCAGGCATAAAAACAGAAGCAGAAATCTGAGAACTCAAAATTTAAAGTAGAGAGAGTAATCTGAAAGTAGGAGGGTTTCCATTCCTAAAGCACACCCCCAGAACATACTTCCTCCCACAAGGCTGCACTTCCCGAACCTTCCAAATGAGTACCAACAACTTCAAACCATGTAATCAAATACTGAGCCGATATTTGAGAGGATTTTTATCCAAACCACTACACCACTGTTCATGATTACTAACAACACAGCAACTGCAAATTTGATTTGGATCATCCTCTGGTATTGATATCAGCAACACACCAACACCAGAGTCACAAGGAATCTGGCTTTACAGAGCCATTAGGTGCTGAAGCAATGCAAGTAACTGTAGGCATGGAGATTTTTGCTTATATTTCAACAACTGACAAAAGAAGATTGTGAAGCCTGGAATAAACCCTTAATCTTTCAATAGGCACATAATGTCGCACAGCAACCTGCCTCAAGAACTTTTAGGTAACCCTGTGTCTACTTCCTCCTCTTAGTGTTGGGCTCCCATCTGGCTTGAACCTTTGTGGATCCTGTGCATACTGCCACAGTCTCTGAGTTCATATGTGCCTCAGTCCTGTTATGCTTAGAAGATGCTATTTCCTTGGCATCATCATCATCGCCTCTGGCTCTTACAATTTTCCCACTTCCTTTTTTGCATTGATCCCTCAGCCTCTAAGTGGGAGGATTTTGAAGACATCCCATTTAGGACTGAGTACTCCAAGGTCTCTCTCTCTACATATTGTTCAGTTGTGATTCTTGATGTCAGATCCCATATACTGCAAGAAGCTTCTCTGATGAGGGTTGGGTGAGGCACTTATCTGTGGGTATAGAAATATTGTTTTGCTTTTTATTGCTTTTTTTCCTTAAGAAGAATAATAGTATTAGGTTTTCCCTTACACCTATGACCTATCTGACCTATCTATTTAGGTTCTTGGCCATTTTAGTAGTATCAAGCATGGATTCCATCTCATGGAGTGGCCTTCAAGGTATTTTTGAAAAGTCGTTGGTTACTCCTATAACATTTATGCCAGCATTGTTCCAGTATATCCAGGCAGGTCACTGTTGTAGGTCATAAAATTTACAGATTGGTTATATTGATGATTATCTTTCTCCTGCGATAGCATGCAGAGTACCTTCCAGCACCATAAATCCTAACCAGTGTGACTGAAGCTTCCAGTTAACTCCATCTCTATTTCTCTATGTTCAATGATATAAATAAGAGCTGTCTTCAGCAATAGAACCTTATGATCAGGTTGTGGAGAGAAACCAATAGTCTTAGCCATAGCTGATCATATTTGGTGGTTCCATGGCACTTCTTTGACTCTACAAGATGTAACCAATTCCTGGCACTGATAACATAAGATGTTTAGTTGGGGGACTGTCTCCTATATCATTTGGTGACTCCTTTTATGTTCCTTTCATATATGTCTGTATTTTAGGAAGGTTAAATTGTGAAATTATTTGTATACGTTCTTACATTTGGAGAAGAAAATTAAGTGAGCATTGGTGTAGGAAGTCCTTTTGTATATGTGTCGCTTTTATTGCTTAATGAAGCTGCTTTGGCCTGAGATAGGGCAAAGTAAAACTAGGTGGGGAAAACTAAACTGAATGCTGGGAGAAAGAGGGCGGAGTTGCAAGATGCCATGGAGCCACCAGAGAGAATGTAAGCCACCAGCTGGAACCTTGCCAGTAAGCCACAGCCATGTGGCGATACACAGATCAATGAAAATGGGTTAATTCTAGATGTAAGAGCTAGCTAACAATATGCTTACACTATTGGCCAAACAGTATTACAAATAATATAGTTTCTGAGTGATTATTTTAGGGCTGAGCAACCGAGAATGAACAAGTGGTCCTCTGCCTACATAGCATGATGCTTTTCTATGTAGACTATACATACATCTCTGTGTGTCTGTGAGTGTGTGTGTGTGTGAATCTCTCTCTCTCTCTTTCTCTTTCTCTCTCTCTCTCTCTCTCTCTCTCTCTCTCTCTCTCTATATATATATATATATATATATATATATATATATATCATTATAACTTTAAGTGAAATCATTTTGGAGCTATGCCTGAAGAACAAAGGACAATAAAAGTTTCCATTAAAAACTAGAACTTTCAGATGAGCATGGTTTCAGCTAATAAGCAAAATAACCCCCTATAAAATGATCATACAGCAGGCATTCTGGGTGAACTATTGGGTGGAGAATTTAAACAGCTATTGTAAGGAATCTCAAAAAACATCCAGAGACCATCAAGAGTCATTTGCTTTTCTGACAGACAAATTTAACAGATATAAGGAAGCAATCAGAAATCTTTGAACTGAAAAATACTCTCAGCAAAATTAAAAAGTGTTACAAGACATTAATAGTCAAAATGTACCAAACAGAATAAAGAAATGCTGAGCTCAGAGACAGGCTTTTTGTAAACACACAGTTGGAAGAGCCAAAGGAAAAAGAATGAAGTGGGGAGATTAAAGCTTGCACACACTTTGGGACAGTATTAGAAGAGCAGACATTCAAGTTATTGGTGTTCCAGAAGGACATGAAAACCTGAAAGGGCTAGAAGGCTTATTTAAAGAAACTGTAAAATTTCCCTAACCAAGAAAGAATATAAATACCCAGGTAAGGTGCATTATGTCACTGGTAAGATCTAGGAAACAAGCCGACTTTAAGACATTTTATAATCAAGTTTTCAAAGCTGTAAAATTCTCAAGACATCAAGAGGAAAACACACAGAAAATGCCCCAATTTGCCTGACAGCGGGTCTTAGTGAAGCCTTACAGGCCGGAAGAGAATAACGTGAGATTTTCAAATTACGGAATGAAAAAAATAACCTGTCAAGGAGGAGTAATGTATCCACGAAAGCCATCCATTAGAAATAAAGGATACATAAAGGTATTTTCAGACAAGTAAAAGATAAAAAAATGTATCCCCATCAGTTCTATCCTAGAATGGTTAAGTGCTACTCTTCTACTCAAAGATGAGTGTTACTGTGGATGAACAGAGAAGGAATAAAACTGCGCAAATCCTTGGAATACCCCAGTGTCTCAGAACCCCAATTAGCCACTTAGACCTTTAGAATGAAGACTGGACAAATGACTCAAAATGATGACATCATGATGTAAAAGAGAAACGATATAGAAAGATGGAAAAACATGGCATCAAAAATAATAATACGGCAAAATGGAGTAAAAACATTGGGGCTTTTTGGTATACAAGGTAAAAGGTTTTGTCGTGGCATTCCAATGAGTGACTGTAATGTGCGTTGATCACAGTCTGCCCTTCTCCTAAGCCTTTCTGGCCTTCTCTCCCACGTCCCTCTTCTACATTGTCAATGGCTACTCCTTAGTTTATGTAGCATTATCCTGGAGATTCTGCACATGCAGGGTGCAGGGAAGTGATGGTTAGCTTTGTGAGGCGGTCTATTTCACTTAACATTGTGATCACACTTTTCTCTATGGTTGAATAACACACAAACACACACAGACACACAGACACACAGACACACAGACACACACACAGGTACACACATACACCACCACCACAACAACAACATCATGTTTCCTTTATTCACTCATCCCTTAATTGGATTCAAGGTTGTTTCCATAAAGTGGCTGCAACAACAGTTTCTTGATGAGCTTGGGAACACAGGGCATCTTTAATACTTTGAGTGGTATCTCCAGAAGTGGCTTAGGTAGACTTTAAGATGGTGTATTTTTAATTTTTTAAAAAGGAGCCTCCATACTGACTTACACAGTGGCTGTACTAATTTACATTCCAACCAACAACACATATCTTCCATTGTTTTTACAATTTTGCCAGCATTGGCTGTGTTTGTTTTCTTGATCACAGTCTTTCTGGGATTGAGATGATATCTCAGTGTAGTTTTGATTTGTATTTTTATGTCATTGTACTTATTTATTAGAGAAGTGTATGTTTAATCCATTTGTCCATGTATTAATTTGGATTTTTGAAACACATTTTTTAATTCTCTATATATTCTACATGTTAATGCCCTGTGAGATTAATAGCTAACAAGGGTTCCCTCCTGTGTCTTGTAGACTGCTTTTTCATTCTGTTGGTTCATTTATTGTTTACATTATTTTTAATTTAGTGCAATTTCATTTATCAATTCACACATTATTTCCTGGATTTTGGGAATCCTATTCAGAAATTCTTTGCCTTTTCCTAAATAGTGAACTTTCACCCACATGTTTCTTGATTATCATCAAAATCTCAGGGCTTACATTAAGATCTTTGGTTCTTTTTTGTTATATTATTTTGTCAAGAATGAGGGAGAAGAATCTAGTTTGTCCTCCATATGAGGATATCCAGTTTTTCCAAAACCACTTGTTTAGGTTGCCTTTTTCCCAATATATATTTTTGGAGTCTTTGCCAAGAATCAGACAACTGTAGCTCTGTGGGATTAATTTTTGAATGTTCTATTTCATTCTCTTGGTCCATGTGCCTGTTTTGTCCTCGTACCATTCTGGCTTTGTTTTATGCCTCTGGAGCACAGCTAAAATTCACAAATCACGACAACTCCAGCATCACTTCTGTTTCAGAATTGTTTCTTGTATTTCCGTGTTAATCTTACAACTGTTTTCTGTTTTTGTAAAGGATGAGGATTTCACTAAAATTTAGGTTTACTTTAGGAAATCAAGTCATTTCCATAATATTAAGTCTGTCAAAACATGAACCTGTGCCATCTTTCTTATTTCTAATCTACATTTCCTTCAGTTCTTTGCCATTTTCTTAATAGAAATCTCTAACATTTTTGGTTAAGTTTATGACTAGATACTTCCTTTTGTGGCTACTATGGAGGAGAATATTGTCCTGACTTTTTTTTTCCTCATCAAATTCATTGTGGTATAGAGAAGCTACATTTTTTTTTTTGTGTTGATTTTGTATACCTTATTTTGAATGAAGTATTTAACAGACCTAAGAATCTTCTGGGGGAGTCTTTAGGGTCTTTTAAAAAATAAAGTCGTAGCAGTTGCTTATAGAGCTTGCATTGTACCACACTGCTAAATCTACTGCTTTTCTGAATTCTAACACAAAAGAGAAATTTTCCTTTTATTTCTTTTTGTGGATACCAACCAAAAGCACAAGCATATTTTCCTTGATTCTCTAGGTTTTCTGAATGTTTCTCTGAAGACTCCCCTCTGTACTGCTGCTTGCTGAATAACATTGTTGGCCATCCGCATCCCAAAGCTTTGGCCATCTTTTGTCCTCTTGGCTATCTCTCTTGTGCTGGCAGATGGCAAGATTCACATTTGCATGCCCCGTTGTTTCCTGTTATAATCTAATAGTCTGTAAACTTAAAAAATATAGTGTTGTATTATTTCCAATATTTTGACTTTTCTTCCTTTCCAATTGATACCCACTTGGCTTTGTTTTGAGTGTTGCTGTGGCTAAGGCCCCAAACTCTATATTGAACACAGGTGGTGAATGCAGACATGTACACAGCAGTGTCTTGTTCCTAATTTTAAAATAAATATTTTTGGTTTTATTTAGTTTGTCATTTATAACTTTTATTGAGGTAAGATTCTTCTATTTCCAGATTCTTCAGTTTTTTTTTATATCATAAACAGAAGGTGAGCATTCTCAAAGTCTTTTTGGCACTTATTAAACTAATTCTGTAACTTTTGCTATTCATTTTAGATGACTACTATATTACATTTATTTGTTTTCAAATGCTAAAATACCCACTCATTCTTGATATGCAACAAACTTTTTCACAGTGTGAGTTTTTCAGTGTGGTGTTAAATTCATTTTGCAAGGATCTCTTGAGAAGTTTTTTTTTTTTGTATTTATATTCACTGGGAAAATTGGAATAGAGTTTTCTTTTGTTGTTGTTGTGTCCTTGTTCATTTTTAAAAAAAATCATGGGAAATGAAGCTTCACAAAATGCACTTGGAATCATTAGTCTCCTTTCAATTTTATCAAGTAGTTGCATGCTTTTCCAAAGAGGAACACTGGTGTGCTTCTCCAACGCCTAGTATAATTCAGGAGAGCATTCATCTGGTTCTGAGATTTCTTTGCTGGGAGACTTACTGCTTCTCATTACATGTTACTAATATGTCTGTTTATATCCTTTTTGATCCATTCATGTGTCTCTAAAAATTTGTCCATATCTTCTAGATTTTCCAGGCAATTGGAGTATATAATCTTTCAAAGTATTCCTTAAAGATCATTTGGTTTTCAGTGATACAGTTTGTAATATCCATGTTTTCATTTCTAAAATTATGAATTCAGAGGAATGCTTTGTTTTGTTAGTTTTGTCTATCTTGTATTTCTTTTCAAAGAATCAGCTTTTTGTTTTATTGATCCTTAATATTGTTATTTTGGTTTCCATTTCATTAATTTGAGCCCTGAGTTTTATTATTTATATCCTTCTACTAATTTTGGGCTTGATCA
Source organism: Microtus pennsylvanicus (assembly GCF_037038515.1). Taxonomy (NCBI): domain Eukaryota; kingdom Metazoa; phylum Chordata; class Mammalia; order Rodentia; family Cricetidae; genus Microtus; species Microtus pennsylvanicus. The sequence continues at coordinate 51,324,556 of NC_134579.1, read as the reverse complement.
GTTCTTAATCTTTCAAAGACTTGGGGTGTAGCATTAGCACTATTTGTGATCTCTATGATTTCTTAAACGATTTTATTTCATTTATTATGATGGGCATGGCATTTGTGTCACAGTGCACACGTGGAGGTGAAAGCTCAGCTTTGTGGAGAAAGTGTTCTCTTCTACCTTTACATGGATTCTAGGAATCAACTCAGTTATGACGCTTGCAGTGTCAGACAGGAAGCATCATTATCTAGTCAGCCATCTTACCAGACCAATTATTATTATAAAAAATTATAGCTATAAACTTTCACTTTAGAATTACTTTATTTGTACCCCATAAATATTGCTAAGTGTTATTTTCATTTTTTCTTGATTCTATGGAGCTTTTAATTGTTCTTTCACATTTCTTTAATAGCTCACTGGGTCATTCAAAATTAAATTCTTCCATGTCTTAGTATGTTTGCATAGTTTCTCATGTTATTGATTTCTAGTTTCATTCCATTACTTGCTATTATGTAAGAACTTACTGTTTTTGTATTTATAAGAAATTGTTTTATGGTCTAAAATGTGACCCATTTTGAAAAAGTTAGCTAAGCTTCTGAGAATAATATTTGTATTACATTCAGTAGATGTCGGTTAAACTCATTTGGCAGCTTCACTCTGAAGGTTTTCACCTTTTCTTTTGGGTAATAGATCTGTTGAGAGCACGGTGTTTAAACTTCCCACCGTTACTGCATCAGTGGAGAAGGTTTTTCTTAAAATAAGCAGGGTTGGGAAAATTGGATAGCCACACGAAGACTATTGAAACAAAACTCCTGTTTCTCACGGATTACAACATTTAACTCAATGTAGATTAAACAATTAAATGTGAACTTGATGATCTGAAATTACTATAAGAAATCAAGGAAAAAATATTTTAGGATATTGGAATAAGAAAGAATATATTTTAGACAATACTCTAAAAGTACAAGAAATAAAAGCAAACAAATATAGAGAGTTTTATGTAATTAAAAGGTTTCTGAAGAGTAAAGGAAACCGTTAGAGTGTGGAACTACAAAATGAGAGAAAATTCTTTAAAATTATGTGTCTAGTAAGACTCTAATAAACACTAATAAAATTAGAAATACAATAGCAAAATAATAAAATATCTCTATTAAAATGAACCAACATGGACATTTCTGAGAAGAAGATATAAAAAAGAATTTTATGGTGTACCCACCCACTGGGACAGTGGAACTGATCTATTGGGAGCTCACCAAGGCCAGCGGGACTGGGACTGAATAAGCATGGGATGAAACCAGACTTTCTAAACATGGCAGACAATGAAGGCTGATGAGAAGCCAAGGACAATGGCACTAGGTTTCGATCCTAATACATGAACTGGTTTTGTGGGAAAAAAAAAGAATTTTATGAAAATGTACAACATCACTAATCAGGGATGTGCAATGTTATATCACCCAACACTGAGAATGTCTAACAATGGTAAGAACATTAACATCAGACCCTCTGTAGATAAGCAATGCCGATGAAGATATGTAGAAAGAGGAATCCCTCCTCACACTGTTGGTGGATATCTAAATTAACTCAACCATTGTGAAAAACAGTACAGTGGTTCGTCAAAAAATGAATAGAACAGCCATGTGCTACAGACAAAGGAAGTAGAATCAGTGTATTGCAGAGAGCTTTGCATATATGTGTTTATCATAGCACTTTTGCAATAGCCACAAAATGGAGAAAATACAGTGCCTAATAATACCATTCATAGGACTACCAATAGCAGGAATGTGATAGCTATATGCCTTGAAATACTGCCTAATTATGGAAAACTATAAAATTCTCTCACTGCAGAAATCTGAACTGAGCTGATGACCAAGTGAAACAAGCCAGGCACAGAGAGACAAGTACCACACAGTCTTATTTTTACATAGAATATAAAGTGCTTATTTCATAGAGTTCAAGAGTAGAATGATGGCACTTAGAGACTGTGAAGCAGGAGCGGGATTGGGACAGTTTAATTAGAGTGTCTAAGTTATATTTAGCAATAAGAAGTTCCAGTGTGCTATTGCACACTAGGGTAGCTACTGATTACAGCTAATGAACTGTACATTCCATATGGTGTGAAGAGTGGATTTCAAATATTTTCTCCCTAAAGAAATAAATTGTTGAGGAAATAAATATGTTTAGGTTGTTTTGAACACTACACAATGGATATATGTGTCAAAATATCATAGATGCCCCATAAATACGTATACTTTTGTTTTTATGGACCGTTAAAAATACATTTAGGACTACAGAGATGGCCCAGTCAGTAAAGTATTTGTAGACAAACACAAGGACCTGATTTTAGATACCCAGTTGTAGCTGGTTGGTTTATTATTTTACTCTTTGTTCTTTTGTAGGTTCACCATGCACCGTTCAAATAAATACATGCATGGAGACTTTTTTCTTATGAATGCCTGGCCTTCGCTTGGCTTGTTTTAACCAGTTTTTCTTAATTTAAATTGTCCTGTCTATCGTTTCCACTGGGCCTTTACCTTTCTCTATTTCTGTATACCTTATCTTTCCTTCTTACTCACTGTCTGAATGTGTTGCTGAGTGGTTGGCCCCTATGTTCTCCTTTCCTTCTCCTTTCTTGCTCTTTATCTTCCCTCCCAGATTTCTCCTAGTTATTCTCTCTGCCTGTCCTGCCTATCCTTTCTCCTGCCTTGTTATTGGCCATTCAACTCTTTATTAGACTAATAAGGTGTTTTAAACAGGCAAAGTGACACAGGTTCACAGAGATAAACAAATTCAACATATTCAACATAAAAGAATGCAACATGTTGTCACATCATTAAAAAATTATTCCACAGTATCAGAAATGTCAAACATCTTAAACTATTATTTCTTAACACCCAATACCTCATAAAAGCCAGGCATGGCACTATGTGGCTATAATTACAATGCTATGAACGTAGAGATGGGCAGATATCTGGAGTTCACTGGGTAGCCAGCCTAGAGAAATCACTTAGCTCAAGGTTCATTGAAAGACCATGTATCAAAAAATATAGGGTTGGGGAGTGTCTTAGGGTTATTATTGCTGTGAAAAGAAACTATGACCACAGCAACCCTTATAAAGAAAGCATTTAATTGGTGTGTCTTGCTTACAGTTTCAGAGGTTCAGTCCATTATCATTATGGCAAGGAGCATGGTAACATGTAGGCAGACATGGTATGGGAACAGTTGAGAGTCCTACATCTTGTAGGTAACAGGAAGTTCACTGACACACTGGGTGGTATTCTAAGCATAAATAACCTCAAAGTCTGCCACTATAGTGACACGCTTCCTCCAACAAGGCCACACCCTCTCCAACAAATCCACTCCTCCTAATAATGCCACTCCCTGTGAGATTATGGGGGCCAATTGCATTCAAACTACCCATGGAGTGATTGAGAAAGACATCCAATGTTAGCCTATATGAATGCACACAAATACACACAGACACATGCATGTACACTTTCACACACTCACACAAACACATCCACACACCACACATATATGCACAATTCAAATAAAATAGATTGTCAAATAAATGCCTATATATATATATATATATATATATATATATATATATATACTATTTCCCCTGGATAATGAAAAATTATTAAACAGTTATTAAAATGTGAAAGAAAATTAATAAAACCACAGTATTCCAGCAAGTTTTCAAGAACTAATTCCAAATGATTTCTTTATATGTGGAAAATAAAATGATTATTCATTCTGTAAGAGCACATACTCTGTAGAGGACATACTTAGAATGAATTCTCAGACACAGAGTGCTCAATCAAGACCTTATCTTTTCACAACCTGATTTAGAATTAAGACATCTTCACAGATAAATGGAGATATTGAAAGTGAGCATGACATCTCTAAACAATCAGACTTTCTGAGTGTGGCTAATGACCTTCTCTGACCCAGTTCCCACCCATAAGAACCTTCAAAGTTTGGACCTTAGAAACAGTTTTTGTAAGCTTAGAAATAGTGTCAGAGTCATGTCCAAACCATAACTATGACAGAGAGAAAAAAATTAAGGTCTAATTAAGGTAGAAAAATCTATTAATCTTAAATTAAAAAATGATTTTATTTTTATTTTTAGTTGTGTGTGCTGTGTGCATCTGAGTGTGGGTTTGGCATATGAGTGAAGTTACCACAGAAGCCAGAACAGGAAATCAGGTCTGCTGGAACCAGAGTTATAGGCACTTGTAAGACGTCCAACTAGTATGTACTGGGAATTGGACTCTGGACTCAGAAAGAGCAGTAAAGAAGGGCAACTGATTTTTTGGAATTGATCTTGTATCCTGCCACACTACTAAAGGTGTTTATCAGCTATAGGTGTTCTTTGCTGGTGTTTTTGGGGTCGCTTATGTACACTATCATATCATCTGCAAATAATGATAGTTTAACTTCTTTCTTTCCAATTCGAATCCCTATACAAAAAGGATAAGGAAGCAGAGAGGGAAATAAGAGAAGCATCACCTTTCACGATAGCCACAAATAGCATAAAATATCTTGGGGTAACTCTAACCAAGGAAGTGAAGGATCTATTTGACAAGAACTTTAAGTCTTTGAAGAAAGAAATTGAGGAAGATACTAGAAAATGGAAGGATCTTCCTTGCTCTTGGATTGGGAGGCTCAACATACTAAAAATGGCAATTCTACCAAGGGCAATTTATAGATTCAATGCAATTCCCATTAAAATCCCATCGAAATTCTTCACAGATCTTGAGAGGATATTAATCAACTTTATACGGAAAAACAAAAAACCCAGGATAGCCAAAACAATCTTATACAATAAAGGAACTTCTGGAGGCATTACCATCCCTGACTTCAAACTCTATTACAGAGCTTCAATATTGAAAACAGCTTGGTATTGTCATAAAAACAGAGAAGTCGATCAATGGAATAGAGTAGAAGATCCGGATTTTAACCCACAAACCTATGAACACCTGATTTTTGATAAAGGAGCTAAAAGTATTCAATGGAAGAAAGAAAGCATCTTCAACAAATGGTACTGGCAAAACTGGATGTCAATCTGTAAAAGAATGAAAATAGATCCATATCTATTGCCATGTACAAAACTCAAGTCCAAATGGATTAAAGACCTCAATATCAGGCTGAACACACTGAACCTGATAGAAGAGAAAGTGGGAAGTACTCTACAACATATGGGCACAGGAAATCACTTCCTACATATATCCCCAGCAGCACAGACATTAAGGACAACATTGAATAAATTGGACCTCCTAAAACTGAGAAGCTTCTGTAAAGCAAAGGACACTGTCACTAATACAAAAAGGCAGACCAATGACTGGGAGAAGATCTTCACCAACCCTGCAACAGACAAAGGTCTGATCTCCAAAATATATAAAGAACTCAAGAAACTAGACTTTAAAATGCTAATTAACCCAATTAAAAAAATGGGGCACTGAACTGAACAGAGAATTCTCAACAGAAGAAATTCAAATGGCCAAAAGACACTTAAGGTATGCTCAACCTCCTTGGCGATCAGGGAAATGCAAATTAAAACAACTTTGAGATACCATCTTACACCTGTCAGAATGGCTAAAATCAAAAACACCAATGATAGCATTTGCTGGAGAGGATGTGGAGTAAGGGGCACACTCATCCATTGCTGGTGAAAATGCAAACTTGTGCAACCATTTTGGAAATCAGTATGGCGGTTTCTCAGGAAATTCGGGATCAACCTACCCCAAGATCCAGTAATACCACTCTTGAGAATATACCCAAGAGATGCTTTATCATATGACAAAAGCATTTGTTCAAGTATGTTCATAGCAGCATTTTTTTTGTAATAGCTAGAACCTGGAAACAACCTAGATGCCCTTCAATGGAAGAATGGATGAAGAAACTGTGGAATATATACATATTAGAGTACTACTCAGTGGTAAAAAACAATGACTTCTTGAATTTTGCATGCAAATGGATGGAAATAGAAAACACTATCCCGAGTGAGGTATCCCAGTCCCCAAAAGATGAACATGGGATGTACTCACTCATAATTGGTTTCTAGCCATAAATAAAGGACATTGAGCATATAATTTGTGATCCTAAAGAAACTAAATAAGAAGGCGAATCCAAAGAAAAACATATAATCATCCGCCTAAATACGGGAAGTAGACAAGATTGAAGGGCAAAAACTGGGAACTTGGGGGTGAGGTGGCATGGGGCTAAGGGGAAATGGGGTTAGAAACGTGAGAAGGGGAGGATGGGGGGAGCTTGGAAGAATGGGTTGGTTGGGATAAAGGAAGGGTGGATACGGGAGCAGAGAAATATATATCCTAATTAAGGGAGCCATCTTAGGGTTGGCAAGAGACTTGACTCTAGAGGGGCTCACAGGTGCCCAGGGAGATGTCCCCAGCTAGTACCTTGGGCAACTGAGGAGAGGGAACCTGAAATGACCCTATCCTATAGCCATACTGATGAATATCTTGCATATCACCTTAGAACCTTCATCTTGCGATTGATCGAGATAGAGACAGAGACCCACATTGGAGCACCGGACTGAGCTCTTAAGATCCAAATGAGGAGCAGAAGGAGGGAGAACATGAGCAAGGAAGTCAGGACCACGAGGGGTGCACCCACCCACTGAGACAGTGGGGCTGATCTATTGGGAGCTCACCAAGGCCAGCTGGACTGTGACTGAAAAAGCATGGGATAAAACCGGACTTTCTGAACATGGCAGACAATGAAGGCTGATGAGAAGCCAAGGACAATGGCACTAGGTTTCGATCCTAATACATGAACTGGCTTTGTGGGAGCTTAGCCTGTTTGGATGCTCACCTTCCTGGACCTTGATAGAAGTGGGAGGACCTTGGACTTCCCACAGGGCAGGGAATCTGGACTGCTCTTCATTCTTGAGAGGGATGGGGAATGGAGTTGGGGAAAGGGGGAGAGAGGGAGGGGAGTGGGCGATGTGTGGGAGAGGGGGAGGGAAATGGGAAATGGGGAGGAGGCAGAAATTTTTTTTTCAACAACTAAAAAAAAATAAGCCAAAAAATAAAAATTAAAAAAAAATTAAAAAAAAGAGCAGTACATAGTCTTAACAGCTGAGCCATCTCTTCAGCTCCCCAACCGCAAACGTTTTGAGTTCAATTGAGATGAGTTCAATTGATCACAGAAAATATGCACTGTTGTAATGCATCACATACTGAAACATATTAGATGAGGACAGTGGAACAGCAGGCTCTGAACAGAAAGATGATGAGGAGGATGACTTAAAGATGAAGAAGATCTGGTTCACAGGAAGCCCATAAAAGAGGACATGTAGGACTAAGAGGAGGCTGAGCTAAGAATAAAACAGGTTCAAAACTAGGGGGAGCAGAAAAGGAACTGGACCTTTCAAAATGAAAGGAGCTATTTGGAATGATGAAAATAACAATGTGGATGCTAAAAAATAGGAAAGGGGAAAAGGGAAGAGGAGGGAAGCCTTGAAGAGAGGAGGGAATGAGATGCTCAAGACAGAAAGAACGAAAATGGTTAGGTCAGTCTCAGTCACACTAATGTTGCTGGATGTTCTGAATAATCACAGGTGTTTTCTTTAAATGTACAGTAACAATTCCATAAACAACAACAGCTAACTTGTTCTGATTTTTTTGAGATAAGTTCTCTTGGCATAGCACTGGCTGTCCTGAAACTCACTTGGTAGACTCGGCTTGCAAGCTCACAGAGATCTGCTTGCTTCTGTGATTAAAGTCATGCGCCACCACACCTGGTGGCTTTTCATAGGAAAGTATGGTTTCATTAGCTCTGTTTCTTTATTATTCCTAACAGGCCATACTAGAGGAGTAAGAAAGACAAATATAACATATTTTCTTTCATATGTGCAGTGTTTGTTCTCTGAGGACACACAAACTGATAGGACACACAAACACATCAATTTATATCAACGTATACTAACATAGAACACATTATCTCACACCTGAGAGCTGGAATACCTAGGAGCTGCTCAGTCCTCAAGTCTGGGTGGCTCAGCCTTTGCAGTAGTCCCACAATGGCTGTCTCACACTGGAGAGACTGACAGTCCTGTATGACAACCCTGTAGTGTCTCTATTCACTAGGCTGGGTGCCTCTGAAACACCAACGTGATATTGAAAACCTGGAAGGTTCTGAGAGTCCTGCCAGTCCTCAGTCAAGGAGGGAAGCTTGAAACATGGGCTCTGATATCAGTGAAGAAATCAGCAGCAGGAGCAGGTAAATCAACTTGTCAGCAAGAGGGAAGGGCAAAATGCAGGAGAATAATCTTCTTCTGTATGCCCCCCTCTTTTTTTATCTGGGCTGCTATCAGAAGATGCTATTCACATTTGGGGTGGGTCTTCCCACATCAACTGAGGCAATCAGTACAATTTCTGAGGTCATTCTATCTATGGGAAGTTGACATTAAAATCAACCATCACGCACACATGCACATATAATTTCTACATGTGTAAATGCATGTAGCTTTTAATCCATCCAGCAACACATGACATGAAAAAGTACAAGAGAGACTCTTTGGAAAGATGAGGATTACCAAGAGAGCAGAGAGCAAATAAGGACAATGGGTTTGGGATCATGGTCAAGTAAAGTGACATACATGTAGAAAAACGTCTTTAAAAAAGTCTTTAAAAATTTCAAAGACTTACAAATTTATAAAGGATTATATAGATGTAAAAGGTTTCATTGACCTCCCCGAGTATAAATTTTTCTGGCAGTCTATTTAAAATTTTGTCTCCCCCCCACCCCAATTCAAGTTCATTATAATGACTTTCAGCTCATAATAAACAAGACTACTTCTCTACTTGCATTGTGTCAGGGCAATCATACATAGGATTTGAAACCTAGGTATAAACTAGTAAAAGTTACACTTAGTTGTTAATAATAAAGGACAGTGGTATTTCTTGAATGCCGAGTCAAATGTTTTCAGAGGCGATCTAGAGGTCCTTGGCTCAAGGGCAATGTTTTTGTTTTGGCTAAGTGTATTTCGGTGTTTGTTTGTTGCATGAATAACTTGGACAATAGAGATAAAATAGGGAAAGTTCTATCTACCAATATAGTTTCTGCATTTGTGAGGTCATTGATAAGACTGAAGGAAGTTTGAGTATTTTATGTCCAGAGACATGTGGGTGAGCTCCCCCTTCAGGTAGGAAGTCATGAGATGCTGCTTACACCTATGCTGCTGTGTTTTAGGTTCATGGTTCCCATTCCTTCCATTAAGTTATGACTACATTTCCTCTTTTTAAAATAATTTTAAAATTGATCATTTTTATGCATACATGTATATCAGTGTACCGCATGTGTGCAATGGCCACAGAGGCGAGAAGAGAGCATCAGGTTCCCTGAGACTGGAAATACAAGTGTTTAGTGGCTGTCATGTGGGGGTTAGGTCTTGAACCTTGGTCCTCTAAAGGAGCAGTCATTTCTCTTAACCACTGAGTCACATCTACAGCCCCTACTTTCCCTTTTTATTCCATTATACTCCCTGCTCTCTGAAGGTGGTTTTGGACTTGCAGACAGCCAAGACTTTTAGCCCTAATTCCTTAAGAGTCTTGAAATAAAACAAAGCAGAAGACAAAGTGTTTTGTGAAATGTGGATATATGGATATTTTCATTGGTGTGGTTCTCTGCAATCAGCACTGTCTACTGTGCATTCTTGGCTGACAATATGTGAGATAATATTAGTAGAATACAGAAAGGAAAGAAGCAGAGGAGACCTTCAAAGACAGCATCTGTGTTCCTCCAATGCAACAGCAATTGCTTACTGACAAAGAATGACGTCAGGGTATCATCTCAAATGGGTTGAACTATGAAAAGTATTTATAATGCTTCTCAGTAGAATTTTTTTTAAAACAATTTCCTCTGGTAGTTTCAAAGCCTTGCTTGATGCAGCTTTTAACTGAGATATACAAACAGTTACAAAAATAAGCCCATATTAAAATTAGGATGTATTTTCTTCTGAATGCCTTTTTAATGAAACAAATAGTTGGGACAAACATTTCCTTATGTCGTTATTAAATAAAGTATGAGTAGATAAGTACCCAAATCAAACATAGAGAGCAGAAAGTCCATCTCTCAATTTGCTCCAAGGCCCCGTGTTCAAGGCAATTAATTGCCTTTTAAATCTGGACCACACAAATGTGTCTCCTTTCTTCTGAATGTTGCTAAGTTTTTTAAAAGTTTGTGTCAGCAAATTAATTGAAACTATGCGTCTATAGTGGATTACATTGAAATCACTAAGTGTAAAAATGCTGCTGCTGCTGCTTTTTAGCATAAAATGTATGGCCTTGCATTTTAAAGTAAAAAATATGAAGTTATTTTGGGAAAATAAAACATGCTGTAAAAGCCACTAAAATAGAATATTGGAGATAAATTTAGTGTGTGTGGGGGGGTGGGACTTCCAAAAGATTAATTTTAACTATTGAAGTACCATGCTCTAAGTTTTAAGAATTCCCATTGTATAATATACCAAATTATAAAATACTTGCTTTTTAAAATAAAATCGATACATTGACCTTCTTTTGGCTATTATGTTGTACAATGAAAACGCAAGGTCCCTTGGCCTATAAATGATATTGAAGGGCTAAAATAACCTAAAATTTAAGTAGCTTCTGGAAGAGTGTTTTCAAGGAGAGCATTTAAGAATAAGTCTATATTTCGCACAAGTTTCCCACCTTTTGAAAGTGGTGTTTGTATTGCGGTGGGCGTGCAGGGTGTTGCACATCGTGGGAGCCGGTACTTAGAAACTTGAGTGGGTGCATTTAAACAACTACATCTTGGATACAGACATGACTGTTAAAATCAAAACAAAAGAATTTCACAACAACCATTTCTCATTTTAAGTAACAAAAAGAAATATTTATTAACTCATTTAAAGTAAAAATATGTCTGAACTGCAACATAACAAAGAAAATTCAGCCTCTCATGGGCATGTAGCTGGAAAACAAAAGTTTATTTTCATTATCTTTTCAAATAACCGTGACCCAGTTTCAACAAATCAAGCCATGTGAAAGAATATATTTACTCTGTTCTATTACAATTATTAACCTATCTTAAATTTGAGTGAGTGTGTGTGTATGTATCTTAGTTACTGAGGATCAAACCCAAGGCCTTCTACATGTTAGATAAGTGCTCTCCTGTTGTTCAATACACTCTGCTGAAACTCTAAGAAGATCACTTGTTATATATATAAGTATATATATATATATATATATATATATATATATATATATATATATATATGTTTGCAACATCATGAAGAGATGATTTGAAAAATATGTGTTCACAGAACTATGGAAATTTTCTAAATGTTGACACATTTCATCATACAATATAAAAAAGGAAAAATATACTGTTGCTCTATTTCATTCACACAATATTGCTGACACCAGATGTGTGTGTGTGTGTGTGTGTGTGTGTGTGTGTGCGTGTGTATGTAAGATTTCTGCAGATACCAAGTGATTCAGCTGCTGTGGTGAGCTGAGAACTTCCAGTTTAACTCAGTTCTGATATTACACACCTGGATATATCAGAGTCCAACAATTGGTGACTCTGGCCTGCAAGACTGCTCCTACTTCCTGTGATACTTGTCCATGTTGCCACCTATGTATTTGACTGATGGGCAGGCATTAACCCAGGTTCTCCACAATCTGCTCTCCATGTTTATTCATTTGCTTGATCAGCTTGTGGAGCTAAGATAAACATACTACTTATAAGTATTGGCTTATTATAGGGGACGTTTCCGAGGATACAGATGAATGGCCACATGGAAGACATGAATAGGACAAGGGACAGATGGTCATGCCTTCTGCAAGAGCAACACCCTTTATCAATGTGTCTAGCACCTAGGAAATTTCTGGAATGAGTCCTCTGGGGAATTATAGAAACCTCATTTTGTTGGTATAAATGGCATTGCCTACTCATGAAAGGCTCAACTTTCATCCTCATCTCCAGGAGGCGGGCAGTAGAGCCTCATCCTCTAAGTATGCTTTGTGCATTCTAGTGATCAGCTTCTCTTCTGAAGCTATATAGTGCCAACTATTGAACCATTAGGATAGAAAAGACAATCTTAACCACTCCAGAGGTTGCTAGAGATTTAAGAGATAGGTATCAAGAATTAAAGATCAAATGTATGCACGTTTATTCATGTGTGTTCACACACGACACATATACAGAGCATATGAAACATACAACTCATTCACAAGACATACACATTGTACAACACTCAGCTACAACATGCAATACACATGCAATGTACACATATAATATATAAATATGCATAGTGCACATAACACAGACTCATACACATGCAACACATACAAACACACATACAACACACATACACATCACATAATAAGTACCTGTTTCCTCTCTTATTCTTAATTTCCTTTTCTGTGACTTCTATCACCCAAAGTCAATTATTGTTAGAAAACACAAAATGGAAATTCTATAAATAAACAACTCATACATTTTAAACACTTTACCATTCTGAATACTGCAAGGCAATCTCGCTGTCCCACACAGGAAATGAATCATCCTTTTGTCCAACACAGTTGGGGTGCTAGCATTATTGGCTCTTCAGTCACTATGTCAAAAGAAAGATAGCCCATGTGGGAAGTGGGCACCATTCAAGCTTTCAGACATCTGCTAAAGGTTCTGAAGTGTATCCCTTCTAGATGAGAAGTGGTCACTGGATCTTATTATCAACCACAATATCACACACACTATCTAAAATCATATAGGCTATTACCACTGATCTCATCAAAACAATCTATAAGAACTGGAGCTGCCTACTGATGATGGATTGTACTGGCATTTCACTTGTATTTTAATAAATAAAGACTGCCTGAAGATCTGTGAGTAAAACAGTCCCACTGGTCAAACTTACAGACCAGGTTATGATAACGCAGACTTTAATCCTAGTAGTCACACTAGTTGCCATAGAAATGGCTTTGGGGGAGCCTAGGCAGTTTGGATGCTCACCTTAGGAGACCTGGATAGAGGTGGGCAGTCCTTGGGCTTCCCACAGGTCAGGGAACCCTGATTGCTCTTCGAGCAGATGAGGGAGGGTGACTTGATCGGGGGAGGGGGAGGGAAATGGGAGGCGGTTGCGAGGAGGAGGCAGAAATCCTTAATAAATAAATAAATTAAAAATAAAATAAAAAAGAAATAGGGTGGTGCATGCCTTTAATCCCAGTGGTGCATACCTTTAATCCAAGCCCTAGAAAGGAATTTAAGATGGGGGGAGACAGCTCTCAGAAACAGTCTCATTCTAAGATTCTGGGAGGTAAGATTGCCATTTCAGACTGAGGTCGAGGTAAGAGCAGCCAGTGACTGGCTGTTTTGCTTTTCGGATCTTTAGGTTGACCCCCAATTTCCGACCCCGAGTTTTCATTTAATTGTGCTTCAGTAGATGCATTTTTTATAATCTATTTTTTTTTTACCTATATTCTGATTTTATAATTGCACTTTGAAGTGACAGGATTACTTTGTTCATTTGGGAGGAAATGTCCACCAAGCATAGATCTGCATAAGGGTAGTTGTCAATTGCTCTTTCAATGTAAAAAAGTGATACTCCCAGAGTAAAGCCACTCACTTAGCTCAGACTTAATCACACATCATGTGTTACCAGGAACTAGAAGTGTGTAGTTATACTCCTGATGACATCCAGAGCATCAAGAAGAAACATGCACCGAGTATAGGTGAAGTAGATTTAACTTTTACTGCTTCACGGAGGACACCTAAGTGAAAAAGCTTCTGGTGCTGAGTACTACCAAGTGAGCGCAGTGATTTCTAGCACATGGAACACTGGTGGCTCACTGTGTAACGATCTCCCAGTGATGGGTGTTATCCCGGTCTTTGTGCTGTCCATAAAAAAAGAGAGAGCCCAGAGAAACGAGAAACATCTATATTACCACGACATAGCTTAACCTCAAGACTCCTATGGGTTCTGAGCATGGCTTATAATTTGGAGAGCTAAATTTTAAGGATCTCTGAGTGAAAAAATCATATTTAAAATACAGAACATTATGTTTGTATCACAGAAACAGTGTCTGCTGGTGGCATATTGGAATGTGTGTGGCATGGTTTGCCACTAAAGCCAGATACAAAACACTCACAGGACAGGGCATAAGAAGGAAACATGTGTAGTAGCAACAGGATAAAATATCGTGCTGGACTCAATGAGTGGAGGGGAGGCTTAGGTAATTATATGAATGATCACTGGACCGTCTATCATCATTCTGTCAATGGTCATCTTTTCTATATGGTAACTCTAGGAACAAGCTAGAGTCACAATGAGTTATCAACCATAAAAACTTGGAAATCTGGAGAGAAAGCTATTTTGACACTAGCAAGGACACAGGGACCTTCTCATATAGTTAACATCTCGTAACTGTTAATAGCCCCAAACACTGGTCATTTCTGAAATGTGGCACTTACACACTGACCAGATTCTCAGTGGCACAGAAAAAACAACTTGGGAATTTACAAGAAGGCTGATCATCGTACTATGCTTATACTCATAGATCAGTGTCTTGCTCAGCCATCATCAGGGAAGTTTTCTCCTGCAGCAGATGGAAGCAAATACTGAGACCTATAGCCAGAATATATGCAGAGAGTTAGAGAGACCTGGGAACACTCAGCCCTAAATGAGATGTCTCCACCAAATCTCTCCTCTCAGGGCTCAGGAAACTCTGGAAGAGGAAGAAAGAGTTTAGAAGTCAGGGGTCGTGGAGAATACTAAGGAAACAAGGCCCTCTAAACACGGCACAACTGATGTATAGATAATTTGGCAGAGACTGTGGAGGCATGCACATGGTCTCCATGGATCTACAACAGTTGTGGTCCTAAAATTGAAAGCAGTTGTCTCATGTACTCATCTAGCCCAGAAGCTATCAATGATATCCACTTGTAAATGAAAAATTAGTTTTCTCCAAGGGAGTCTCACTGGGGAAACAAACCACTCTTCATCCACTTGTAAATGAAAAATTAGTTTTCTCTGAGGGAGTCTCACTGGGGAAACAAGCCACTCTTTAGGATAGGTCCCACCCCCAGAGTTAGACGGTCAACATGAAATGATCTCAGTGACATCTTTGAAGGTCTTTTTACTCATACTGTTGTGCCCCATCAATTTTTTAACCTTATGGGTTCTTTGTGTCTAAACTATGGCTTCCAATTTTGTGTTTTTATGGGATTACTGTATTGTGAACATGTATGTCTCTGTGTCTATATGTAATTTATGCTTTTTCTTTGACTCTTTTTCTTCTGTTTGTTTTTTCTTGTTTTCATGTTTTCTTTATCTTATTATTTCTTAGATGCTCATTTGTTTTCTAATGAAAGACAGAAAGTGTATGGATCCAGATGAGAGGGAATATGGGAAGGAATTGGGAGGCATAGGGAGAGGGGAAACCATAAGCAGAATATATTGTAGGAAAAAGCTATTTTTAATAAGAGAAAAATTTATTTTGGATACACAACTCCCTCAAATGCTAGAGTGGAAAGGGTAAAGAAAATGGTCCTGCATGCCAAGCAGAATTAGCAGTTCACACTACTTCATTCCACTTACTCACCCACCAATTTCCTTATCAAAAAAGTGAGTAGAAAATTAATGGCAATAACTAGGGAAAATCGCTGTGCCTGTTCAAACATTTCATGCAGAACTTATTTCAGGAGAGATGTACAGTTATTCTCTGATTATTAGCATCTGAACTGTGGCACCTAAATACTGGTCACATTCTCAATGGCACAGGAAGCCAAACTGAGGATTTTCAAATAATACAGTATCACAACCCAATTTAACAGTATGAGAAGGTCCATGATTCCCCTCCTAGTGCCCAAATAGCATCCTATTCCATATTTTCAAGTTTTAATGTTGGTAGTTCATTCTGACTCTAACTTAACCCAATATTTAGAAATGTTAAAAAAAACTCAATGATCATTTTGTGTTTAAAACTATGTGTATTGATGACCAATAACTTATTGCATTTTGTTACTGATTCAGGAATATATTTCTGAAAATCTGTTGTTAAATATAATTCTAGTTATTCATACACATCACGCCACATGTTCTATGTTATAAGCAAATAAGTTGAGCCAGAGGGAAAGTTGAAGTAAACAACAATCCATTTAGTTCAGAGATGAGAATTAGCCATTGTCAGTGACTCAATACTCAAGACAAAGGGAGCTGGTGATAAGCTGAAAATAAAATATAAAAGATTACAAAATGGGGAAATAATTATTAATGGGTGATATAAAAGAATAAAATATAAGACATTGTATTTCTTCTAATTAACCAAATGCATATGGTGCACCAATCAAGGTGAAGCAGGTTATAGATTAATATCACAAATTAGTGATAAAACAAGGACTCTTGTCATCATAGTATTTCCGTTCTTCCAGAAGGAAATCCACGCATTTACTATGACCTGTTTTTTGATTGTGTGAGGAGAATAAACACTATTTTAAGAAGGCATATTGAGAAAAACGAGTTGACCCAATCATACTCCACAGGAATATTTAGAGGTTTGTCTCCTATGTAGTCCTAAATCCTATCAAGTTGATAATAAATATTTTTTTCTTTTTTTTATTGAGAAAATGAGAAAAAACCAAGTTTCCACCTCCTCCCAGCCTCCCATTTCCCTCCCCCTCCTTCCACCCTTCTCCTCCTCCTCCCACCCTTCTCCCCCTCCCCCCACTCCTTTCCCCCTCCCTCTCCAGTCCAAAGAGCTGTCACGGTTCTCTGCCCTGTGGTAAGTCCTAGGTCCTCCCCCCTCCGTCCATATCTAGGAAGGTGAACATCCAAACTGGGTAGGCTCCCACAAAGCCAGCACATTACGTAGGATCAAAACCCCTTGCCATTGTCCTTGGCGTCTCATCAGCTCTCATTGTTCGCCATGTTCAGAGAGTCCAGTTTTATCCCATGCTTTTTCAGTCACAGTCCAGCTAGCCTTGGTGAGCTCCGCTGTCTCGGTGGGTGGGTGCACCCCTCGTGGTCCTGACTTCCTTGCTCTTGTTCTCCCTCCTTCTGCTCCTCATTGGGACCTTGGGAGCTCAGTCCAGTGCTCCAGTGTGGGTCTCTGTTTCTATCTCCATCCATCACCAGATGAAGGTTCTATGATGATATGCAAGATATTCGTCAGTATTGCTATAGGATAGGGTCATTTCAGGTTCCCTATCCCCAGCTGCCCAAGGAATTAACTGGGGACCTCGGCTTGGGCACCTGGGAGCCATTCTAGGTTCAAATCTCTTGCCAACCCTAAGGTGGCTCCCTTAACTAAGAATTGTGCTTCCGTGCTCCCCTATCCAACCTTCCTTTATCCCAATCCTCCTTTTTCTCCAAGTTCCCCCCTTCCTCCCCTTCTCCCTTTTCTCTCCCCATCTCCCCTTACCCCCATCCCACCCCACCCCCAAGATCTCAATTTTCTCCCCGGCAACTTTGTCTACTTCCCATAGCCAAGAGGATAACTATATGTTTTTCCTTTGGTTCACCTTCTTACTTAGCCTCTTTAGGATTACAAATTGTAGGCTCCGTGTCCCTTATTTATGGCTAGAAACCAATTATGAGTGAGTACATCCCATTTTCATCTTTTTGGGTCTGGGTTACCTCACTCAGGATAGTGTTTTTTATTTCCATCCATTTGCATGCAAAATTCGAGAAGTCATTGTTTTTTTACCGCAGCATAGTACTCTAATGTGTAAATATTCCACACTTTCTTCATCCATTCTTCCATTGAAGGGCATCTAGGTTGTTTCCAGGTTCTGGCTATTACAAATAATACTGCTATGAACATAGTTGAACAAATGCTCTTGTCATATGATAGGGCATCTCTTGGGTATATTCCCAGAAGTGGTATTGCTGGGTCCAGGGGTAGGTTGATCCCAAATTTCCTGAGAAACCGAAACACTGATTTCCAAAGTGGTTGCACAAGATTGCATTCCCACCAGCAATGGATGAGGGTACCCCGTCCTCCACAGCCTCTCCAGCAAAGGCTATCATTGGAGTTTTTTATTTTAGCCATTCTGACAGGTGTAAGATGATATCTCAAAGTTGTTTTGATTTGCATTTCCCTGATCGCTAAGGAGGTTGAGCATAACCTTAAGTGTCGTGAGGTGGTTAAGCAGCTAAGAGTCAATGACTCTGAACTGTAACATCCTAACAACAAAAATGAGAGCAGTCAAAGCAACTTTATCCTTCCGATGAAGCAAGCTGCAGGCTCGATATAACCCTGTTAGACTAACACTTCAGTTCAAAGTTCAGCTTCTCTCGAGTGGCTTTTCAAGCCTGAAGTAAAGGATGTCATTGACCTTTGACCTTATACTTGATTTAGATAACCAATGAAATGAAAAAATATCCTTGTCATACTCTAGACACTGTTGAAGATATCTAAATATAAAGTCCTTGGATTAGACTAAGAAATGCTATCCATAACAAAAGATCCTATTTACATATGAACTTACTATAACTTGGATTATCTATGAATTTATATATGAATATTAATCATACAAAATAGGGGGTTTCATTATGACATGATATATTACATATAATGTAGTATGAAAATATCCACTTGCTTTATTTACTTTTAATTTACATTTTCATATAGTCAAAAGAAATAGTCAAATAACTGGTCAACTTCCATCTTCAATAATTATATAGATTTTTTAATGCCTTCCATTTGCTCCAAAGTTGATAATCATATACCAATAGCAATAATAATACCAGTAGGGAACATTCATTGGGTGCCTATTATATAACCCGCTTTTGTGTTGACTCTTACAGGTTACAGAGAGAGAGCTAAGAAAGAAAGAAAGGAAAGACCACATCGGCAACATTTTGAAAACTTTGAAAAACTGATAACAATGTGAAGCTATGATATGCCTAATGGTCTTATGAGCCTAATGGCGTTAATAACTACTAAGAAATTGCAGTGGTCAAAGGCCAGAAACATTTAAAAACTGATGTCAAAGGTTATCACTCTGTACAGGTGTGTATGTGTGTTTCACGTATCAGAGTAGAGTGGGGACATTTGCCCATGCACAACCACTTAGATGCCCCAACAGGATATCAAGTGTCTTGCTTTATAATTCTATGCCTTGTTGCCTTGAGACAAGGTCTCATCACTTCAGCTACACTAGCTGGACAGCTAGCACTCCTCATATCTCCATCCTTTTAATACTGATGTTACAGGCATACATAGCCATGTTAGCTTTCTTAAATGTGATAATTTTCATTTGTTCTTTGAGAATTTTATACATATATAGTGTATATTCACCATACCCAACCCTACCTCTGTCTTTCATCTCTCCCCATATTTCCTGAACATAGCCTCCCTCCAGCCTTCATTTCTTCTTTTTCCTTTAGCATTCCAGCCGGTCAGTATTGATCATGTGTGCATGTGTGTAGCACCCACTGTAGCATGCATGCTAGCTTTTTATGTGGATGCTAGGGAATTATACTCAATCCTCATGTTTGCAAAAAAAAAAAGTGTCTTATGTCTGAGCGATTCCTCCAGCCACATTAGAGAAACATTTGACTTGGCAAAAACATTGGCCACGTCTAGCTGGTTCCTATGCTATGCTGAGGATTGTCATCTTTAAACATAGACTAGACAGTGTTCTAAATGCCTTATGAGAGGCTACTAATTTGTACTTTCTTATATCTCTAGTGCAATGCTTGACATATCATAGAAACTTAATAAATGCTTAAGACATTCAAATCATTGCAGCTTTAACAGGAGGTTGGCCACAATACCCACTGATATTTACTGAAGTCATATTCAAACTTTTGTCTGAAACTGCAATCCCAAAAGATGTTTTCTTAATGGGGTCAGAATAGTCAAATCAGGTGCATGCTCATTTGGAAGCTGTTGAGGAATGCGATGTAGTTCCAACTCACAGATGCTCCGCAGTACACACAGGCATTGTTGGTTGGGAACTCAGACCTGGCAGAGAGTCAATGACCTGCCTCCCATCCATCAGCTTCACAGAGGTTAGAGTACTAATGTTAATGGCCAGATATGCTCAACTGCCCACATGTTCCACCAGCATCTAGAAAAATGCCATGGTAGTGATAAATGAAACATTTCAAGGTGGGTTGTAGTTCCTAATTACATTTTGAATGTTGAATATATTTTCTCTCACTTCAAAAAGTAACAATTGGCACCCTCATTTGTTTTTCTCATAACAGCACCTAAGAGTTCAGATTGGCCCTGTTTTATGAGTGAGAACACTGAACATCAGAGAAACTAAATATTTTACCCAGATTTACACAGCTAACTAAATTGCATTTGAGCATTTGAACAGAAGCAGATTGTACAGATGCAAACAATAGCCAAATATTAGATCCCAACCCTTTTTAATATGAGGTAATGGATGCAAAGAATTAATTAACTTGATCTTTCAGTTGACTTCTTTTGCCATGAGATAAGCCAACTTGATGATACTTCCAACAATAAATGTTCCAATAACCAAGTCAGGAAAACCATACCCAGGTTTGAAAGGGGGCGAAGTTTTTAGCGCTGAATGCTTTCAAAGAGTGAAAAGGCACAGGTCTTCGTAAAACTACTAAGTCAATGATGTGAAGAAATGACAAGATGAAGAGGCTAAGGGTTCCCCACTCTCTGGAGAGGTCCTCTGGGTTGGGCATTTCTTTGAGTGGTTAATCAGTAGGTAGGTAAAAGCAGCACTAGCTCTAAGCATGGCTTCCCACAGTGGGGATTCACAGGCAATGCTAAACTACTCATATAACATTTTCAATCGATAATGCATGTTCTTAAGTAGGATATTCAGGAGAGAGTAAGGTTACCTCCATAAACAGAAGACAGTGTATCTTCAAAATAATTTGAAATTTAATCAGGAAAAAAGAACCACCCAGTATTTTCTGATATCAAAGAAGAGTTACTTAATGGCTTGATGCATGTTCATTTAAATACTGCTCTTTAAAATTATGCCTAAAAATGTTGTGTCCCAGAAATGCAGGGCCAATGGGAATTCAAAATAATCAAGATAATTTTGAGATTGCCTATCACTTCTAAATTGCCTTGGGTCTCTCTCTGTTAGTATAATATGCCTTTGAAAATGCTTTTGTTTCCACTGTACCAGTGAGCATTAATATTCTTGGCATCATAATTGGAAAAAGATGAAATAAACAATACACACAAAAGTTCAGCGTAACATATATGCCTTAGAGAATGAACAAAATCAATTTGTACCACCAAAAATATTTTAGGCAACAACAGAATGTGGTCACATGCATACGTAAACATAATTTGGAGGTTAGGTCCTTCTCTGCTGTTTAATTATGTGACCTCAGACAAGTCACTGAACCCAAGAACACTAGGAGGCATGTGTAGAAGTTAATGCTAGTAATTGGGTTCAAAGAGTATAAAAAGCTCTGTAAACATGAATAAAATCCATTTTCTTCCTGAGTGATGCTTTCTATTTAGGCAAAGTTAAAGGACTACACAATGCAACTTGGGGACTCTAAAAGTGCCACAGATATTTAGGAACATGCAAAAAGTTAACGGGAGAAGTTGAATAGAGACTTGTAGAAAAGAGCATTGTTTCCCATAGAAGGTAATATTGGTGGAAATGCATATCAGGTGGATGGCAAGCATTCAGGATGACTGAAATGGAGGTCCATGAATCAAAGTAATGAGATCAGAAACTACCAAGGAGGGCTGAGAGTACTCACAGGCCATAGCAAACCCAGGAAGCAGAAGTTTGGAGTTCATTCTTAGTCAGAGAAATAATTCGATAAAATATTCATTAGAATTAATGTGGTTGTTATGGAGGGTAAACTGGGACGCAGAAATGTGAGAAGCAAAGGAGGTAATTTGAGAAACCACTGAAATATGCTAAACGAAAAGTAATGGCAAGGCCGCGAGGTAATAGGAAAGCAGATTGGAAGGCAGGGGCCCTCTTCAGTAACAACTGGAAGCAAAGATGCTCGGAGCTTGGGCTGTGGGATGAACCACACTGCTAGTGCAAGAAGCCTCCAGAAATAACAGCTTTCGCAGGAGGCAACCAGGTTGGCTTTACATACAATAGTTAGGAAAATGGACAAAATCACCAATCTTTCAGAAAACTTAAAAAAAAAAAGAGGGAAATGTAGATCGCAGAGGTAGAAGGAGGAAGTAAGTCGTGAGATATGTAGCTAACTAGGCCGATGAACTCTACTGTCTGGTAGGCCAGTCTTGTGCAGACCCCTGACTCTGTGACTTTTCCGTGGCACACACTGGGTAACACTGCAGCACTGCAAATCGTAAGAATGTCTGCAGCTTTCATCTTGGTTTCTTGGCTCACCTATCCTTAGGGCTGTGAATTATCATGCTTGAAGTTAGCTTTCCCGCAGCAGCCATGCACTGAGAAAGGCCTTATGAGGCCTGTGGAGAGGTCACAGTCCACTTTCATCCAGCTGTTCTGTCTTCTCCAGCCCACGACTTGATGTTTGAATGAAGCAACCTTCATTTGACCCTAGGCTCAATCACCACTGCACTGGAAACGTATGCGCCAACCCCATCTATGCCCAGAACCAAGAGACATAAATATAAACTTAAGTGACAAGGGCCTCAGGTGATCTGTTAAGCAGACCGCCTTCCTGTGTCACAGAGACAGAAGACGAATGTATATGCTTTGGTTTTTTTCTCAAGACATGTTCTCTAGTGTTTCAGAAAAAATCTTAAAAATTTAGATTTGATTTTCTTTGGGTTCACCTTCTGTAGGATCACGAATTATAGGCTCAATGTCCTATATTTATGGCTAGAAACCAAATATGAGTGAGTACATCCCATGTTCCTCTTTTTGTGTCTGGCTTACCTCACTCAGGATAGTGTTTTCTATTTCCGTCCATTTGTATGCAAAATTCAAGAAGTCATTGTTTTTTACTGCTGAGTAATACTCTAATATGTATATATTCCATACTTTCCTCATCCATTCTTTCATTGAAGGGCATCTAGGTTGTTTCCAGGTTCTGGCTATTACAAACAATGCTGCTATGAACATAGTTGAGCATATACTTTTGTTGTATGATAGGGCATCTCTTGGGTATATTTCCAAGAGTGGTATGGCTGGGTCCAGGGGTGGGTTGATCCCGAATTTCCTGAGAAACCACCACACTGCTTTCCAAAGTGGTTGCACAAGTTTGCATTCCCATCAGCAATGGATGAGTGTACCCCTTTCTCCACAACCTCTACAGCAAAGGCTATCTTCCTGAATATTAACCTTCATCAGGCAATGAAAGGAGACAGAGACAGAGACCCACATTGGAGCACCGGACTGAAATCTCAAGGTCCAAATCAGGAGCAGAAGGAGAGAGAGCACGAGCAAGGAACTCAAGACCGCGAGGGGTGCACCCACACACTGAGATAATGGTGTTGTTCTATGGGGAACTCACCAAGGCCAGGTGGCCTGGGTCTGAAAAAGCATGGGATAAAACCCGACTCGCTGAACACAGCGGACAATGAGGACTACTGAGAACTCTAGAACAATGGCACTGGGTTTTGATCCTACTGCACGTACTGGCTTTGTGGGAGCCTAGGCAGTTTGGATGCTCACCTTACTAGACCTGGATGGAGGTGGGTGGTCCTTGGACTTCCCACAGAACAGGGAACCCTGATTGCTCTTGGGGCTGACGAGGGAGGGGGACTTGATGGGGGAGGGGGAGGGAAATGGGAGGCGGTGGCAGGGAGGAGGCAGAAATCTTTAATAAATGAATAAATAAATAAAAATTTAGATTTGACTTCGTTTCTTGGAATAGGTGAATAATGGTTAGATGGACTAATATTTTATTCATAAAAACAGGATAAAAAGTAAGGAGTGAGGTGTTGCAGAAGGAGACCCAATTACATAAGCTGAAGGGATAAGCTCTTGGTGGCCTTGATCGAATAAAGTCTTATTTATTGGAAGGAAGTGTTCAGAAAGTTAGAATTAGAATTCAAGGAGGGATTTTTGTGTGAAATAAAGTCGGAAGTGATCTAGGAGAAAAAGGAACTTCTGTAAGCAGCATTGGGGGCTGGGGACTGACAGCAAGCCCTGAAACACGTACCTAATGATTGGGAATTCTCATTAAGCCAATCAACAGTATTAGACATTTTGTAGCTCACTACTAATGTTTGAAGAAAGAAGAGTTCTGAGAATGATCAGGAATCATACCCAAGGACAGGGAGAGTACGGTCCTTTGGAGTCTCAGCTGGGCTGAGACAGCAACAAGTGAAGCCTATAGTGCATGTAGTAAGGCAGTTCTCAGGGCCCAGGGAAAGGCAGAATCCCCAGGAAATGCAGAATGTAAAAGAGATGGAGAAAAAAAGGCCCAACCATTCACAGGGTTTATAAATGTTGAGCATAGCTTGTTCAAACTGCCTGGGGCCCAATGTGTTTCAGATTCCAGATTTTATTGGACTGGAGGATATTTTCACATATCCAATGAGATAACCCCCCTGTCCCCATCTAATAAAAAACTCATTTATGTTGTATACATACTATGGTAGCAGAACTTGAGTAATTTAATAGAATAATTTGAATTATTTCCTATATGAAATTCTTTGTTATAAAATTCTTCATATATGGCACCAAATTAGGGCTTAAGGCTTAATTTCTTTTTCAAAGTTTGAACGATTTTGGAATCAAAATTTTCAGATTAGTGATGCTAATATTATTAGGGAGCTAATAATAGGCTCAACCCATAATCTATAAAAGATAAAGTTTGGAGAGGAGACCAAAGACCTACAGACTGAATGTCCCCTAAAATTCATAAATTGAAATGTACTGATATTACTCAGTATTATCAGGTGTTGGGGGAGGCTGCTCATTCATTTCTTGGCCACTCAGACCATGAAATAATCACTAAAAAACTCTATTACTTAAATCACTGCTTGGCCAATCACTTAAGCATATTGTTCTTATATCTTTGGTTAAACCATTTCTATAAATCTGTGTATTACCATGTGGCTGTGTCTTATTGGCAAGGTCCTGGCCATCTGTCCCTGTTAGTGGCTACATGGCTTCTTGCGATTCCACCTTTTTCCCCCAGCATTCAGTTTAGTTTTCCCTGCCTAGCTCTACTCTGCCCTATCATTATTATTCATTAACTAATAAAAGTAACACATACACAGAAGGATCTCCCACACCAGGCAGGTATTTTAAGAGATGAACAAACTATGAAACAGGTTCATGACATTTTACAGTGGAACAAGGGAATGAATGCTTGATCCATTTTTCCCTTCTTCCATATGAGAATGTAGCAGAGGCCAGCTTTAAAGCAAAGCATCATCATAGACACCGAATCTTCGGGTACATTCACCTTACCTGCATGGCCTCCAGAAGCAGAAGGGATAGATGTGCACTTTATAAATTCTCCAACACCATGCGTCTTGTTACAATCACAAAATAAGACTGGGGGAAAATGGTAGCAAGAAGTGACGATTTTACTGTAACAAATACAAATTGCTGGGTCTTATCTTTCTCAGATGGCTCCAAATTCTGCCTATAAGGAGCAGAGGTTGCAACAACTAGCCATTTGCTTCTCGTAATGTAAAGCAAAACCCTCTCTACTATAAGAAGTAGTTGGTATTTATGGCCTGATATGAGCCATTGACATGAGAGTTTGCTGGGCAGAGGGTCATTGAGGGAACAGATGAAGGCTACAGGGCATGTTATAAATTTTTTTTCTTGTGTTGGCTGGTTAAAGAGATGCCAGAGGACACAAGCAGAAAATGTCCCCGTCTCTCAGCAAGGCTGTTTGTGTCTATCACTCATTCAGACAGGCTTTATAAGTATCCAGGCCACCCCTAGGGAGGGATTACAACACAAAGTCGTTCTTCAAGGAAGACATAGGCGCTGGCTTCACTCTCCACCCCAGTTATAACAGCACCGGAAGGCTTCATGAGCAACACTGAGTGGAACTGTAACAAAACCTGAAGCTCCTTTCAAGTCCTACTCAAGTCATACTCATACTGATCACTTCTCTTTTCTACCCACTTCCATGTTCAGAAGTCTCAAAGGCATGCTCCGCTCTGGTCATCTACTCACAGGTCAGGAGGTAACCCACCTGTAGTTGCACGTCCCTCTTGAGGTGCTTCAGTGCCTGTTTCACATTTTCTGCATGACCCCAAGATCAGGGAGGCAGTCTGTGTGCCTCCCGTCAAGTATCTAAGTGCAGAGTCACCATCTCCTCTGCCTCCATGAAGCTTCCAAATCTTGCTGCCTCTGTTCTTAGTTGTCTTTAGTTAAGCTCCACTGGCTTCCAGTTCCTCCTCTTGCCTCTCGTTCAAATCCTGCTGCTACTGGAGGATAAAAGCAGAGCTATCAGCCTCTCCTTTTCTACTTAGGCTTAGCTGATCTTTCCAGCTTTCAGTTACTCCTTCGGATCTTGTAACCGAATGTGTTCTAATAAATTCTTATTTTTGCCAAATACATTTAACATAGTTATTCAAGGGCTTCTATTTCTTTTTTATTACAAATGAGAAAGCTAACAATACACATTCCCAAGCTATAATGGGGAAAAAAAGCACACAGAATGTATGTGATTTCTCCCAAATCACTACAAAGACCAGAATTCGAATCTAGGTATTTAATAAAGGGCAATAGCACTATAACATGAGAAGAAAACCCAAGGGAAGAACCCTCTTCAGAGAAATCTTTCAGATGTGCATGGTGGCCCACGCCTTGAGGCAAGTTCGGTCTACACATAATGGGTTCCAGGACACCCAGGGCTATATTGTGAGAACTTATTTTTTTTTAAAAAAAAGCAATAAAGAAAGAAAAGAGAAACTATCTTTTATATGAAGAGAAGAAAGTTTTTTTTTTAAAAAAAGAAAAAGGTTGAGTTTTATATACAATTTTTTACTTAACTGGGATTTCTGGATCGATACTATTGGCTGGCTATCTTGAACTCAGCAACAACCTTATCAATAGAAATAACACCAAATTAAAGAAACTTGCTCAAGAGGAACAATATTACATTGGTTAGGTTTTCGTCAATTTGACAAGAGCTGTGTCATCTGGGAAAGTATTTGCTTTATGTTGGTTTATAGGTGGGAATGTGGGGCATTTTTTTTTTTTTGATGATTAATGTGAAAGTTCTCAGCCCGCTGGGGACAGAGGCATCACTGGACAGGTGTTTCTGGTTATGTAAAAAAGCAAGCTGAGCAAGCCGGGAATAAGGGTTCTTCTGTGGTCTCTGCTTCCGATCCTGCCTGCAGTTCCTCCCCTGGCTTCCCTCAGTGATGGACTATAATGTGGAAGTCTTAGGACCCTTTTTCCCTGCAAGTTGCTATTGGTCATGATGTTTATCACAGCAGTAGGAAGCAAACTAGAGCAAATACCAATGTAATTTACACACAGTTCTAACAAACTCAGTGTCCCAAGTTTGCAACAGATTCAGTCTAGGAGATTTGTAGTAGCCCTAGACTTGGAGGAGGAACAGGATCACTAATGTGAGTAGCCAGCTGGTAACTAGAGCCAGAAAGACTAGAGAAGGGGGAGTGAAAACAGCTCTCACTTCTTTGAGAGCAGGGTGAACATCTCTAAAAATTGCAGCAGCATCATTTTTTTCAGCAGCGTGATGCCACTAAGGGGCATTAAAATCACCTTAAGTAGCCAGGAGTAGACTAGAATGGAAAGAAGAAGGATTCAATCTAATTTAGAATATGTTTTACTTACCACTGTATAAAGTACCAGGGCTAGGGAAAACTAAATTCTGCCTCTGCCCCCTCCTCTTCTTTCTCCTCCTCCTTTTGCTGTTGTTGTTTATACTATGTTGGTTCAAGACTGGAGAGGTGGTCAGTGTTTAAGAACACTAGCTGCTCTTCCAGAGGACCCGGGTTCAATTCCCAGTACCCGCAATGCACCGTACAACTGTACATAAGTCCAGTCCCAGGGGATATGATATCCTCTTCTGGTTTCTTTGGGCTCTGCATGCATATGATGCACAGATACAAATCGAGCCCAACCTTCATCAACATGAAGTAAAAATAAATAAAATCTCAAAAACCATGTTGTTTATAATTTCATATAAAAGCAAACACAAACACAATTATACTGAACAGGTATGAGATATGATATTAGAAATAGGACCAGTTTCTGCACATTTCAGTTTCATGAATCTATAGTTAGTCCACAAATAGCACAAGATAATTATGTAGACCTGGCTCTGTTCTGTGATTTATTCAGTTAACAGACAAGTTAGATGGGTTGGAGGGGCAGTACAGGAAGCACAACTCATCATGAGACTGGACATTCTTTAAAAAGTTTAATTAAAACATAATTAAATCATTTTACCCTGCTATCTCCTCCTTCTCATCTGCCTCCCGCAACACACACCCGTTCCCTCTTGAAAAAATCTCCTCTTCTTCATTAGTGTTTTGCATAATACAAAAATAAAACTGACTATGTTCATTTAATATTACCGGAATGTACATGAGGTTACAACTGACCATTTGGTATTGGCTAACCAATTAGGTTATCCAATTGGGGGTCTTATCCTTGGGAAGCACCATTTCTCCTGTTCTCAGCATTCCTTAGCATTCCTATGGTTTTTTTTGTCTGGAGGTCAGGTCATCTGAGATTCCCCCTTTGGTTTTAGCATGTCTATTGGTGTTGCCTTCAGGTCTTTTTCAGGCAGGTAGCAGGATGAAGCCTCCCTGTTGTTTTTAGAAAATACAGTCTGGCAGCAGATTTCCTGGTTCTCTGACTTTTATGATTTTTCTGCTCCCTCTTCCATGATGTCTCCTGCAGTAGTTTGAATAAGAACGGCCTCCCTAGGCTCATATATTGGAATATTTTGTCATCAGGGAGAGGGATTAAGAGGTGTGGATTTATTGATGGAAGTGTTTCACTGGGGGTGGGTTTTGGGCTTTCAAAAGTCCAAGCTAGTCACAGTGTTTCTCTCTCTTCCTGCTCCCTATGAAATCTGGATGTAGACTTTCAGTTACTTCTCCAGGATCATGTCTGTCTATATGCCAGCATCCTTTCTACTGTGATGAAAATGGATGAAACTTATGAAACTATAAGCAAGTGTCAATTAAATTCTTTCTTTTCTAAGAGTTGTTCTAGACTAGGTGGTTGTGGCACACGCCTTTAATCCCAGCACCTAGGAGACAGAGGCAAGGGGATCTCTGTGAGTTTGAGGCCAGCCTGGTCTACAGAGCAAGTTTCAAGACAAACTCCAAAACTACACAAAGAAACCCTGTCTTGAAAAAAAAAAAAGAGTTGTTGTAATCATGATGTCTCTTCACTACAATAGACCACTGACATTCCCTGAGCCTTAGCGGTGGAAGATGGGTTACATATCAGTTGGTCTGGGCACCCCACAATCACTTGTTTTCCATATCTTGAGTGACCGTGGTTTTCTGTAGTGTCTCCTTCTGTTGCAAAGAGAAGCTTCTTTGATGAAGGCCAAGAGCAACACTTGTTTGTGGGCGTAAAGGATAAATCTTTGGGTGGCACTTAGGAATGCTAGTTCAGAACAATGGCAGTAATAGGCTATCCTTGAAAATCAGTGACCTCACCAGCCCCAGATGGTTGGCTATGTTTCCAGTACCAGGCATAATTTTGTAACTTCCCACCTGTGTCGTGTGCATTAAGTCCAATTAGAGAACTGTTGGTTACCACCAAGATATGAGCGCCACTATTACACTCTTAGGGGTATCATGCCATACATGTTATTGTGATTCTTAGGCATTGTAGCTAAGTGAACTCTAATTTCTTGATCATACCATGTAAGTAGTCTACCAGTTATAAAAGTAAGGTATGACTGAGAAGGTACCAAAAAATAAAGTATGGCTTTCAGAGTTTCATCCCTCCTTCCAACGAGTGATCATAGGAACCAAGATACTGTTTCAAACAATATGATCATTGAATCAACTATTTCCAAAATGTTTCTTTAGAAATAATTTTTGTGACCTCTTTAAAAATAAAAATTAGAAATATATTAATTGTACAAATTAATGAGATGCACTGTAATATTTCTGGAAAAAAATTTTAAATCATTAAGAAAATTTCTATGTATATTGAAAGTTTTGATGTTTGGCTTTGTATAAAATCACAAAGAATCAGAGATACATCTAATGAATAGAATAATCACTTGAAGATTAAAATTGTGTCTGAAAACAAAGTATATTCATAAGAGAATGAGGATTGATTCTCTTCTTTGGATCAGGTTTTATCAGAAGATAAGCATAGAGTTCTAAATTATTTCAAGACATCAGAATACTGTTGAGATACTTGTATAGCTGCAGCATTATATTTTCTATCTGGGCATATATAAAAACTGAGTGAAAACATGCTTTAAGTTTACTTCATATATTTTTAATTACTTTCTCACATGGTGATATAGTATGAAATAGGCAGCCTAAAGCTTATTATAAGTAGTTATATGTTATAAAATAATATTTTGAAATCACAGATAACTATGGAACTTACTGATTTTCAGGATAATTGCTTTCTAATCATAAAGAAATAATAGTCACAAAAATTAAATTGCTAACACTGATTGCATACAGTGGGTCATGCTCTATGCTTACCTGAGTACCACAGCATTTAATAATGTTAGCTCAAAGGTTGTCAGGAAGACAAATGAGTGAAAAATATATGCCCAGGATTTTATCTCAGTGCCTCTTTCCCAGAAAACATGCAACAAATAAGCTGTGCAGTTTTAATTACCCTCACAAGGAAATTTAAGCTTAAAAAGTAATTTTCCCTAGGGTCAGGCATCTGTGCAATGCTTTAGTAATTAATGTTATTTTTCCACTTTGTCTACAGTTGGCTTCGGCTAAGGACATCTTGGCAGAGAATTTGTTATTGAAGCACCAATCACCCACCCATGGATCTCAACACAGGTGCACACAGGTATCAGGCAAACACCCAAAGTTCTTCAACTGCTGCTCACAGTCCAGCCACCAGGGTGACTCCTTCTCTAGCTCTGTATTGATCTGACTCATTCTGGGCTTTTCCTGTTTATTAAAAATAAGGTAAGAAATAAAATTGTGCAGAATAAAACTATTTTTTGTCAAATATTTTTAAAGCACAGAAATAGCAATTCAATTGATTACCATGAAAACTCATCATTCCACCTACATATCAACACTCACCCTTAGTTATTATAGTCAACTCTCATTTCCACCTACATATCAACACTCATTCTTAGTTATTATAGTCAATACTTATCTTCTTCCAAGAAGTTCTCTTGTGAATTTGGTGTGAATCCTTCCAGACTTCTCTCAGGTTGGAAAATGTGTCTATTTATGAGTATGTATACAGCTATGAAACAGGTTTTTCTACTTACATTTAGTACTGTGTAAATTTATATGTATATATTTATATGTACTCAAGTAATACATCATAGATGTTTCTATGCTGCCACCATACGGACTATTTCCTTTACAATGATCTATAATATGTTATTCCATGTTTAGCTATTCTGTCGTTTATTTATAAATTTACCTATCAGTAAGTTTAGAGTTTCCCCAACATTTACTTTTATAAGTAATGTTGTTCATACACATACCACATGAAAGTATTTCTTCAAAGTAGCTACTGGGCAAGAAATTGCTGGGTTATGCATAGATATGTGTTTAAAAACATACAACAGCCTAGTCTTTGGGCCTTCAATAGTAGTGTGAGATCATTACTCCTATATACTCATCTGCAATATCAGCATATTTGTAAGATTTTCAGAACATAGATTAACATTTCATTGCTTTATTCTGAATGGCTTTGACACTAAATGAACCAGCTGTGTGTTCTTTCCCTTTATGCCTAATGAGTTGTTTATGTTGTTATTATACTATGGACTTTTATCTTTATTAATATGTATTCTTTATACCTAATATAGATATTGATCTTTCCTAACTTGTCTCACATAAACTATGCTTTTTAAAAAGTGATATAACATTCATCAACATATTCCTTCTAGGTTTAGCTCCTTTGTAATATTCAAGATCACTTAACCTGCCAATTTCCTGGGATTTATCATGATGCTTTCTGCTAATTTTGATTTTTAATTGTTTTAAAGTCATTTAATATAAGATCTACCCTCTGAATATACTTTAAGTGCACAACACAGTATTATTAACCATACATGTGGTATTATACAACAACTCCCAAGAGTTTAATCATCTCCCACATCTAAAACCTTTTACGCATTGAACAGTAACTCCTCCAAGCCCCCAGGAGTTTTATGATTTTATTTCTGTATTTTATTATTCTGTATACTTTTTATCATGAAGGATTTATCCTTTTGTGAGTAGATTGGATTATTCCATTAGGCTATTTTATCTTTTCCAAAGGCACACCAAATTTAATAGCTTCCTAGTATAACACCAATGAAGTCTGACCAAGAATAGGTCTGATGGAAAAACATCCACACAAATGAAAAAGCCACAAACTCTAAGTTGCTCACTAGACAGTCTTCCATTTTACTGTAGCCTCCAATTATCAGTGTGCCATGAGCTTTAACCCGACTGTAGCTCATGCTTAGAGTTAATTATTACCCTTTTCAGTTTAATATAAATGAGTTGTAAATCCTTAGTGGTCAAAAAGGAATCTAATTAGAGGAAGACAAAGGAACAAGGTAAGAAAATCCATTTTACTGACTGCATGAAGTAAACTTAGAAAGCCACCTTCCCCTCAGTTCCTCAGGATAAAAAGAACTCCAATTAGCTGGGGGGGGGGGGGAATTATGTGTTATCATGTTCTGCTTTAAGTTTAAGGTTTAGTATTTATAAACTGAATCATAAAATCTGCTTTATCAGTACTAATGAAGTTAGAGCTGGCAAGCAAGTATTTAAGTGGTTAAAGTGTCTATCAATCTTTACATCAAACTCAATGTATTTTACATTTTATAGCATTGATCTCACCCTGAGTGAAAGGCAAATACAACATTCTTGACTAATAGCCTCGGATCCCTGTAATTTGCTTCTCCTAAGTTTTGTTCTTTGCATTTTACCACTACCTACGCAGATGCTTTTTGTTACATACTAGATTATCTATTTACTCTGTTTTTGCAATGGTTATGATAGAGTCCATCAACTAAAAAGTTTTCATTTTACAAGCTTGTTATCACTGTCATGGGTCTTGAGATATCTGGCCTAGAAACGATGCTAAATGAAACAGAGCACTGTTCCTCCCAGTGTTAAGATTTTCCCAGAATCCCTTGGCACTAACTTCCTTAGCTGCTCTGCCAGCTGTGCTGCCAGCTGCTCTTCAGGTTCCCTGTACTCTCCTGGTTCATCTTTAGCTCCCCCTCCAGCCTTCATTCTGGCTTTCTTCTCCCACTCAAGGGCACCTTCCAACTGACAAAAGCAAAGACTGATTACCCAAATAAACAGGTAGACTTTTACACTAAAGGTGTTCACATCAACCGTGTTCTATGAGGAAAATGAAAAATACAGGATTCTTTAAACAATACATAGTTACAAAAGCATTTTAAAACAAATATCACATGTAGCAATACATTAACAGAATAATCAAAAAATTGGTGGTGAGTGGAAGTTCTACAAATTATGGATTATGAGATATGTCCTAGAGAGAGAACCAAAGACAACTGGCCAGTTTGCTTATCACTTTCAGGGAGGGAGTTTCCCTTTTTATTGGAGGCTCATTTCAAGGATGATTAAGTCCAAGGATGATTAATGGTGAGCTCCCATTAGATCAGCCCCACCGTCTCAGTGGGTGGGTGCACCCCTCGCGGTCCTGACTTCCTTGCTCATGTCATCCCTCCTTCTGCTCCTCATTTGGACCTTGGGAGCTCAGTCCAGTGCTCCAATGTGGGTCTCTGCCTCTAGCTTTATCCATTGCCAGATGAAGGTTCTATGGTGATATGCAAGATATTCATCAGTATGGCTATAGGCTAGGGCCATTTCAGGCTCCCTCTCCTCAGCTGCCCAAGGATCTAGCTGGGGACATTTCCATGGGCACCTGGGTACACTTCTAGAGTCAAGTCTCTTGCCAACCCTAAAATGGCTCCCTTAATTAAGAAATATACTTCCTTGCTCCCACATCCACCCTTCCTCCATCCCAACTGTCACATTCCCCCAAGCTCTCCCATCCTCCCCTTCTCACTTTTTTCTCCCCATCTCTCCTTACCCCCAACCCACCCCCATCCCCAAGTTTCCAATTTTTGCCTGGCAATCTTGTCTCCTTCCAATATCCAGGAGGATAACTATATGTTTTTCTTTGGGTTCACCTTCTTATTTAGCCCACTCTTTCTATCATGTGAAGATGCAGCAGGAGATGGTATGTATGACATGGCTTTCATCAGAAATTACACATGCCAATGCATTGACCGAGGAGTTTTCAATCTCCAGAACTGGAGAACACAGTTCTGTTTTCATGAACTGACAAGTCTATTCCAATTTTTTATAGCACCCAAGTGCAGCAACCCAATAAGGAGAGAGGGGGGGTTGAAGGCATATGTAAGCTTGCGTGCATACGTGCATGTGAGTGTGCTTGCCTGTATGCATGCACATGTGTGCAGAAATAACCATAATTTCCTGTGCTGAGGATTTGTGAAGCATAGATAGTGAAGAAAGGCACAGGAAAGGCTAGAAACTGATAGAAAGACAAACTAAACAAAAAAAAAAAAGGACAAGCAACAGAAAAACCTGACTATCTGTTTTAGCACATTCATAAAGACTGAGGGAAAGGAAGTTGAATGGGAGTGAAAACACACATGCTGTCCTATGGGGCGGAAGAAAGGGATCGATGACCTCTGCACTCAGACTGGCCTTGACCACTTCTATTTCACGGGCTGTGTGGCGGCAGAGCAGGAAATGCCACTTAGAACCTTAGGAGCATATTTTCAGTAGTGGATGCAGAACGTCACTTGTTACTGACATATAAATAATAAACAAATATCAGCGTGTCGCTGAAGACAGCATGGCCTTTCAAAGCAGTTCTCATTCCAGCAGCGTCAAATAGATCACCGGCAGATCTCTGGGGCAAAGCCAAAGTTCTGGGTCGGCCTGAGTTGAGAGTCCCTAGAAGTGTAAGGGACTTCCCCAGGATGCTGAGGGTGGCAGCATAGGGATGTTTCTCTGTCTCCACAGTGTTGAAAGAAGTATATGGCTTAGACGTATGAGAAATAACTGAGAAAATATTGTATAGAGAATAAAGGCAGAAAAACAAAGGACAGCCATAAAGGCCCGTTCAGGAAGTGTATAAGCTAAACCAAAAGTAAACAAGTGAAATACAAAAGTACAAGTTTTATTGAAATTAAATGAATAAAACAACAACATTTCCTCTTAGCCATGATGAATAGACACACCCACTCCTACCCCATCCCTGGTCCACTTGTTTTTTTTGCAGCTGGTTCTGTCCATCTGGCAAGGCTCACAGTCTCCGTCTCAGCAGCTAATTCAAGCTACGATGCTCTGTCCTTCCTGAGAGGTGTGTCTGTTTAGGGCCTAGACACTTTTAGGAGTTTTCTAGGATGCAGACTCCCATCCCCCAACTGGTAAGTTAGAACTTCTCTCTGGTGGGCTACTAATCAAGCTTTCTGACGCAGAGCTTTCTGAAACTGAGGCACTGAGGGTGGGGGTGGCGGTGGGATGGCTATCAAATGTGCACCCAGGCTGTAATTACCTTTGCTTTTGGTGATCTCTGGCTGAGATCTCTGCATCCCTGTTCCCCCAACACCCCCGTTCTTGCATGTTTCAGTAAGAGTGTTCCAGGTTTAGTAACCTCACTGTTTTCTTAAGGTATTGCTCCTGAGGCAGTAGTGGGGTTAGCTTTTTAGGTTAGTCACCTCGAATGTACTGGCTGATTTTGTGTGTGAACTTGACACAAGCTAGAGTCATCAGAGATGAAGGAGCCTCAGTTGAGGAAATGCTTTGGTGAGATCCAACTGTGCATTTTCTCAATTAGTGATCACTGAAGGAGGACGCAGCCCATGGTGGGTGGTGCCATCCCTGAACAAGTGGTCCTTGGTTTTATAAGAGGGATGGGTTGAGCAAGCCATGGAAATCAAGCCAGTAAGCAATTCCTCTCCATGGCCACTGTATCAGCTCCTGCCTCCGGGATCCCACCCTGTTTGAGTTCCTGTCCTGGTGTCCTTCAGTGATGAACAGCAATGTTGAAGTCTACGCCAAATAAACACGTTACTCCCCATCTTGACTTTTGGTCATGGTGTTTTGTTGCAGCAAGAGAAACTCTAACTAAGACACGGAAACACCCTGAGGTGCCACAGGAAACTCAGTTTGAGACTCCAGACCTGTATGTACCACCTCCAGAGTATCTTCCTACTGACAGGCCAACAGTTCATTGGCTCTGTCCATGGTGAACATAGCCCTGGTCCATTTCCATAGTCCACTCAGTTTTTCTTGACCTCAAGGTTCCTATATTGTTAGATAGCGGTACCTCCCTTGTGTACTGTTGATGCTAGCCTTATGTAGATACCATGTACATGGAAGGGCTAGTAGCAGTTGCTCCTGCTTCTCAGTATGCTATTTTTTTTTGTTTTCACATTCAGTATGCTATTTTTTAAGATTTATTTATTTATTATGTGTACAGTATTCTCAATATTCTGTATGCATGTATGCCTGCAGGCCAGAAGAGGGCACCAGATCTCATGTGGTTGCTGGGAATTGAACTCAGGACCTTTGGAAGAGCAGGTACTGCTCTTAACCGCTGAGCCATCTCTCCAGCCTCCTCAGTAAGCTATTTTTATAATTAATGTCATATCATATATCTTATCAGAACATAACAAAATAAAATCATATATCAACAAGAACAGAAAATATATAAATACACGAGAATAAAATAATATGTGCCTAAATTAGTATTAGGTTACTAACCAACTAAATTTAAAACTATATTTAAAAACATGTAGAAATAATTACAAATAACAATATAATGTATCCATGAGACATTGCGATGGCATCTGTGAGAAGGAAGTTTATAGCAATAAATGCACACATTCAATACAAAAAGGTACCAAATAAACATAAAAAACAATGGAGCTCTACACATTAGTAAACTGAAAATAAACCAACCTCCAAGTTAGTAGAAGGCAAACATAATAAAAGTCAGCAAGACACAAAATAAGAACTAAAAAAAACTTATGCAAGAGATCAATGTTAACAAAAGTTTGCTGTTTTTAAATGATCCAAAAATTGACAAATACTTGGTTGAACTAAGAAAAAAATAGAAAAGACCAAAAATGAGGAATCGTAGCTAATACTGCAGGAATACAAAATAGAAATGAAAATTGCTATTATGCTCAAACAATATTTTAAGATATTCTCTTTAAAACACACCCCACTACCTAATGGCTCTGCTGATGAATTTTTCAAAACATTTTAAATGAGAAGTTCTAATTCTTAAACAATCCCCAAACACTTAATTTAAAAGAAGCTGTAGGCTGAGACTACTTGTTTGTTTCCCAGCCATCCAGGCCCGAATAAATTTTGTAGGCAGAGACTGCTCGTTTATTTCCCAGCTACTCAGACTCAAATAATCACAGAAAAACTACATAAATTACAACACTGTTTGGCCCATTAACTCAGACTTCTTATTAACTAACTCTTACATTGTAAATTAACCCATTCCTATTTTTTTATATTTTACCAGGATACTCATGATTTACCGGTAAGGTTCTAGGATATCTGTCTTCTTCTGAAGCTATATGGTGTCTCTCTGACTCTGCCTTCTTTCTCCCTTATCTCTGCTTGGAATTCCTGCCTTGCTGTATTATGCACTACCACAGGGCCAAAGAAGCTTCTTTATTAACCAATGTTAATAAAACATATTCACAGCATACAGAAGGGAATCCCACATCAAGATGCCAGTCAAACTCCTTTGGATCGTCATTACCTAAATACCAAACCACACACAGATACTATAAAAAAAAATCCACTAATTGATGTTCTCTATTAATGTAGATGAAAACATTTCAGCGAAATGCTTGCATTCGGTAACACATCAGGATTATACACTTCACCTGAGAGAGATCCAGCTCAGAAATTCAGGGATGTTTCAACATAAGCAAATCATTGAAAAAGACACCACACATGAGCAGGTCCAAAATTGTATGGTTGTTATTAACACATAAAAATAACCGAAAACAAAATCAATTAAATCAGTAAGACCTAACATCCATTCATGATAAAAAAAATAGGTATCAAAGGGTACGTATCTCAGCATCCTTCCATATTTGTGAGAAACTAGCAGTACTATACTGACCAAAGAAAAGCAGACAGTGTATCTTCCTGGATCAGGTAGAGGATAAGGACACCCACTGTCATTACTTTTACTTGAAATAGTGCTGGATGTCTTAGTAGGACAACTAGATATGAGAAAGAAGTAAAAAAGAAAGAGCAATTAAACATGTGAAAGAAGTGAAAGGAAGATTATTCCACTTTATATGTAACAAAACCTACATATCATCAGTAAGATGGTAGAAGGTGTAAATTAATTCATTAGTCACAGGACATTAAAATCACCATAAAAAGGAGGTTTATAGAAACATAAAGAAATTAAAAAAAACTTAAAGCAATGCTAATCACAATAGCTAAATAAAATAAAATAAGCATTTAGGTGTAAATTTCACTAAAGAAATAAAATAATTCAACTGAGAAATTTGTAAGATAGAAAGGGCTGGGAGATAGCTAAGGGCTTAATGTGATTGTTGTGCAAGCAGGAGGATTTGAGTCCACTCCTCAGAACCCAGGTTTGAAAAAAAAAAAAGGCAGGTGTGGTGGCACATGCTTGTCCTCCCAGCACCGGTGAGGCAGTAACAATCAGGTTTCCTGGGATTGCAGGACAGAAAGATTAACCCAGTTGATGAATTACAGAATTACAGACTAATATATATATATATATATATATATATATATATATATATAATTAAACTTCATCAGAAACAACACTTGAGGTTGCTTCTGGCTACTATACGCAAGCACACATGTACACCACACGTACACATACTCATATATACATGCACATTCATCCCTTATAGATTTACAAAACACTGGGGAGAGGGAATGCATGCAGCTGGAAAAAACATTGCATGTTCATGGATTCATACTGTCAAAACGAACATACTAACCAGAAAGATCTATATATGCGGCTCAATTCTCATCAAAATGCTAATGACTTTCTTAGCAGAAAAGAAAATACAGGCTTACCTTTCAGATAGACACACACAAGATTCAGAAGAGTCAATGTGATAATGAGGCATGCAGGGATGGAAGAAGCAACACTGACTTCAAAGCACAAAGCAAACCTACAATAACCCAAAGAAGACATTGTTGGCACACACCCCCACACACACCCACACACACACACACACCAGAAATCTCTGAAACACAACAGAAAACCCAGGAATGACCTACATTCACACAGGCAAATGACATTTGACAAAGTCACTGGGAACACATTGTGGAGGAAGGCTCATCTTTTTTAGCAAGTAATGCTATAAAAACTGGTTAGACACATTCAGAAGAATGACACTTGATCTCTCCATTCAGATACCAAAAAAAAATGCACTCAAAATCTATCAAAACCTAAACAGAGAATTGGAAACTATAAATTTATTATAATAAAACATTTCAAGATAATGTATAGGAAATGATTTTTATTTTAGAAAGGATCCCAAACAGAGGGAACGAAAAGTCAAAATTAACAAATGGGATTGCATGAAACTGAAAAAATCTGCACAGCAAGGGAAATAAGAGAATTAAGACAAAACCCACAGTTTATCCAGAATACAAAAGCCCCTAAAAAGGCTGAGCCTGCGTGTAAAAGTACAATTAAACTAAATAGACATTTCTGAAAAGATGACATACAAATGGCCAACAAGAATATGATGAAATGTTCCGTATTACTAATCACCATGAAAATGCAAATCAAAACTATAATGAGATATCATCTCATCCCAGTGAGAATGAATATCATTATAAAGACAAAAGTAACAAATGCTGGCAAGGATTTGTACAAAGGGAAACTCTCTATTATACACTATTAGTGGGAATATAAATTTATTTTGCCATTATGGAAGTCAGAATGGGCATTCATATACATATATAACATAACATATATATATATTCTGCAAAAATTCTTTTATATATATATATTAAAATTTAACAATTATACTACTTGGTATACATAGCCAAAGGACACAAAATCATTATACCTCAAAGTTACATTCCCATTAAACTGTAGCACTATGCCCAATTGCTGAAATATGTAACCAACACAGATGTTCATAGTAGATGAGAAGACAGGCCAGTATATAAATGATGGAATGATAGTTATCTGGAAAAGGAATTAAACTGTTAAATCTAGCTGAACATCATTATGTTGATAGAAATAAACCAGGACCAGAAAGGTCAACAACATGTTTCTCAAGTATTTGTGGAACTAGTGAGCCAGTCTCAGAAGGAGGTCATGGAATAGCCATCACTGCAGACTGGAAAAGGTCAAGGGAAACATAAGGAAGGATTGGTGTTCAATAAGGAGCACCAACTCAGAGTAAGAATTCTCATTGTAAGTACAAAACTCAAAACTCCCAGTACATACAAATGACCTAGGTATGAAGAGATGAAGACTGTTACCTTCATTTGCTCGTGACACAGTATGCACATATATTGAATTACAATAATGTACTCATCCTCCATAAAGATGTAAACATATTATGTCATAATAAATAAAAAAAGTCATGAGTTGTGTACATATGAAGACAGGCTGCCAACCACTCCGCCCGCTGCAGCTTGCATCAACTTGCTGGCCCAGCTTCAGGCTTCCTTTGTTCTTACTGCTGAACTTCTCCTCCTCTACATGCATATGATCCCCAGTCTGCTGCTGGGCCTCTAGCGTGACCTGTGCTGCTCTGAGAAATTTACTTCCTCAAGTAGAGAGTGCCCTTCCTCAGTCAGGA
Organism: Microtus pennsylvanicus; assembly: GCF_037038515.1. Classification (NCBI taxonomy): domain Eukaryota; kingdom Metazoa; phylum Chordata; class Mammalia; order Rodentia; family Cricetidae; genus Microtus; species Microtus pennsylvanicus. The sequence goes on along the minus strand of NC_134579.1, from coordinate 51,283,677 downwards.
GCCAGACCCGTGGAAGAAGACAAAGATGACTTTGTTAGAGTCACCAATGGAAAGGTGGAAAGGTGGGCATAGCACCAAGGATATCTCTCCTTTATAGTCCAGATACTCATGAGGTATCTAATGTCATCAAGAGCCAGTTAGCCAAACTCATGACATAGTTTCCAAACTCTGAATTCATTTTCTTATATAAAAAAAAGAGGAGTCATTATCTGCCATGGTGAGGAGATAGAATATTCTGGTCAATACTCTCAGAGAGGTAACCCTATCACTAAAGGGAACTTCACTTTCTCTTGAGTATCCAGGGGGACTGTGCTGATCATGCCATGCTCATTGTCCCCAGAGCATGGTAGTAAAAGAAGGGCTCCAACAGGCAGCACATTCGAATGCAGGACTGGCTTTCTGTCTGCCTAGGGGAGGAACACAAAGCCCTGCTGTTTAATCTTCTGCCAAATCATGTTCATCTTGGCGATTAAGTGTCTATCAAATGCTTCATCTGTCTACTCACTAAAGTTGATCCCCATGTAGATGCATACATTATAACCACAAAAGCGAAATCCTTAACTCAGGGATTTCATGACCCCTTTGAGGTCACATATTAGATAACCTGCATATTATATATTCACATCACGATTCATAACAGTAGCAAAATTACAGGTATGAAGTATCACTGAAAGAGTTTTATGGTTAGGGTCACCAGAACTTGAGGAACTTCACTAAAGGGTCACAGTGTTAGGAAGGTTGAGATTCACTGCTTTAACTGGAATTAAGTAAAGTAGGCTCTGTTCGAAGTCATTATTTAAGCTGCACGTTCAGACACATCTCAGATCACCTTCTAGCAGGGGCATTATGTTCATTCTTGTTCCAATGTTGTGTTGACAGGTGTTTTTTTTTTTCTGTGTTGGGTTTCAGATGCAGTAATAGTTCATTTTTTTTAGATTAAGTGGCATTCCAGACATTCAAAAAGGAAATCAGAGTAGGGACTAGGGATGATACAGCTCACCAGGTCCTTTACTTTATTCAGGTCCTGGCTCCTGCCACTGTAAAATTGCAGGGCACTGTATTAATTAACTTAACACAGCACTTCTGATATCCACGCCTGGTTTGAGAGAAGAACTCAGGCATCCATACCTTCCTAACACCACGGAAAAGAAAACTTGTGCTCTGCTGCACACTTCTCCTCTGACTTAGCCAAGATTGTTTCCAGGTCATTGATTTCCTTTTTCAACTCAGAACATTCATCTTCCAGTTTCCGCCCCCTGGCAGTCAGCTCGGAATTTATCTCCTCTTCTTCCTCCACCCGCCCAGACAGCTCCTTGACTCTGGCCTCCAGCTGCATCTTGGATTTAATCAGCGACTCACACTGCTCTTCAGCATTTACCAGGGTCTCTCGCTCCTGCCATGATGAGAAGAAAATTGGTGCCAACAGCTGGAAGTAATTTATCAGCTGGGGGAAAATGCTGCCTAACACAAAGCAAGGAGATAATTGCCTGCCCTCTGCCCAAAACTTTTACCTACCTTTCTCAGGCAGCTGAAATAATATTCCTAGATCGTTGATCGTGTTGTTGAGACGTAGAGGGTGGAGGAGAAGCGTGTGTTTGGGAGAGCCTTCTATCTTTCAGGCCCCTTCAGCAGATTAGGTGACCTCTTCTAAGGCACTTAATAGAATCCTTGTGGCCTAAAGAAGCTAACACTCCTCCAACCATCAGTAACGTGCTGCTTAAATCGCAGCTTCAGGACAAATCAATGTGGGCATATATCTGAAGCTGATGCCTGCTCAGAATTAACCAAGTATCATTTGCTTAGAGAACCGAATATTTGTAGCATTAGTATAATCGCAGAAATCTAGTTGTCTAATATATATTAAGAAATTATGCAGAGATGGATTTCAAATGCATAAGTTTACTTAAAAGTCACTAACTAGATTTCACTATTATTTTCACTTTAAATCCTTGCCTCAAAAATTCTGCCAGCAGCAAATCTTACAAGCTCATCCCATAGAACATAGAATACACTTCTTTTATTCTTTCTCATGATCTGCTTGCTAGTTTCATGGAGTGATCCATTGTTTCTCTGTTGAGAACAAAATTAAAAATAAAGAGGCACCTTTAGAAAATGATGTTTCCATTACATGTATTTGGGTATGCCGATGTGAGTTCAGAAGACCATGGAGGCCTCAAATCGGCCTGGAAACAGAGTTATAGGTGATTGTGAACTACCCTATTTGAGGACTTGAAATTGAACTCAGATCCTCTACAAGAGAAATAAAGTTCTTTTACGCACTGAGCAATCTCTTCCGCCCCCAAACTGGCTTTTTGTTAGCAAGGACCTTTTTCTAACTTTGAATCCCTCTAAATGACTTCTTTAGAGTTTGTCCTTGTTTATTTCCCTGCCGCTGTGATAAAACACCCTGCCAAAAAGCTATTTGGTATTGTTTCATCTTATACATTACAGAGCATCATTGGCCAGCCACAGCAGGAGCTCAAAGGAGAAGCAATGGGAGGATGCAGCTTATTGGTTTTCTCAGTTTGCCTTTTTATACAAGGACCGCCTAGCCACATTGGCACTACCTAGAGATGGGTCCTCCCACATCCATCCTTAATCAAGGACATGCCCCACAGATCTGCACACAGGTAGGTAATTCCCCAGCTGAGGCTCCCTCTGTCCCAGGTGATTCTAGTTCATGTCAAGATGACAAGAACTAAGCAGCATAGTGGACAAACACACTTCATTGTTTGTGAGTCAGTTCTCAAAGGTTCTTTGTGACCAAGGACTCCTTCCAATCTTACTTCGCACTCATCTTCATCATCCGTCTCCACAACTTATCTATCCTCCACGATATGCTAGGTTGGGAAATCTGGTAGCTATCCACGCAACTCACTCAAATGTCGTTAACCAACTAGACCAAGACCAGAAGAAAGTTTCTTTTTTTTCCTTTTCTCAATAAAAAAAAAAAACACTAAGATATTTACAACTGCCTAGGTAACAGCTGGAAGGAGGGATAGAAAAGTCAGCAGACACTATCACTAAGACCAGAAAGAGAAATGCTAAATGGAAAAATCACAGTCAAGATATTTGGATATTTTCTGTGCAGAGAGGCTCCTAATGGCTGTGAAATAGCAGTAATGTTTGGTTTTTGTTTACTCCAGATTGACATGCAGAAATGCCCTCTGTTACATTCCATTCAGAAAGGGCACAGGACCTGCTATCAACTCTAAAATGATAGCCCAGCACCCCCACAGATCCCCTCATCACACATGACAGTGAGATTTTATAGATTAGGAGAATTCTAGGAGAGAAAAGGCAGAGACAAGTCATCATCTAGATGCAGAGGAAGCAAGATGAGAATGCCTCACTGAAAAAAGGTACCAAGTCACGAGGCTAAACATAGACATAAATTATGGGTTAATTTAAGTTTTAAGAGCTAGTTAGTAATAAGCCTGAGCAATATGCCAACCAGTTTATAATTAATACAAGCCTCTGTGTGTTTGTTTGGGACTGCATGGCAGCAGGACTGGGCAGGACAGAAATTTCTGTTTATAAGATTTAGGGGTATGCTTGTAGTTTAATTATAGGAAGATTTAGCCAATGCAATTGTCCTTCCATGAACTTTCAATGTTAATTTGAATGAATGCATGCAGTTCTATTGGTATTTAGAATAAGTGAAGGATTCTTTTCCTACTTGGCATTTAACTGTGTCCCTTTACATACAGTTTTGATGCCTCATACTCCTGCCAACTTTTCCTCATAGTTACAATTGGAGTGTACCTCATTCTTGATGTGTTTACTCTGAAATTTGCCTTCTGTGTTTTCCAGGCCTCCCTCAATGATCTATTCCCAAGCTTTTATTTGTTGTGCTTGGCACAAGATGTTGCTGTGCTATTTTGATGCCACTTGAACTGAACATTCTCCATTGACAGGAAGAATCATAGAGGCTGGGAGGCCAGGCTTCTCTCAAGGCTGTCTCATCTGGAAGGCTAAATACGTTATCAACTGTGATTTTATAGTGTGTATAGATAGTCAACCAGATTCAATTTTAACAAATGTCTCATATAATATTGGCATGTATTAATAATCTAGAATTGCTGCTATGTTAAATAAATCTTGGAAATGTGGGTACAAAGTCTTACAAAAAAAGTGGTCTGTTAGAAATTGGCTAATATCAAACACATAGTTTTGGTCATTATAAGATGACAATATTTTCTGTGTTTCCATAAAGCTTCTTTTTTCAGTGATGTTGTGAGCTAGCGAACCTATAAAAAGGTGAATACAACTTTCCGTTCTTTGGGGGTTTGAGACTCAAAGCAGTTGGGGAGCCAGAGAGGAATATGGACAGTAATTCACTGTGACATGGGCTTGTGACATGGAGGTTTGAATGTGAAAACCAGGAGTGTAGAGTCTAGAACATACATATTTGAAGTTTATAAGGTTTTTCATTGATAAGCAATATCAATTAGATTCTTTACAACAATTATCTTTAACTTTGGTCAGACACCATTCTTCCTTCAGATCACATATCCCGCTGAATAAGGAATATCTGAGTGAGACTGGCATTGTAACGTGTTTTGTTTTGTTTGTCTGGTTGGTTTTAACCTTTTTTTAAGTCTCATAAATTAATTTGGCACAAAGACAAGGTTAAGAACTGGCATTTAAGAACTTAATTTATCAGTAATACTGATTTGGACTAAGATAGTAAAATAAGCAAACAAAAGAAAAACAAACAAATGGAAAACAAAACAAAAAAACCAGAATAACAAACAAAGGATCCAGGAAATACATCCAGGGAGGGATGTACTGTAATCATCTGAAAAACTCAGCCAAAACTTTCTTGGGAGCAACTAAAATCCTTTTGTAATCCCTCTGCTCATTGATAGTGAGTGAGATATGAATTTAAATTTAAATAAAATCACTTAACAAGCAAAACAAAACAAAACTGTGTGCCTTGTGCCTTTGCTTTCTGTATTTGATGGTCATCTATGGTATTTAAATGCATAGGATTCTCTCCCTTTTCCTTGTTAACACTAGTGGCCCGGAACACATATGGCCTTCTTAAGAGCTGGTTTAGAGGAACACATGGCGGAACAGCTCCGCTTGCTATATGAGTGACAGCTTTAAGGTACGCTTTGCTTTCCACTTCTCCCTCGGAGATTCTGAGTTCTCCAAGGCTTTCTGTAGTTGCTCCCTCTTCCTTCAGCCCAGTTGTCTCCTTCCCCACTCTCAGAGTAAAGAGGCTGAATCCTGAAGGAGCAGCTCATTCAAGGCTAGCTCTTCACTCATGTGAAAGTCCTTATGTTCCTCTGGAAACAATGAAGCTTTTTCTTAACTCAAGAGTAAACAAAGAAAGTCAAGTTAATTTGAATGAAAGGGGAGAGGGTTATTTGCTTGGTAAATATTCATAACGTGCACTTTGTTTTAGGAGTCATTTTCATTAGTGTTCAAAGTCCTCTGATATGGGGTTCTCATTTGGTGCTATGGGTTCTCACTAAGTGTATGAGTGAGTTTTAGGGTGATATTACAGATCGGGTAATCTGAAGAGTTCTCATCATGATGCTCTTTCTATCTGAAAGCTCAGTTCCAGAGTAAGAAACAGATAGGAAACAATAGCGTGACTGAAAGCTCAGCTTCCATCATGAAAGGAGGGAGCCTGGCTCTGTACCTTACAGTCTGGATTTTCATATCCACCACAGACAGGCCAGACAGGGAGCTTCAAATGTTTCCATTATTAAAGAAAAGAAAGGCTTTTAAAAACCCATTCACTCACAGAAAAAGCTGTCCCGGAAAAGACGAACGAGAAATGCATAGAAGAGAAACACCCAATACTTTAGGTTTCGGGTTGTTTCATTGTTATCATGGTTCAATGTCACCAGAATTTCTGAGTTTTATATGCTCCAATTGGTGCAGAAACACATAAGTAATAGTTACTAAAGTTTTTTTTTTTAATCCCACTAATGCATTTCTTTTGGAGATTTGGGAGAGAAAAGCATAAAAATTCACTGAAGAACACATACTAAAATCCAAACACTAGAAGTCTCTTAGATAAATCATTCTTAAACATCTTCTTAAAATCAAAAATTGCAAAGCACATATAGAAACATCAGGGATCCATAGGATGAATACCTAAAATAACAAATTTGCTTAAACCCTGAGAGTTTCAGATAATTAAAGAATCTTATAGAGCTTTCTAACAATGCAGAAATACATCTGTATCAAGTGGAAATTATAAATATTTGAGTTTTCCTTGGGCTAGTACTATGTAGTATACTGCTATCTTGTGTCAACAGACAAAGCTCTCAAGTAGCCTTTCACTTGTGAGGGTAAGGGACTTAAAACCTATGGTAAATAGTGTTGATCACCATGTTCTGTATGTTATATGTGTTAAATACACACTTAACATGTTTTAGTTTGTCAGGACTTAATCATATCATAAAATAGAGAATAATTTTACTTGCAAAGGGTCCAAATAAAATGGCTGAAACAAAATTATACAAATTGAAATAAAAATAGTAATTAAAGTTAAGCATTCCCTAGATTATTTAAGCAGTTGTTTAGCCAAACTGATATAACTTAGAAACTAAAGAAAATAATAAATTCCATGTTTCCAGAGTTGAGGCTTTCTTAATGTTTCTAAGTTCAAGGCTGTAGCACTGTCAGGCCAGATAACAGCCTCTGATCCCAGGCCTGCCTGTCTAGGTCCATACTGCAGAGCCATTTCAATGTAACTAGGTATCAAGCTTCTGCCTCTATAATCCAGGTTCTCTATGAACCAGCCTGAACTTAAGCACCATGGCCTTCCCAAGCTCCAGACTTTCTTTCAAGGACTTGATTGTGTACTGAAACCAGCAAGAGACACCATAGTCTAGGATGCTAGTAGCAGCCATGTCTGGGGATTCCACCAGCTGTCCTGCACAGATCACAAAGTGGAATTGCTCAAGAAAGACTTTCTCTACCTAAAAGAGTTCAGAAAGACTAGGAAAGAATCCTGCCTCTTCAGTTTAACAACATCAGAACAAGGTTTGCCCATGAATAATCATGAGAACATAACAGTACATGAATAAAATAAAACATCAATTTATCATCAAGAAATGGAGATCTATATGACACAGGGTGGTTGGAAAACACAATTTAAAAATAAAATTAAATACTTAGCAATGGTAGCTTGAGAGTCTAGCTCCTCAAGGTCACCCCCAGGACTCAAGGAAGAAGTCCACAGCAAAGTAAAACTGAGCTTAAGTTTTTCTTTTTATCTGTGGGGTAAATACTCACTTACATGATCTGAGGGTCATTCTCTTTTACTCTTCCTCAATTATAACTCTCTTGTATTAATTGTCTATTATTCTCTAGCTGCGATTCTTTAGTTCTATTTCTTTAGTTCTAAATATTTGGTTCCAATTCTCTGTTTCAAATCTCTCCCTTGCTTCTTTGTTCACCTAACTTAAAAACATCTTTAACATGAGGTTTAAGGCAATAAAAAAAATTGCAAGAGTCACATCTCATTGGTCATAGCACATTCCTTGGATAAGCCATAAGGGCAGAGTCATTTACCATGGTGACACAAAGTTTCATAGTTTCCGGTATAAGACTGTAACCAGATGCCAGGAACACAGGGCCTGGTGAGATAAGCTGCAAGGCATAGTTCTTTTATCAGCTAGACTTGGAAAGTGAGAAATTGGCATGATTTGTTTTAATAAACTTGATTAGAAAACTGTGAACTCTGACCTTGTGTATTACTGTAAAGTTTTTAATTTAAGATCCATTTACAAAAATATTTAGTCTAGTTGAACTTGTTTTGAGGTAAAAATGAACTAGTTGTATGTCATTTGTCTTAAATTGAGGAGAAATTATTGTTTTATGATATAGTCTGAGTACAAGGAACAAAGTAGACCTACTTTTAGATCTAGTTATGAAACATATCCTAATATATTTTCTATATATCAAAATCATACAGATTAATGAGAAATAATCTTCCTGACCATCCAGAGATATAAGTGCCCATAAGATTGAGAGGCAATCTTGAGATTACATACACATATGAAATTGCATACTACCATGCAAGTATTGGAGAGACACCATAGCTATTTTAGCAAATATGAAATAACAGACAAGAGCAACAGTTTCCAGAGACAATGGTTCCATAGGTCTTGCCTATATGGGATTCTCATTCACCAGAGAATTATTCCTGTGGTGGCTTAAAATTTGACCACTAGTTATCCCCTGCTTTATAATTACAAGGCTTTCAACAATCTAGGGTATCTAGGGACATCTTAAAGGACTGTCCAACTCAGACCTTTCCAAAAAAAGCCAATCCTTTCTTCAGAAAGGCAAACAAGAATGCAAAGTTACAAGGAACATGAAGAATCAAGTACTCACCGCACAATAAAAAGAACAAAATAAAATTCTAATATTTTACCTTACAGAAATAAATGACCAAAGAATTAGTCAGACAAAGGATTTTAATTGTACATCTAAAAAAGTTAGAACAGAACAATTAAACAAAATCAAGTAAGCAATACATGAGCAAACTGAGAAATTCAACAAAGAGTCAAAACCTTGGACTAGAACCAAGCTCAATTTTATGATCTAGAAAACCACAATTTCTGACATGAAAAAATTCCACAGAGAACTTCAATATCATACTCACTCGAATATCCAATGAAAAAGAAAAGAAAAACCAACAAGGCTCAAAGATGGGTCTTTTAACATTAAGAAAAAGGAGGAGAAGGAGGAGGGTGGAGGAGGAAGAAGAAGAAAGAAAAGGAGGAAGAGGAGGAGGAAGAATAAGAATAAGAAGAAGAGAAGAAAGCTAAAGAGGCATATTTGATTTAAAAGGACATGATCAAATGCTCTGAACCAAATTTAGGTCTTCTGGAAGAGCCAGAAGTGCTGTATAATCACTAAGCAGTTTCTCAAGTCCTTTGCATATTTTAAACTATGTTGCTATAAAATTAGAAATAAAAATAGAGAGGGAGCATTGGAAAATTAAAAAAATACAGAAATTAAGCAGTCAGCCTGTGCATCAAATAAGAGGTCAAAGGGAAAATTAAAAGATGAAGAAAATACAAATATAAGCACAACATATTAAAATTTATGAGATACATCAAAACCACTACTAAGAATTTATTTTGGTAAATGCCTATATTAAAACAAAACACATCAATAAACAGGGTATCACACTATTCCAGGAAACTAGAGTAAGAAGCACAAACTAAGCAGAAAGTTAGCCGATGGAACTGATGAGAAGAATACATGAGGTAGAAACAGTTAAATTAAAAATTGACAATGAAAATACCAGCCAACACTTAGAAAAGTAGATGGTAAATATTTAGTTAAACTAGGTAGCATGGAAATAAGCTTGCAATAAGTAAAATTACAATTGAAAGGTGAGAAATTGCAGCTAATTAACCAGAAAAACAATGTATAAGCAATTACTACAAAACAGATAAGCCAAGGCATTAGATAGCACAAATGAAATGGAAAAGTTCCTCGAAATGCATAATCTATGAAGACAGAGTCAAAAGTAATTGAAAATATGAACAGAATAATTATGAAACCAATAAAAGATATTAGCACCACCAGCAATAAACACTAAAAACACAAGACCTAATTGATGAACTCTGCCTCTTCCAAACATTTAAACAATTAATGCTAATCCTCGTCAAATCTTATTATATTGAATAGGAAGTATCACATCACTTCTAAACTCTCTCTCTCTCTCTCTCTCTCTCTCTCTCTCTCTCTCTCTCTCACACACACACACACACACACACACACACACACACACTCACACAGAAACACACTCACACAGCCTGTCTGTCTCTCTTTCTTTTATGGCTTTTCAAGACAGGGTTTCTCTGTCTTGAAACAGTCCTGGCTGTCCTGAAACTCACTCTGTAGACAGGCTGGCTTCAAACTCACAGAGATTTGGATGCCTCTGGCCCTCTCTGCCAGTGCTGGGATTAAAAGCATACACCACCATTGCCCAGCCTAAAATCCTTTTATAAACTCAGAATTATTCTGATATCATCGGTAGATGCAGACAATAAGAAAGATAGCACCATGGTCCAATAACATTGAATGAAAGAGGGTGTAAAAAATCTGCCAAAATACCAGAAAAGCAAATTCATAGCACTTTAAAATGATGACACACTTGTTCACACATTTATTCCTAGGATTCAAGAATGTTTAACATATGTAAATCAGTAATGTGATACACTGTTTTGTTCCATTAACTGAGTATATTAATAATTCGCTGAGTACTATTAACTGCCAGTAAAGAAATATTTATTTAGTTTATGTTTTTTTGGAGGTTGAGAAGTCTAGAAGAATTGTGCCCACCAACTGCTGAGGGCATTCCAGCTGTATAAAAATATTGCAGAGGAGTCTACATAGTGAGCTACAGCAAGCTAAGCCACTTAGATCTTTCTTATAAAGCTACTAATGATTAGGGCCCCATTTTCACAACTTTTTCTAAAGTTAATTTCCTTCTCAAAAGCCCTATTTTTTAGTACTGATAACATTTGGATTAAGGTATCAACGCATTAATTCTGACGAGTACACTTAATCTTTAGCAAGTATCCATAGATGTGCCAAAATATAGAAGAAAGTTCAAAATTCTTTTATAACAAAGTCTCCAGTAAAGAAACAAAAAGATGTTCCTCAACACAGTATAGGCCATATATAGCAAGCCTACATCCAATTTACTCAAGAATGAAAACATTCTTTTATTTGTAATCATAAAGAAGGAATTTCTTGCTCTCACCACTCAATTCAACATAGTACTGAAGTCTCATCTAGAAAACTAATAGAGAAGAAAAAATAAAGAACATCCAAATTAGAAAATCAGAAAAAAATGATCCCTTTGCAGATAACAGAAACTCATTATGTAGAAAACCCTAAAGATAAAAACTAAAACTCTAATGACCAATATCTCAACTGGTTAAATTTTAGGATAAAAAGAAATCATCTTACACTAGTGTTTCAGAGGTTAACAAAAAAAAAATCCTAAAAATAAGTCAAAGAAAACTATGTGTCATGTCTAGTTTTAATAATCAACTTGAAAACATGTAGACTCACCTGTGAACAGGGTCTTTATGAGGGACTGTGTAAATATCAGGTTGGCCTGTGGGTGCATCTGTGGGGAATTGTATTTACTGTGTTTCCTGAGGTGGGAAGACCCACCTGGTATGGGAAGAACCATTCCCTAGGTTTCAGTTCTGATCTGTATAGGAGACCACAACAACAGAAAACATGTCATTTATAACAGCATTAGACATAAATAACTTAGAAATAAATTAACTAAAATGATGAAAACTTAGGACATTAAAACTATACAAAATTAAGAAAATCAAAGAAAAGCAAATACATGGAAAAAATAAGCTTTGTGTGCATTGAATTGAAGACTTAATATTATTTAAGAAGTTCTTACTACTGGAAATAATTTATAAATTCAACACAATCCCTGCCATATATCAAATGATATATGTTGTTGAAATAAAAAAAAATAATCCTAAAATTCACATTGAACCATTGCAGGTCCTGAATTGCATTCTTTTTTAAAAAAAATATTAGATTTAAAAATAAAATACTAATCCAAGTTCTCACTCTCTCCCCTCCTCCCATTCCCTCCACACACCCTCCCACACCACCCCTATCTAATCCTCATAGAGGGTAAGACACATTCTTTTGCCGAAGGTCCAAGGCCCTCTCTACTATATCTAGGCTGAGCAAGGTATACATTCAATACATCCCAATAAGCCAGTACATGCAGTAGGGATAAATCCTGGTTCCACTGCCAGTGGCCCCTCAGTCTGCCCCAGCCATGCAACTGTCAACCACATTCATAAGGACTAGTTTGGTCCTATGCTTGTTCCTTCCCAGTCCAGCTGGAGTTGGTGAACCCATGATAGTTTTAACCTCTTTGCTCAAATTCTCATTCCTTCCACTCTTCCTGGACTTTACAAGAAAAAAAGTGACAAAATTTCTTGATATTACTCTGAACAATGATTTTTTTGTTTATTTGTTTTCTGTTTTATTGAGTCAAGGTTTCTCTGTGTAGTCCTGGCTGTCCTGGAACTCATTCTATAGATCAGGCTGTCCTTGAACTCACAGAGATCCTACTACCTCTGCCTCCTGAGTGCAGGAATTAAACATATGATTTTTTACTGACTCAAAGCAAAAGTAGACAATAAAAATGAAATGGTATCAAATTTAAAAGCTATAAACAGCAAAGGAAACAATCAATTGAGTAAAGACATAACCTAGAGAATGTAAAAATATTATGAATCAAGTATCTGAAGGGGCATTAATATTTGAAATATATAAAGAACTAAACAACTCAATAGAATGAAAACCAATCACTTCATTAAAGTAATATTTTAAAAATATCTTCATAGATATTTCTTAGAGAATATAAGCAAATAGCCAATGGGTATGTAAAATGCTTTTATTACTGATTATTAGGGATATAAAAATAAAAATGAAATATTAAATCATAACTATTAAAATGGTATTACCCAAAAGACAATAGGTATTGGCAAATATAGTGAGAAAATTGTACATTGTTGGAGGGAAGGTAAAAAATACAATCACCATGAAAAAAATATAGAGATTCCTCAAAACATCAAAAGTAGAATTACTATGATTAGATATGCCGTATCTGGGTATAAAGCCAAAGAAAATGTTGAACATGTCTGTAGGAGATTTTATTTGATGTTTTTCTTGTTATTTTCATACATAAAGAAGTCATTACTCGTAAGTGAAACAAACCCAGGTCAAAAAGGTAAACCCTAAATGATCTCAGTAAATTGTAGTATATAAAACAAAGGTCAAATTCACAGAGGCAGGTAGTTACTATAGGCCAGAGAGCTGGGAACAGAGGGAGATATTGTTTGAAGAGAACTAAATTCAGTTAAGTGGGATGAATTTTTTGTGAACATCTAGTAGACACTAGTACAGCAATAGGTATCAACCCAATATTATATACTAGAAATTTGTTTATAGTAGACTTAAAACATTCTTGCCACATACACATATTATGAACATGTAATGTGATGGACATGTTAATTATGTTTATGGTAGTAATTATTTAAAATGTTTACATATATAAAAATGTCAGATTATATTCCTAATGCTATATAATTTTCATTTACCAACATGGACAAAGAAAACATAAAGCATGCAAAGTAAGTAAAAGGAAAGAAAGAATTGGGATTCAAAATTAATGAACTTAGAAATCAAAGAAACAATGAAACAGATATAATTGTTTATGAAATAAACCTGTGACATAAATGGACACAAGCAAGCAGAGAAAGCAAAGAAACAATGCCTAACAGATGCCTGAAGGAACATAGTAACCATGATCATATTCAAGGAACACAGTTATAGACAAAGTAGAGATTTAAATCTCATAGTCTATTGCATTAGAAATTTTGGGGACCAAATAAGAGTATGAAGGAAAAGTCTTCACATAGCATGAAGACCAGTGTTCATTTCTCTAGTATCCATGTAAATGATGGGTGGGCCCGGTTGCTGTTTGTACTCCCAGCACTCATAGTTTGTGAGCAGCGTAGAGGCAAGGAGAACAATTAGACCAGCCTAATCAGAGAAGTAAGAGACCGTGCTTCAATACACAAAGGGAGAGGAAAACATGAAGACACCCTACATACAAACACACACACACACACACACACACACACACACACACACACACACACACACAAACAAACATATGCACAAGGGGAGATGTAAATTTCTTTCTTTAAAACAGAAAGTTACTTGAACTGATTGAGGAATCACCAATAAGTAGGTTTAGCCAAAACAATAAAATCTACAACAAAGGAAAGAACAGATCTAGTGGATTTGGTAGACAAATTCTACCAATACAAGAACTGAGTCATTGCAATGGGCAGTGGCATGTGTTGAAAAGGGAACATTTTTCAAGTCTTTTATGAGGTTAGAATAACCTTAATCCAAAATGAGATAAGGTGACAGAGGCAAAGAATCTTGCAAGCCAATTTTATTCATGAATATTGATGCCAATATCTAATGATAGCATAACAACCAAGCCCATCACCATTGAAGTTAAACGGTTCGACATTTTAAAAACCTATTAGTACAATTCAACGCACTTACAGATTAATTTGGAAAAAGCTATGATTATCTCAATAGAATAAGATGAAGTTCAAAGATCTTCCTGATAGAAATGCTTAATAAATAAAATAGAAGAAATATTTTTTCCGTGTTCAAATTAAACTTATAGAAATCTACAGAAAACTCTGTACTTTAAAGGAAAGCAAATGTTTGTTCCATTATCAGAAATATGTAGAAAGACTTTCTTTTCTGTCACCAGCCCCAAATAATGACATGGAGACTTATTATTTATGAAAGCTTGACCTTAACTTAGGCTTGTCTCAACTAGTTATTAGAACTTAAATTAACCCGTTTATATTAATCTACATTCTGTCACGTGACATTACCTCTCTTTCACTTTGTACCTCCTGTTTCCTCTCCATTTGACTGGTGACTCTGGCCTTCTTCTTCTCAGAGTTCTCTCTGTCCCCAGAAGTCCAGGCTAACTTCTTCCTAACTATTGGCCGTTCAGCTGTTTTATTACACAAACCACAGCAATACATTTCCACACAGTGCACAAATATCCCACAACAGAATTATGATAATTCTTAAAATACTTATAAAAAATGTAAAATGTCTGAAATGGCATGAGTTGGTAGACTGTAAGGCAATGGAACTTTCACAGACTTCTATGGTGTAGCAGATTAGAAGCATTTTGACAATAGGCAAGGCTGAAACCATATAACTTAAAACTTATTAATCATGACCTAGAGAACTGCCATTCTAAGAGTGTAGCTTGGACCAGCCATCAAAGCCTAGTGTCGGAGAACGGACTGCTTTGACTAACATTGTCTTCAAGAAATGAGCATCTAAGTTCCTTGCTTGTGCTCCGTCTCCTTCTGCTCCTGATTTGGACCTTGAGATTTCTGTCCCGTGCTCCTCTGTCTCTGTCTCCTTTCATCGCCTGATGAAGGTTAATATTCATGAGGATGCCTATGTGTTTGTCTTTGGGTTCCCCTTCTTACTTAGCTTCTCTAGGAACTTGCATTATAAGCCGCGAGGGGTGCACCCACACACTGAGACAATGGGGATGTTCTATCGGGAACTCACCAAGGCCAGCTGGCCTGGGTCTGAAAAAGCATGGGATAAATCCGGACTGGCTGAACATAGAGGACAATGAGGAATACTGAGAACTCAAGAACAATCGCAGAGGGTTTTTGATCCTACTGCACGTACTGGCTTTGGGGGAGCCTAGGCAGTTTGGATGCTCACCTTAGGAGACCTGGATAGAGGTGGGCGGTCCTTGGGCTTCCCACAGGTCAGGGAACCCTGATTGCTCTTCGAGCAGATTAGGGAGGGTGACTTGATCGGGGGAGGGGGAGGGAAATGGGAGGCGGTTGCGGGGAGGAGGCAGAAATCCTTAATAAATAAATAAATAAATAAAAAATAAAAAAAAAAAAAAAGAAATGAGCATCTACATATAAAGATAGAACTACAAAAACGCCATGGAAGAATGTTGGAGTACCCTGCATTTAAGGTTACAGTTCACCATGTCCGGATAGCTCTCTGAGCTCTGCGTCATATGAAGAGCTCCCTTTCCAGCAGTACTCCCTCCCCACCTGATTTGGATAGTGTCGCTATAGACCCAGATGTCTGACTTTATTTTCAGGATGACCTTGCACAAAAGCTTCCTGCAAATGACTCAACACACACACACACACACACACACACACACACACACACACGCACGCACGCACGCACGCGCTTGTACGTGCACATGCACACTCAGGCCACCCCAGTATTTGGATGGGTGTGTCTGCCTGCCCTCAATCAGGTCCACACACATAAATTAGTTGCATTCTTTTTCTTGTTTTCCATCCTTCTTACTCCCTGATCTGGGCCATATAAATCGGCCTTTGGGCCTCTGCTATAAACTGAGCAGTCTCATTAAAGCTGACTTCCTGAAGATCTTTTCCACAGATAGTGGCCACTTGGGATCTGACTTTGCCCCCTCAGGTACTTGCCTATTTCCACTCCCAACCACACTGGACTGAAACAGGGTTCAAGCCTGGCAGGAGAATTATTTGGAAAAATCCTGAAGTGGAAGAAAACTATGTTTACTTGAGGTGGAAAATTAATAAATTTTGGAATATTCATGCAAGTTACAAAACACATGCAATTAAAATCAAGAATATACTTCTAGATTTACCAATACTGATACAATTTAAAGAATACCATGGATACAAAAGATAAACTCTGCAACAAATATGTAAGTGAATAATACTATCTATATGAACTATATACTATTTATATGAAGACGAATACCATATAATCTCATGCTAACTTTTAAGTTTATCTGTACATATAAGTAGATATAAGTAAAAGGAGAGGACAAAAATGATCACACCCGAAGCATAGAATGATAAACAGAAATCCAGCACCCAGAGAGTGAGGGATCCAACATGGATTAAAAAATATACAAGGGATTTAATTGCACATATTTTTTTTAAATGCTGTCAGTAATTGGAGAAAAATGCTAACAATTGATACATTGTGATGATGACTCCAAGAACTCACATAATGACATTTTTGTATTTTATATCTTTAACGTATTTCACAATATCTGAGTTCATAGTTTAGAGCATGGAGATCATAATGGCCCTACTTTAGAGATGAAGGCAGTGAGATATGGAGAAAGTAAGTCTTATCAAAGTTAATACCTGGTCTTAGAAAACTGTTCCCTGACTACCCCCACTTCCATTCCACTGGGAACAATAAGAATCACAGGAGACCCAGGGAAGCCATCTCACTAATATCTTTGGCATTGTGACACAATGGCCTTTATCTTTCTTGAGCAAATAGACAGAATTAACAAATTATCATTTAATCAAGTTGTAGCAATTCCTGTGGACATCTTGACATAAGAGAAAGTATACAAAGAAAAAGAATTCAATGGCTGGAAGTACACTTCCCTAAATTGTGCCAGGGTGGATTAAGTAAGAGGTATTGGAGGGACGGTGAGAGGGAGGGAAGGAGAAAGAGAGGGTGGGATAGATAGATAGATAGATAGATAGATAGATAGATAGATAGACGGATGGATATATAGATGATAGGTAAATAGAGAATCTTAAACCATTCCTCCTTCTGTAGCTTTTACTAGCTTGATTTTTTTACGATTCTATTAAGAATAGACAAACCCTCACTAAAATGTCCAAATGTAGTGATAAATGTCCCTGGTGAACCTACCTGAACTGAAGAAAAAAAGTTATGATTATGATTGCATGTCACGAAGAGTCACGGTTTCCAACCCATGGGATGTAATAAAATGGTCAGAATACCTCCCCACTTTGAAGCAAATTTCCCTACAAAATTGCCTATGGGATTTGTATGTAAACCTGTTCAAGTCTGCTGATTATAAATCGTGAGTCCCACACCTTCCAGAGAGCCACACTTCCAGGATATAAACAATCCCTCCCTGAGGGAGGCTAGAAGCAGCGGAAGCGCTGTGTGAATAATGCTTATAGTTAGTTGGATAAGGCAGTAAAGCCCTTGGCACTGTGTCTTTTTTGCCAACTATGACTTAAAAATGTTTTAAGATTCAGAGGAGGCAGCTCTATCCAACAACCTATTCCAAGACTCCAAGGTAAAGTCACATTGGTTGAGGACCCAATTTCTCAGACAGGAGGGGTGCAGAGATAAAATAATTCTCTCTCCCTTCACCTCATTTCTTCCCTGTCTCTCTGCCCCTCATCCCCACCTACCCATCCCAGGATTTTCCTTTACTTTTATATATCATACCTGTTTTACTACATTCCCTACCCTTTCCTTTAACACACCCTTCCTCCATGCTTCCTGGGCTCCAACTCTATACCCTCTCACTGTCATGTAAACATAATATTAGAAGCTCAGATCCATGAGTGAGAGGGAGTGTATAGGTGTCGTATTTCTGAACCTGGATACTTCACTTAATATCATATATATTTCAGTTCCAACTGATTTTTCAAAAAAGTTCTTCAATGGCTAAATAAAATTGCATTGTGTATATGTACCATATTTTTATTATTGATTAATCTATCCACAGACATGTAGGCATATCCCATTTCCCTACTGCACACACACAGATGTGCAGTGTCACTGTGGTAGGTCCTTTGAGTGGACTCCAAGGAATGGTCAAAGTAGTCAAGTTGGCCATATCTCAGCTCCTTTTTCAATTTCTTAGGATCCTCTCCACAGATTTCTAGAGTGATTTTACTAGTCTACACTGCAATAGTGAATAAAAATTCCTTTCTCCCTCTGCACATCCTCACTAGCATTTATTCTCATTAGTTTTCTAGGTGATAGCAATTCCTACATAGGGTGAGTTGGAATCTCAAAGCTGTTTAAATTCACATTTCTGTGATTGCAAAAGATGCTAAACACTATAAGAAAAAAACATTTTTACTTCTATATAATGTATGAATGTACTTGCCAAGGTAGAGGTCAGAGGGCAACTTGTAGGAGTCAGTTTTCTCTTCCCACCATGTGGGTCCTAGGAATTGAGCTCAGTTTGTCAGGCTAGTCAGCAAACACCTTTATCCACCAAGCCATGTTGTAGTCTACGTAGCGACCAAATTTTATAGTTTGTCATTTTTATTTTGCCTTTTGAGAACTGTCGGTTAATTATATTAATATCGAGTTTGTGGTTTGACTTCTTGTTTGTTTCTTTTCTTTCGGAGTTTTCTTTTATATCCTAGATTTTAATCCTCACTCAGACTTTGCTGGCAAGGATTATCTACCATTCTGTAGGCTACTCCTTCACTCAGTGAGCTGTTTGTTTCTAAGTTCAAGAGGTTAATTGTTGCTCTTATTTCCTGAACATTTTAGAACAACTTGATCAGTCCTAGTTTTTAGCATTTTTAAAATATCCCATGCTTTTAAAGTTTCATATGATTATATGAAGTATATTTTTCATTTCTGTCTGCTACTACCTCCCTCCAAAATCCTCCTATAGCCCCCTATCCCATCCTTCCAAAATTCATGTCTTCTCTTTTCTATATTATTATTAATAACCCCAAGTTCAATAAGTTTAGACTACAGGCACTTGAATATGTGGCCATCCTCTGAGGTATAAGCAACCTACCAGCAGCCATTTCCCCAAAATGGCTCTTCTTTATCCAGCAGCTACCAGTTGTTAATAGTTTCTCCAGGAGGGGTGGAGCCTCAGGGACCCCTCCCCAGTCCAGGCAGGAATATTAGCTGGCTTGTTCCTGTAGAGATTCTCTGAGGGAAACCACAGCTTCCATGAACGGATACATTCAAGCAGCCTTCCAATCTGCAGAAGTCGGCATGTCACAGCCCTACTACCATCCACCAGTTCTGCATCTTTTGTGTCTTGGATGGTGAGAGGTTTACATAGATGACCTATTTACATCTGAGCACTCAGCAATATTTGTACTCATGATTTTGACCAGTTAGGGGCCTCTATATTAACCATTACCCACTGCTGAAAAAAGCTTCTCCAACCAAAGTTGTAAACAAACATTTACCAGATAACAACAGTAGGTTACTCCCTAGAACCTGTGATCTTCTGGTCTTGGAATTTTGATCAGGTTTACAGTACCACACATGAAATCTATACTGTGGAATAAACCCTATTTCCATCCAGAAAGTAGATAGTTACCTCAATAACTGCCATCCCACCATAGAAAGGGTGAGAACATCTTTCCATTGGGGTCACTCTTCTTGGGTGTGAGATACAGCATGAGATAATATCATTGATGATTTTCTTACCCAGGAACTTACATAACACTTTCTAGAACTGTGGTAGCTAGTCAGCAAAGAAAGAGATTTTCTGGCTAGTGAAATGTGGATTTCTCTATCCTACATCCAAAGTGAGAGGTGTGTTCAGTAATAGAATATCATCATCTAGTCACAGTAGGGAACCAAGAGCAATGCCCATGGCCTGTGTTGTTTTGGATGTCTCTGGGGCCTCCATGACCTATAACTCAAAGGGAGTTTTATTAATGTGTAAATTTATATCCCATAAAGTTTAATTTTAAAATATAAAATGTACAGGGAACATTTCATTAAATCTCGTGGTGATACTGGTTTGCTTAATAACTTATACTGACTGCTTATTAATAATTCCTCGAGAATGATTTAAAGGCTTCTTTTAAAACATCCTTTAGATTCTAAGAAGGGCTCAGTCATAGAGTGTTCTGGCAGGGATATACAAGAAATTTTTATATATGTCAAGAGAACAAACACACATAGATTTTGTAGGCCACATAGGATCTCTGTGGAATATTCTTATTTGTTGAAACAGTTCTTTAAGTACATCAACAACTTTTTGATTATAAGTCACATTTTAAACCTAGAGCATGATATACCACAGGTTACTGCCTTTTACTGTAGCAGACCTTACTTTCATTCTAGACATCCAGGACTCTATGTCTATATCTATAGCCATATATCTATATCTATATCTCTGTCTCTGTCCTATCTCTATCTCTATCTCTATCTCTATCTCTATCTCTATATCTATATATGTTGTATGAAGGTCACTTGTTTGTTCCTGGCTGCTCAGCCCCCAAATAACCACACAGAAACTGTATTAATTAAATCACTACTTGGCTCATTAGTTCTAGCTTCTTTTCAACTAACTCTTACATCTTAATTTAACCCATTTCTATTGATCTGTGTATTGCCACATAAGTGTGACTTACTGGATAATGTTCTGGCACCTGTCTCCAGTGGGGCTACGTGTCTTCTCTCTGACTTTGGCTTCTTTCTCCCAGCATTCAGTTTAGTTTTCCCCATCTACCTCTGTTCTGCCCTGCTCTGCTATAGGCTCAAAGCAGTTTCTTTATTAACCAATGGTATTCACAGCATACAGAGGGAAAGTCTATATCACACACACATACACACATACACACACACATACACACACATATAGTTTCTAATCATAATGAATCAAAAGCTTAGATACAGATTTCATGGAGGCGTTTACTAGAGGTCCTTATTAAAGATTCTTACATAGAGCCTCATAAACCTAGCAAGACCTAACACAATCCTGAGATCAGGTCCCTCTTAACCTTGCTTTCCCAGTCTTTAGGGTGGATACCTTATTAAATGACTTGCATTCTAAGTTTCCTAGCCCAAATGAGTGATATATGACAGAAAATAGCACGACATACAAGGAAGCAAGACATCATTAGCAAAAATCAGTGAAAACTTAAACAAACAAAAAATGGTTCCAGGGCACTCAAAATAACATAGCAAGTCAAATTTCATATATGTATCTTACATCGTTCTTACTCTATGATATTCCAGTCACCTTCAAATAATTTGTTTCAGTCTACATAGAACCAAAGGTTAGGTATAGAGTAAGGGACCAGGGAGGAGGGTTGGATCACCCTAGGAAGGGAAAATAGACTAGATACTTATGGAAGGATTGGGGGTTGAAATAGGATGATTAAACAGGGACAATAAGAGTGTGGACAGCTAAAATTAAGGGCCATTTGAGGGGTAGCATTGACACTTAATATAATAGAACTTTTCTAATATATATTATATATATATAACTAGACTAATATATAAATTAGAAACATACATACATATGAAGGTAATCTAAATGAAATCACCAAATAATGGGTGGTACGGAGCTTCATCTGTCCATCTCTTGTCTCCAAATAAAGTTTCCAGTACTGGGAATGACCAGTATTAGAAAGGCCATAGACTGTTTCTACAAACTGACCAAAAGGCCCCACTGCTAAAGATAATACCCACACAACTCACTGAAGAAGGAGCAGTGGAGCTCCTGTCTACCTAGAGCTTTCATGCACCCTGCTAACTAGTGTTAATGGTACTGGAAGGTGCTTTGCACACCACCAAAGGAGAAAGGGAAACACAAAGCCTGCTGAAAACCCTTCAATCTACAATGGTGATCTGCCTGAAAGATGCACTAGTGTAATGCTGGCACAAAGACTGTTAGAGTAACCAAGCAATATCTGATTTGATTTAAGGCACACTCTGAGATGAAACCCATATGTGACACTGTTTGGTTGGCCAAGAACCTGAGATGAAATAGGCCAGGGACCTAGGGGAAAACCAAATGCTACTGTTCTACTAAAGGAACACAGCCATAAGATAACTCCTAAAAACATTCTGCTAGACCAGTGGTTCTTAACTTTGCTAATGCTGCCACCCTTTAATATAACTTCACATGTTATGGTGACCCTCAACCCTAAGTATTTTCATTGCTAATTCATACCTGCAATTTTGCTACTGTTATTGAAGATACTCTAACAGACCTGAGCTTGCTAGACATGGCTCTGATAGGCCTTGTTATTCTCCTATTCCTTCTTGCTTGTTAAAGGCAGTTAGATTATGTTTCTAAAACTAGCCACAAAGGTCTATTTCCTTATCTGGTTCCTCCCTCCTCCTGAAGCTGACTACCAAGTTCTAGCTATCAAGTATTGAAGTCTAGCAATCAAAAGCCCCCTTTTGGCTGTCTTAATTAATATGTCCAATCAAAATTAAACACCTCATTCTAACACAAGTTTTCCTCTTTAAAACCTTTATAAATCATGTTTGTCTGTGGCCACATCTGACTCATCCCTACCTAGAGGCAGTCCTTTGTCCCTCTGCGACAAATATCCTTCTCCCCTTCCCTTATTCCCCTGCCCCTTCTCCATAGTCCTCTTTTTCCTGTCTTTTTCCCTGCCCTTTGAATCTCTGGGGCAAAAATCTCCTTTGTGCAGAGAACTTCAAGTTGGGGTGTCTTGTGTTGATACCAGTCCTTTCTCTTGTGAATCATAATGTAAACATCTGTGTTTTTCCACAGCCTTAGGTGACCCCTGTGAAAGGGTTGTTAGCCCCCAAAGGGGTCACAATCCACAGATTGAGAAGCACTGCACTATACTCATAGATCAGTGTTTTGTTCAGCCATCATGAGAGAAACTTCTTCCTGAAGTAGATGGAAATAAATAGAGAGCCACAGCTGGAAAATATGCAGAGAGTGAAAAAACTCCGAACACTCAGTTCTAAGTGGAATGACTTCTTTAATTCCCTCTACTCAGGGATTGGGGCACCCTGCAGAAGAGGAGGTAGAAAGATTGCTAGAGCCAGAGGAGATGGCAGACACCACGGAAACAAGGACTTCTAAACACAGCAGGACTGAGGTAAATATGAACTCCCAGAAATCACGGGAAGATGGACAAGGCCTGTACAGGTCTGGGCCTGATGAAGTCCCAGGACTGAGAGGGTAAGTGAGCACAAGTTCACATCCCTAACCCAGAAGCTATGTCCAGTTTGTAACCAATTGCAAATGAAAAATTAGTTTCTCCAAATGGAGTCTCCCTGGGGGGGGGGGGCAAACCACTCTTACGGGAGCCACGACCAGCAGATGACCAACACAAAATGAAGTCAATGGCATTCTTGGAGGTTCTATGACTCATAACGTTTGTCAGTAATTTTTTTCTTATAATCTTTTCATATATATTATGGATTTTTGTTTTATGTTTTCATGGGATTTCTATGTCTGCAAACAAGTGAATTTCTGCATCTATATATGTTTCTTGAGCTTTGTCTTTTGTTTCTTTGTTTTTTTCTTTTCTAGTTTGCATTTATTTATTTATTTTTAGATTCCTATTTGTAGGTAGGTGAGGAGGATCTTCAAGGCATTATGAGAATGGAAAAACATAATCAGAATATATTATATAAAATATACTTTCAATAAAGATAATAATTTGCTTCTTAACTTTCTATTCAGGTGCAGTTAGTAACAATCTTACTATCTAATATAGTTATCAGAAATTTCATAAAATATATGAGTCTCTTAGGTGAAGAAACATTTATTTATAAATCACAATTAGTGGAGTTGATTTTGGTCTACTGTTTTTGTGTGTGTGGATAGTGGTGCTGACTAAAGTTTCCAAGTTATTCAACTAGTTTAAATTTTATTCTGTAGAATACACTTATGTGAATTAATTCACAAAAGAAAACAACTCAAAATTTTGATTTACCTTTTTCTTACTTTGAGTTGTATACAGGTAGCTTTCCAATCACTGAGAGGTTGAATTGTTATTTATACCTTGGCATGAATTTGCTTAGATCATTATTTATGAAAATATAAATACAGTTATGATTGAGGCTTAAGGGGTGCTGAACTCTTTCTCAAAAGGAGCTTAAGTTTCTGCTTTAAACTGAGCTTTAATTTCTGGATGTGAGAGCTAAGAAAACCTGGCCTTATAAAGAAGTCCCAGGTACTTTATACCCACACTCATTGTCTGTTGTAGGAGGCTGCTTGTTTCCCAGCTGTCCAGACTCATGAAATAACCACACAGAAACTGTCTTAATTAAATCACTGCTTGGACAATCACTATAGTATATTCCTAGCAAGTTCTTACATATTAATTTAACCCATTTCTATTATTTTATATTTTTTCCATGAGGCTCATAGCCTACTGGCAAGGTTCCAGCTGGTAGGTCACGTTTTTCCCCTTTGGCAGCTACATGGTGTATCACTGACTCCACCTTCTTTCTCCCAGCATTCAGCTTAGTTTTCCCTGCCTAGCTCCTCAACTTTTTTGCCCTATCACAGGTCAAGACTGTTCCTTTATTAACCAATGGTATTCACAGCATTCAGAGGGGACTACCACATCGATTGTCCCTACTTTTAACCAATGCAGCCTTTACATTTCCTTGTTACTTCTGTGTTTCCAAATTGGCTCGGATATGATCTATGCCCATGGCATCAGACAGTCCTTTCCTGGCATTTCAGCTGGTCACTGAGTTTCTAGTTAGAGAGGATCTAGGACACAGTGCTCAATTCAATATAAGGTCAGGACACAAATGACTCAAATAATGTTTAATTTGGACTTTTTGAAGTAAAAGGAGAAAGATATCCCTCTTTACTGCCAGTAGCTTTGATTTTCACAAAATTTTGATGATAATAATAACAATAAGTAGGATAAAAGCAACAATTGCTTGCATTACAATTTAGTTTGTGTTTTCCTAGTAGTTTATGGGACAACCTCATTTGATTTGTCCACTGCATTACAGAGGGGCGGGGGACCGGAAGGAGAAAGGGAGAGACAGGAAGACAAGCATCAGTCCCACTCTGACCCGGAGAACTGTAAAGCAGAGACATTGAACATCTTTCTCAAGATTCTTCGTGATAGTAAGATGGTGTATCACGAGAAATGTACCTCTTCATTCTTATCCAGCAACTTTACTTAATCGTACTTCACTCTGCTTGGCTGGATGAGATATAACTACTCATCTCCAGTTTGGAAAATAGAAAGCAAAGGTTCTTCTCCTGCCAAGCCACTTGTCACATCCTCTCCTCTCTCAGGCTTGCTGAGAGATCAACAGCTTGCTTGGGTGGCAGCTACCATTAAGTACACATATTTCGGGGATTCAATTCAGGCTCCATATCTTTTCTTGGTATGTATTTCTTCCCTGTGTGGGTCTATTACCCTTTAATAGAGATTTAAGGGCATTACAGCTACATAAATGCTGGATTTAAGGGAAAGTAATAATGGAACTCTGTCATCATATATCTCAACACCACCCAAACACATTGATTTCTAGTCTGGAGAATATCAAGCAAACAAACTATGCATGCCTAACACTCTAGAAGGGAGGAAGACAGAAGTAACTGCTGCAGACGACGGGGACCTACAATGAGTGTGTGTTTACCTTTGTTTAAAATCTTCATAAGCGTCTGACTTGGAAAATCTTCACACCATATTCTCGTCTTTCCCAAGACATCTTTGCAGTGCAGTTGCTGGTGAACCAAGAAAGAGTCTGTTACACCTAGGAGAAAGGAACACACTGACGCCATGCTCCAAACAGCTCTCACCCTAGGTACTGTCCTAATCGCTGCATCCTGAATTTAAAGAGTTTGAATTTGGTATTGTTTCCATGATCGGTCACAAGTTTTCACTTACCCCTAGTCTGTTGAGATCCACATTATACAGCATATTTAGTAGGAATCTCTAAATGTGAATTTTTGGGAATGATTTTAAATATGGATTAAGTAGAAGCAAATATTCATAGAAGATGAAAAAGATCAAAATTTTTGCTGGGGCATAAATAACTGTTCTTACAACGATTTCCCAACCAAAACTCAGTTTGGGGTTGGTGGGGTGGTCAGAACACAAAAGGGAACTGTCATCTCCAAGGAAAGGGAAAGGACTAACAAAAATTCAAAATTAAAGAAAAGGGAAAATGGGTACAACCACAAAACTGTTTTGAACCGTGCTACATTCTGGCCTTTCTTACCTTAAGATAATTCTCAAACCTTAAGTTTTGTCCTATAGTATGAACATCCTTCCATCATCTAGTTCTCTCAAAAGCACCCTCCTGCAGCTGTCTGCTGCAGTCTGATGGAAGCCTTTGAAAGGAGCTACTGTATCTGAAGTCCCAGGTCGTCTGGAAGAAGCCAAGGAACACTCCTTACACAAAGGTCTGATGTGTCTACCTATGTCTTGGATCACAGAGTTAAGCCTAAACCATATTTCTACATCTTATCCTTCTCATGGACAGAAACAGATCACTTAATAGCAAGGGGACAGGAGAGGTAGTATCGTCTGCCACCTGAGGTTTAACATACCCATCCCCTTCAGTTTAGATATAAACTGTTTTGATTAGATTGTGAAGCTTTCCTTATGACTTTGTCTTATGACTTAGAAAAGGGGGCAAAAAAATAAAACCCAACAAAACAAAACCACTCTGCTGAAACCTGAGCTGACTTGATGGAAAACAATCCTGATAGGTAACAGAAATGCTCAAAATAGAAGCAGCTAATTAGATTCCTTGTTAGATGGAAGCAGTGTCCCTAGATGCATGCAGAAACCCAGCTGATAAGAAACAATGAGACAAAAACACACAGCCATGAATGAACATGAAGTGTTTGCATTGCAAAACCTCCAACTGCACCATCATTGTTTACCATCCACTTTCCCAAAATAGGCCACAGGCTGTCAAGATTGGGGTCTTAATTACAGCAGGTTAATAAAAATGCAGGATACAGAACCCCAGAAATCAGAATCAGCAACATCTGGCCCCATCGCCCAAGCATGGTTAGTGGTCTGAAGTGTTTAGTGCTTGTCACATGGTCTCCTCTGAGCCCAGCTGCTCCAGAGAGCAATGCAATCTCAACGGGAGAGCTGGTAGTCTTCACATCCACATATGAGTAAAACCTTGTTTTCTGAATTAAAAGCCTTTTATGAACCCCACCCCTAACCCCTCCCTTTTACCAAGATTGTTGACTACTTAGAAATCTATACTTGATGAAATAGAGCCTGGTGGAGAGGAAAGAAAAGGTGGTTCTTAACAACCAGGGGTCACACCAACTGCCATCTTTCAAGCCAGAATGTCTCCCTTAGTGAACTGTTTGCTCCCATGTAGTTTTCTTACTCTGTGCGAAACAATGGCAGATGAATTACACACAAAATGTTGGCCATGTTTTATTTTGTTTTGTTTGCTGCCGAGGTTTTTCTCATGATTGCTGCTTTGTTTTGAGACAGGGTTACACTACGTAGAGCAGGATGACCTTGAACTTGTGACCATTCACCTGCCTCTGCTCCTGGAGTGCTAGGTTTACAGTCATGTACCACTGTCTTAGAGTTTCTATTGTTGTGAAGAGACACCACAAACATGGCAACTCTTTCCTTTTTTTTTTAGCTTTATTATTCTTTTTTAATTTTTAAAATTTTTTTAAAACAATCTTTTCTAATTTTACATACCAATCCCAATTCCCTCTCCCTCCTGCCACAATGCACCCACCTCACGCCCATCCCCTCCTCAGAGGATAAGGTTTTCCATAGGGAGTCAACAAAGTCTGGCACATCACTTTGAGGCATAACCAAGGCCCTCTCCCCTATATCTAGGCTGAACAAGGTATCCCTCCAAAGAGAATGGGCTCCAAATAGTCAGGTCAAGCACTAGGGATAAGTCCTGGTCCCACTGCCAGTAGCCCCACAGTCTGCCCCAGCCACACAACTATCACTCACATTCAGAGGGCCTAGTTTGGTCCTATGCAGGTTTCCCCACTCTCAGTCTGGAGTTAGTAAGTTCCCACTAGCTCAGGTCAGCTGTTTCTGTGAATATTCCCATCATAGTCTTGACCCCTTTGCTCATGTTATTATTCCCCCTCTCTTCAACTGGACTCTGGGAACTCAGCCCAGTGCTACCTGTGGATCCTTGCATCTTCTTTCAACAGTTGCTGGAAGAAGTTTCTATGATGACAATTAAGGTAGTCATCAATCTGATTACATGGGAAGGCCAGTTTAGGTATTCCCTTCACTATTGCTTAAGGTCTTAGCTGGGGTCATTCTTGGGGATTCCTGGGAATTTCCCTAGTGCCAGGTTTTTTGATAGCCCCATAATGGCTCTTTCAATCAAGATATCTCTTTCCTTACTGTCCCTCTCTGTCCTTCCCCCATATTTACCATTCTGTTCCCTCATGTTCTCCTCCCTACTTCCCTTTTCCTCTGCCCCTCCCCTTCTCTCCCTCCCAATTTTCTCAGGAGTTCTTGTCTATTTCCCCTTCCCAGGGGGATCCATATGTGTCTCTCCCTTAGGGTTCTCCTTGTTATCTAGCTTCTCTGGAGATAGTGGACTATAGGCTTGTCATCCTTTGCTTTACACCTAATGTCTAATTATGAATGAGTATATACCAGACCATAGCAACTCTTCTAAAGAAAATATTTAATTGGGACCAGCTTACAGTTCAGAGGTTTAGTTTATTATCATCATTATAGGAAGTATGTCAATGTGAAAGCAGACAGGGTGCTGGAGAATTAGCTTAGTTTTACATTCTGATCAGCAGGTAACAGGAAGAGAGAGTGGGCCTGGCTTGAGAATCTGAAACCTCAGGACCTACCCCCCAGTGACACACTTTCTCCAACAAGGTCATATCTCCTAATATGAGCGTTTTCACTCCCTATGAGCGTTTTCATTCAAACCACTACAATCATCATAGTAGGCCATTTGTTTACAAAGCATGAACTTTGTAAGACATACCAGTGGTGGTAATCGGTATTCTGATATTAGCCAGTTGAACCTGGGTTTTGGAACCTTTTCGTATAGCCATTTGTATTTCAGTTCAAAAGCAGCCTTGGGGAGATTTCAAAGACAGCAGATTTAACTACTTGCATTTTATTTGTGTATTTGTGTATTTATCTTTACCAAAAACACAGTGAAGACAAACAAACAAACAGCAAACAAACAAACAAAAAAATTACTCACCAAGCCTTGTGCTATTCAAATCCTTTAGGGATTCTTCTTAAATTAGATTATCTAGCTAGCATTTTGGAAATTGAAACAAAAAGATTTAAAGTTACTTATTCATACATATAAAAGGGCAATAAAATACTTATCAAATATTCATCTAAGTAATATCTTAAGAATTAAGCTACACTCATTCTTCTCTCAAAATCTATCCTTCTATGAAATGAACCAGTAAATGTCTCCTGAAAGAAGAAAAAAAAACATTCAACAGAGCTGAAATCAAACACACTTCATAATGTAGATTACCAAGAAATCTCATTCTATCTGGCACTTTGTTCGCACAGGGATTTATGCCACTCACAAAATGGGCTTCTATTGACTTCAGATTTATCATCAAAATGTTTAGGATTTCCTAAAATAAAGACGATAATAAACACAATGCCACTTACAAATCCCTGAAAACAGCAATCTATTTCCCAAATACCTCCACGTCCATCAGCTTCATCTACGGCTGCCACGCACAGCGACGGTGAAGCAATGCATCCTACATTACTCCCTACTTACCAAACACACATCCTTCCTTCCGCATGGCAAGTCAATGTGCACCTGACAGCCATACTTCCGCTATGAATCATTTCTACCTGTTAAGAGTGTTATCGCAATAACTTATGACTGAGAAATAAAATGGCTTGACAAAAGAAATCATTTCTCACTTTTTCTATTTGTAGAAAGCATTTGTCTTGGGTTGTATTAGATTCTAGAGTCTAGAAGCAAGGTCTGAGAAGCATGTTCTGGTTTGAGCTATTGACTTTGAGAATGAGGAAAGCAAGTTAGTCACTGGGAATTAAGAAAAGCAATGGTGCTGACAGCTGCAGGCTAATCCTGAAGGACCCAAGAGTGCCAATGCCCCAACAGCATCCCAGTTGTCTCCTCTCCAGCCTGGGATGATTCAAAGTCCAGAGATGCAAGCAAAGGGACAGCTTGGCTTCCTGTTTGGCAAAGGGCGTTTATGAGTCAATCATCAGGAAAATGGATCCAGGCTAAAAATAAAGAGACAGGGAGGTGGGGCACCACCAGTATGCTATAAAGTCCTTCATAAGAACTAAGTTTTTCTAACTTAGTTAGACTCTTTATCCTCATTTAGAGATGTGAAATATCAGACAAACAGCAATAAATATTGTGAGACACTTAATGTTAGTGGATACGATTTAAAATTACTTCAGAGATGCAGCAGTTTGGAATGCGGCTTCTTTTGGGTATCTTTACCCACAAACTGTGTAGAAAGAAGTGGGGCCGGGGTAGGAATAAAGGGGAGAAGGAAGAGAAATGGAGGATGAAGAGAGTGAAGAGGAAGGCCATGGGAGAGAGGGGAATGAGGGAGAGGAGAAGGATGGGGCCGCAGCCTACTGAAAACATTTTATGTCACATCATCATACCCTGTTGATGGAAGCAGAACTCTTACCAACGCTCTAAAGACAACAGGACAACACCCACCCAAACTTCCCCTATTCATATTCATGCCCCAACATAGAGCTTCTATTTATGGTTCTTTTTCTTGAGGGGGGGGGATATTCATGCAACTGTTCAGAGATATGCAACAACGAATTATGCAGTTAATGTAAAACATAAACAAAACTCAAACTAATTAGCACATGTTCATCAGAGAAGACTGTTTATATTCTGAAAGGAAATGTACACCAAGAAACTTCATAACCTTTTTAGAGTAGTAACATCAATGAATACAATAATGTGGAAAGACTGCCAGGATTTATGTAAGAAGTAAAAATGATTTCAAAACCTTTGGTTTATATAACAGGATCCTGAGTGTCGAATGTTCTTAAGTGTAGTTGCATTATCTGATGCAAGCATAAAAATACTAGCAAGCCAATATGTGGTGACAATTCTTATCTCTCTCTGTGATGCTATACAGAATTTTTATGTTACTGTTTTATCTTTCTATGTCATTTATGCTTTGAGCATCATTCATGTGTTGCTTCTACATTGCATAAAAATAACAAATTTATTTTCTTAGACCCATGCTAAACCACAGTAGTGCACACTCTAAGATGTACATCAATGGGAACAAGGAAATTCATTGGCCCTATGGAGAAAAACAGAGAGCTATTCAGCACAGAAATTATATGTAATATTGTTCCCTCTATCTAGACCTGAATGCTGAGTAGTGAATCATTTGACACCCCCCTTTCAGACTTTTTCTCTTATTTTTAAAACTATTCTATTAAATTTTAGCTATTCACTGTGCATGTGTGTACACACATGCCTGGCACATGTATGGAGGTCAGAGGTCAACTTGGATATGTCAGGTCTGTCCTTCCAGGGGTGTGAGTCTAACAGATTAGGCTGGGGTTATCAGATTTGCTGGCAAGTGTCCTTACCTTCTGAGCCATCCTGTTGCCCCTGATTGGCCACTTTGCACTTCAACTTTTACATTATAGGGAAAGCTATTATTTTTTTTTTCATTTTTAAATCAAAATCTGTAAGTCTGGCATAAATAACTTGGACTCTTCAAAACAATGTGGTTAGTGAAGGTAAATTAATATTTGGATGTGTTAGAAACTTGGAAGCAAGTATTTTCAGTGAATGGTGAAGATAATTTTTTAAAAATTAAGCATTCTGGACAACTGTCTTCTGGTTTTGGAGAACACAGCACACACCCTGAAGATCTGGTTTTTCACTGTCATTCTCTGACAACTGCTCTCTCATCTCTTATGATCAGAGAATGGCTCAATTGGGAGCCATACACATATGTGGCTACTATCTAATAGAGTTCCCAAAAGCACTTTATGAACTATTAGAGCCAGGCAAATGCACTGTCTGAAGATTAGCAATGTCCAAATGCAATTGCTTCCATTTATATACCCCCTCTTGAGGCCCTGAAAGTATCAGGCATGTTCCTGAATTATGGCATTAGACACTGAAGAATATTAAGACTCTTTTCTGTTTCTTACCATGTCAATTAGAAGCCCCAAATTGGCCTGAGAGGGGTAGAATCTGTCGTGTGTGTGTGTGTGCTTGTGTGTACACATACATGTGTGTGTATAGGTATGTATGTGTATATGCATGCACACACACACACACACACACACACACACACACACACACACAGTTGCAGTCTTAGCTCCTGGTCATAGCAATAACCAAAATAATATATAACAACTAGAAATGCATTATGACATAGCACTAGAGATCAGTAGTCACTAGGCCAATAAAAATGCATGCAATGCCTTCTAAACAGGGAGTCACTGCATGCTGGAGACTTCTGGTGAACAAGTCAGATGCATTTTTGTGTTCTCATGAGACTTATAGTGATCTCAGTGCACAGAGCACCATGTAAGAAAATTCTAAGGCACTTAGGTAACATATTATATATGCATAATCCTGCCTCATACAACAATGGAACAGTAGTGGCCCCATAAAATTATAAGAAAGTTGAAAACCTCCCACTGTCCTTTGATTTCATGGTTCAGGTACTACGCTGCATATTCGTGACATGTTGATGGTGATGTTGGTGTAAACAAATTGGTAGTTACATTTGTTCAAAGAATCAATAAAACATGTGCAAATATATTCAGCACATAATATATAATGTTGTATCTATATATTTATGTTATATCTATATATAGGTGTATATGTATCCATAAATAGATGTAGATAGAATGTATTTATAGATAGCTAAATATCTAATATATGTCAAATATATGCATTCTATGATGCACAATTAATAAACCTCAGAGAGAGAAATTGGAGTTCAACCTGAAGGTCAGAAAAGCAAAACAGCCAGCCACTGGCTCTTACCTCTACCTCAGTCTACCTCCAGGAATGTCAGAATGAGACTGAGAGCTGTGTCCTCCCATTTTATAATCCTCTCTAGGGCTGGGATTAAAGGCATGCACCACCTGGATTAAAAGCACGCATCGCCCAGTTTCTATGGCAACTAATGTGGCTACTGGGATTAAAGATGTGTGTTACCATTGTCTTTACCTTACCATTGTAGGTAAGGCTGACCAGTGGGATCTGTTTCACTCTCTGTTCTTCAGGCATTCTTTATTTATTAAAATACAAATGAAAAGTCATGGCAATTCTATCTATACAATAACTATTTCCTGATGGAGAAAGATCAAGAATCTGGTAGTTGTTCAGATGCCTCAGCTGGTCTTCAGCTTACATTGGAATCCTCAAGTAGTACATTCTTTTATTTTGTTTGTTTGTTTGCTTTATTTTGTTTTGTTTTGTTTGAGACGGGTTTCTCTGTAGCTTTGAAGCCTCGTATGGAATTTGGTCTGTAGACCAGGCTGGCCTCGAACTCACGGTGATCCACCTGCCTCTGCTTCCCGAGTTCTGGGATTAAAGGCCCATGGAAGTAGGTTCTAACACCAGTGAAGGAATGCCTCAACAACAGGATAGATGAACTTTCCAGTGAGAGTGAGGGAAAGCGGGCAAAAAACAAAAAGCCCCTCCCTTCATGTGCTTTTACCTGGGCTGCCACCAGGTGTGGTCCAGATAGAGGGTGGGTCTTCCCACTGCAAATGATCCAGACAGCAGCAGAAGGAGAGAGAGCACGAGCACGGAACTCAGGACCGCGAGGGGTGCACCCACACACTGAGACAATGGGGATGTTCTATTGGGAACTCACCAAGGCCAGCTGGCCTGGGTCTGGAAAAGCCTGGGATAAAACCGGACTCTCTGAACATAGCGGACAATGAGGAATACTGAGAACTCAAGAACAATGGCAATGGGTTTCTGATCCTACTGCACACACTGGCTTTGTGGGAGCCTAGGCAGTTTGGATGCTCAACTTACTAGACCTGGATGGAGGTGGGGGTTCCTTGGACTTCCCACAGGACAGGGAACCCTGATTGCTTTTCGGGCTGGGGGGAGACTTAATTGGGGGAGGGGGAGGGAAATGGGAGGCGGTGGCGGGGAAGAGACAGAAATCTTTAATAAATAAATAAATTTTAAAAAAAAGAAAAAAAAGGAAAAAAAAGGAAAAAAAAAAAGAAAATTCCACATAACTGTGCCAGATGCTTGGGATTTATTTGATTCCAGGAGTAGTCAAGTGGATCACCAAGTTTGTTAGCCACCGCAGGTAGTTTGTGTATTCAATATGCTGCATATATTTAAAACGTTCACTGTGTTCCTTGATTGTGATTGACTAACTTATCTAGGTGTATCCAGAGCCTCCCTCCACACCCGGCGATCCCGGGTCACCAGGATCCCGGGTCACCAGGGAAGACAAAACTGACTTGGTATTGAATGGAAGTTTTACATAAAATAAGCAGATTCCATGCTTCAGATTAGAAAGCTGAACCACTGGCAAGGGAACAGATTATTTTTAAGATTTTAGCTATCTCTCAAGTGCTCTGGAGGTATAAACACTTTTAATAAATATAAGGCCCATCAGCAAATTAAATCCCAAGTAGGTTGGGAAAATAGTTATTCTCTCCCCATAACATCTTTTGTCCTACATTGCACAATAAAATATTTGAGTCTGTTTCTTGTCCTCAGAACATAGATCCTAGAATCTCGGCCTGTTCAAGCCCCAGCTCATCTGCTGACTGCGTGTGCAGTCCTAGTTCAGAACCTCTTCATTTCTTACATGGGTTTTCATTCATGCTTCCCATCTGCCTTAGCCTGCTCATCCATCCTAGATGTCACTCAAAACCCTTCCCCACTGAACCCCAGATTAAACAGCAGCAACTGTGACTTCTCAGGTACTCAGCTCAGAATCTCCTTTGGCTCCCATTTCCTAAAACTAACCAAATCCCACATCTCCCTTCTCTAGGTGTTCCTTCTAAGTGATCTAAGTTTCATGCTGACCAACTGACACCTCACATTGTCCTTTGATTTCCTGCTTCTAACTGATCTCTCCAGCCTTTCTTCCTGCCTTTGTGCTGCCTTCTAATGTCGACTCTGTAAGATCTAGCCTAACTTTCACCCCTGCCCTTGTCAGATGTTTCCACACAGGCAATGGTGGCCTCTGCCCTTCTGATGACTTGGGGGCTTTTCCTGTATCTTTCATTGCATTTGTAATGCGCATAGCCCCTTTAAATACTGTTTTACAGTTAGTAGACTGTCACATCCTTCACTTTTACTTCATAAGGCAAGCATTATTTACAACAAACACTTGGGATTTCGAGAGTATTTAACCCACTGCCCTTTGCACAATACTGTGGGATAACTAAGGACCAGCACTATGGACACCTTAACATAAGGAGTACTAGAGTCCTAGCCACAAATTTCTTTCTATTGTGCACCCTGACTTCACTCCTTGGACAAACAGCCTCCTTATAACAGGGACAAGATGGAGTGCCTGTTTGTCTGTGAGTAATGGGTTGCAGCTCCCTGCCAATCGGTGGAATTATTTAAACAAGCCCATCACATCCTCCTGTGGAAAATTTTATTTACCTTACTCTACCTTTCAAAGTCTACCTCCCAAACCCATGCTGATTTTGCTGTTCTATAAGCAGCATTCACATAGCCTAGCATGGAGTGAAGTGTCCAACTGCCTGGAAATGTAAGCATTTACATATAGGACTATATTGATCTCGTCTTTCCAGTGTTGGGAGTCACATGATCAGCCATCTCCATAATACTAGGCCAGGTCTACTGCTCCATTTTTAAGGCCAAGAGGAAACAGTTAATACTAGTAGTTTATAAACAGGATTTCTTATTTGTTTAATTACTAAACATACTGAAAGTCTTGGTTTTAAGACATTTCCAACTATAACCCAAACTCTCTGAACAGCCCAGATGATGCTTTTTGGGATTTTCATTCTTTGTCCATTTGAGGTAACTGAAGTCTAAGTCCTTGGGAAGTTGTAATAAGTAGTTTAGTTTCAGTTTTACTGTGTGATGAGACCTTGATCACAGCAACTATTATAAAGGAAAGTGTTTAATTGAAAGGAAAGTTCATTAAGCAAGAACTCAAAATAGCTTCAGGAAGTTCCAGAAACTGACCAAATTCACTAGGTCCCTCCCAGCCAGAGTAAGCATTAAAAACTGAAGGTATCCTACAGAAAAGGTAAAACCTATATGCAAAGAAAATTCAAACCAGACCAACTGCTTGGAAGAAGTAGAGACTAGCTAAGCTACCTGAGACAGGTTTAGACCAGAGTCATTTAGATTGAAGAAAGGTTACTTTCCAATCTGTTAAGCTATGTGCAGGCTGTGGTCCTGGTTTCCATCTTTGGGGAACTGTCTTTGCTTGCTTATGGTGGTGATGATGTCTTTGAGTCAGTTCTGCTTTTGTAAATAACCCCTCATCCATATTCCTTCAAATAACCCCAATAAAACTAATTGTTGTATAGGAAGGCCACTTGTTGGCTCCTGGCTGCTCAGCCCCAAAATAATCATGCAGAAACTGTATTATTTAAATCACTGCTCAGCCTATTAGCTCTAGCTTCTTATTGGCTAACTTACATTTTATTTTAACTCATCTTTATTCATCTGTGCATTACCATGAGGTTGTGGTCTACCAGCAAAGTATCAGCATGTCTTTCTACAGAAGTGGCTCCATGACTTCTCCCTGACTCTGCCTCCTTTCTCTCAGCATTCAGTTTAGTTTTCCCCACCTACCTAAGCTCTGCCCTGCTATAGGTCCAAAACAGTCCTTTATTAACCAATCGTTTTCATAGCATACAGAGGGAAATCCAACATCTCCTCCCCTTTTCTGTTTATATAAAAGGAAGGTTTTAACTTTAACATAGTAAAATTACATATAACAAAGCAGATATCAAACAAGAATTGCAGGTACAATATTTATATCTATTTTATCGTTTATCATAACTAAGGAAAACTATATTATTACTATCTATTCTTCAACTCCATGAAAGACTCCATAAAAATATAACATTACTTAAGTAAACAGAAAGTGCATTGTCCAAAACTATAAAATTAACAGAGACATCTTGCTGCCTGGAAGTCACCCAAAGTTCTTCTGTACTGTTGCGGCATCCATCTTTGCCCATAGTATCCAGCAGAGTTTTCCATGAAGTAGGAAATTTCAAAGGCAGTTTGTCAGTCACTTTTTTATGTGTCCTTCAGAATGTCTGGCAGAATGTCGAGCAAGAACCTCGAAAGACAGTCTCACCTTTAGGCAAGTTCAGCAGTTATTTCTCTGTGGGTCGTGCATGTCCAGTTCACACAGCATACCATCAAGCAGTCCAGGAAAGAACAGTTTCTTGCCCAAATGGCTAGCAGACTCTATAAGGAGCCTCTTCAATGTCCATCTTCCTCTTGAAGTAATTGGTGCTGCCAGGAGCAGATGTGTCTCATTGTCATGAAAAGTCCTAAGTTCTTAAACATTTTCAATGCCATATTCTGTAGTCTTTGAAAGGTTTGAAGACTGCCTACTCATCTGAAATACATATCTATCCATCTTGAAAATCAAACTGACATGACCACAAGCTTGACTATTATAGATTATTATTATTAACCTGTATTTCTTAATTATACATTACATCTTTAAATGAGCCATACAAACACAATACCTTAATCAAGAGCAGAAATATGCATATACAAAATTGTCCTTAAATTTGTATCAGCAGATCAAGATCCATACCAATGCAAATCTCTATAGCATATACCCCTTTAAATGTAAATTAACATTTACAAACAATGTTTGGAAATATAGGTGTAGTTTTCTCCAAACTGCATCCTGTTGTTTATTGGGTGAAGTAATTTTTTTGGGGGGGGGTGTTTATGGTCTATCAAACCATATTAGTCTGGAACCAATCCATAGGTTCTCATCCTCTGTGGAAACAAAAGATGAACCTCTTTTCTAAAACAACATATCCTTAGACCCAAATTTTGAAGTCAAATACCTCTGTAACATACATGCTGGTTTAGCTTAGCAGCCCATACAATAAAATATTTCTCTATACTTAGCCCTTCACAGTCAAAAAATTCAAAGAAAATACAATAATATACATATTCCAGCTCTCTGTGAAATTTACATCTTTAAGTGGCTTATTTTTCTTCACTCCTTTTAATCTATGTCTGTACTCTGTCTCTTTAATGACTTTACCTTTTTAAAAAACCATTTACGTCTTTTTATAACAGTCTATATTCTTTTACTTCTTCTCTCAAGCCCATGTACATCTTTTAAACACACTGTGACCCATTTAGAGGTCTTTTCCATCTGAGTTTGTCTTTATTGCTTTTGTATTTGTCATTATATATGTAACTCTTTTCTGACCAGAAGTGCTTCTTAAAACGCCAAGCATTTCTTATGAACTTAAGATGCATCATTGCTAGGGTAAATATGGCACTACCTGCTCTGCATGCCCAGTATATCATGGCGAAGCTGTTCACTGCCTCTGAAAGCCACGTACATTACCCAATTTTTAGGCACACAGTGGGTCTATGTTTCCATTAAGCAAGTTGTAACAGTCTGCTTACAGAATCCATTTAAATTCTCTGTAGCTGGATCCCCTGAAAGAGCCAGAGTCATTTGTGCTGGTGAACCAGGAAGCCACAGTTTCAAAACAGTGCAGTTTCAAAAGAGTGTGGCTTTTTTTTCTGCTACTTCTGAATCAGGAAAACCTCTCTTAAAGGAGCCATGCCTCTGCTTGCTTCTAGCAAAGAGAGTCTAACCAAGGAAATACCACTGCCAAACCATGCTTAACTCTGTTCTTTTGTGTCTAGAATTCTTTTTTAAGCTTTCTCAGGTTTTTATGTGGATTTAGTTACCCACATTGGAAAACCAATTGTAGTAGGAAGGCTGCTTGTTGGTTCCAGCTGCTCAGCCCCAAAATAATCACTCAGAAACTATATTATTTATATCACTGCTTGATCCATTGGCTCTAGCTTCTTATTGACTAACTCTTACATCTCAATTTAACCCATCTTCATTCATTTGTGCATTTCATGTGGTCATGGCCTACCAGCAAAGTTGCAGCACATCTGTCTTTGACAGTGGCTCCATAACTTCTCCGTGACTCTACCTCTTTCTCCCAGTATTCAGTTTAGTGTTCCCTAGATATCTAAGTTCTACCCTGCTATAGGTCCAAATCAATCCTTTATTAACCAATGATATTCATAGCATACAGAGGGGAATCCCACATCAAATTGGTTTACCAAGTTTGAGTTTGGTGGTATCCATACTTTGGTTTGGTGAGGGTTCCCTATCTGGAGAAAGAAAATATGTATGTTGCATCTTTTCAGAAAAAGTTTTGTTGCAAACAACAACAACAACAAAGCTATGGAGTTGGATGTTAAAAAAAAAGTTCCTGTACAAAGAAGATATGGCTTGATAGTAATTTGAATACTTCTATATTAAAATATATAATTTAGCACAGCAAAAGAGCTCTCCTTGGAAGGGGATGATATTCATTCAATGTTAAATGCTACCAAGGTTCATAATATTTTAGAGACTTATTTAGAATATTTGATACCTGGCTTGACACATAGAAAATTCCTTTTGTCTGATGTTATATTATTATATAGATAAAATCAAAATTATTCAAGGCAAAGCATGAAAGTAAGGCACATAATATGTCAGACAAGTAAATAGAGTTTGGACTCTGCAGTTTGTTGATAAGTATTAGAGCCATGTTCTCTTAGGACTGGTAAAATTATAAAATATCATTTTAATTCCTATTATGTGAAGGACTTTCCAAAATAGCTGAGTTATTGACAGAAAGATAGACTTTCAAGGTTATTACACTGAAGGAGTAACAAAATTTTAAATATTTAACTTGGGGCATATCTGTTCAGAAATAATAATATCTTTTTACCATGACTTATGAAAATTTGTAAGTATGTTATGATAAATTAATACTTATATATATAAATTATTGATGCCTAACTTTGAAATGAGTTATAATGCTTCAAGCTTAAAATAAGTATGAAGTAATCCTATAATATTTTTTATTCACAGAAACACAGGAGGTCACTGTAAACTTGAATACCAATGTAACAATGAAAAGTTGATACTAAGTGTAAGTTTTGTTTTAGTTTTAAGCAGTTTGTGTGTGTGTGTGTGTATTTTGTGTACATCCATGTATGTGGATGCATGAACTTGTGTACATATTCTTGGAGGTTAGAGGTAGATGCCAGGTGTCTTGCTCTATTACTCTTTGCTGTACTTCTTTGAAACAGGGTCTCTCCCTGAACCTGGAGCTAGGCTGATAAGCCTCAATGAGCCTCCTGCCTCCACCCCTAGAGGGCTGGGGTTACAAGTGTGCATGACCATGTCTGGTTTTTTATGTGGGTGCTGGGATCCAAAGTCAGGTACTCATGTGTTGTGTAATATTATTTTAATATGTGTTGATTCATTTATTCTGTGGAATATTTGTTCAATGATGCAAAAATGTGTTGCATTTTCTTATGTTGTGTTTGTTTAACTCTGTGAAACTGTAATTCTTTTCCTGTCTAAACAGCCAATTGGTCTAATAAAGATCTGAATGGCCAATAACGAAGCAGGAGAAAGGAAGGCAAGACTGGCAGGCAGAGAGGATAAGTAGAAGGAGAAATCTTGGGAGAGATTGAAGAACAAGAAAAGGAGGAGAGAGAATACCAGGGGTCAGTTAGCCAGTGCAAGCCTTGGAGGAGGAAGTAAAGAAAGGTATATAGAATAGAGAAAAATAAAAGCCCAGAGGCAAAAGGTAATCAGGATAATTTAAGTTAAAAGCTGACTAGAAATAAACCAAAGCTAAGGCCGGACATTCATAAGAATACAAAAGTCTCTGTGTGATTATTTGGGAACTGGGTGGCAGGCCCCCAAAAGAGCAAAGAGTAAAAACAACCAACTATACTCATACTTGGGAAATCTCTGTTACCCAGTAACCTATCTCTCCAGTCACCAACAGACAGCTTTAAAAACTGAAAAAATATAAAACTTCGTTGTATAAAAAAAAATCATTTTCCTTATATACACAGAGAGAAAAACATTGTAACATTTTGTGCATGTTTATGTATTTTGGGTCTATGTTGAAGTTTTTCTGTGTTTACTGTATTTTTTAATCAGATCTAGGTGTGAGATTACCATATTTTTAAGTACTAGTCTTGGTCATTAATATAATTTTAGAAAATTTCTTTGGATAGACTGAATCAACATAGTGTCTTTTCCAAATACAGGATGTTTTCAAGAGAGATATGGGTGTGTGTTTTTTTTTTTTTTTTGCTTGACCTGAATTTCTTTGAAACTGCTCATAGGAAACCAAAGACTTATCTCTGCCTCTTTCATCTGTCTAATATTTTTTTCTCATTTTATCTTACCAACAGAAAAATACAACAGGAAATTACATCCATGTTGCTGGAGTAACCAAGATGAGCAAAAGGGGGCACCAGGCTCCAAATCAACTAGAAATCAGAAACCGGCACAGATAGAGCAGCCTCTAAACAATATCCATGTCCCACTTTCCTGAGCAAGATTTGTATCTTGTCATCTTTGAAGTAGCAGATTTTTTTAAGGGGCAATTATCCAAACCTCAATCTGTCCTTCTAAAGCCCTTTAGCTTCATTGTCTCCTTTCAAAGCAGAAGCTGCAGCTTTCATATCACAAACAGTAAATCAGAGTTGGTTCATCATGTTACTGTTTTCAGTGAGCTCATGGCTGATTCGTTGCCTCTCCCCCATTTTTAAATCACCCTATCCTTTCTCCTAGGAAGCTCAGCATCTATTAAAATGAATATCATCAATAGGATACTTGCATCTGTTAGGAATAATGGCTTTTCCCCAGAAGGTCTTGATTTAATTGAAAGCTTAATAAGTAAATAGGAGTAGCCATTGGTGATGATAAAATCAGGGCCTTGTCAAGGACAATAGAAGGTCATCACCCTATTTCCTCCCTCACGGAGTTGCTCAGACTTCATCGGAGTCAGTTAAAGGCTTTAGGCTGTCCAGACACTCCACTGAAATTCCCTATACTCTGCAATTAGAGAGGAACATAAGAGACATACAGAATCCTGCCATGCTTCTATGTTTGTTCCTATGAACAAAGAAACAGAATAGAACACACAGTCTCCTCCAACGAATTCTGTTCATCCTTCCCCTTGCACAGAGAAGGATTTCAGAGTATGGGGATATTCAGGATCCATACACAGAAGCTAATTTACTAATAAGCCATGAAACACTGTCATAAATTACTTAAACTAACTGGTACTTGTCCAATTAAATGAACAAACTACATCCTGCAAGGTACTGGCCTTCGGGATTTATAGCAGTTGTTTATTTGCATACTAATTTGCCAAATTTCATTAAGTGGCTCTAGGTCTACTCATTCACCTTACCTTAATGACCCAGGCTCTATAGAGCTCATGTTTTCAGCTCTCTATTCTTCTAGTCAAGTGCACAGCATTTTAATCTCCATAAGTCTCCTTTCACTTCAACAGCGGAGACCACGCACGAGCTGCAAATGGGCTGACAGACTGTGTTACACATGATGGAGTAGGGCAGCTGACGGCTGTTTAGCTGCGGTGCCACAGATCCTGCACACAAATATCATCAGGAGAAGATGGACCGAGCCTTTCAGACCCATCCCCCATCTGCTGACAGAGGCTGCTTCCTGACATAGGTCAGCATGGCAAGCAAAGATAATTCATAAGTGAAAAGAGACAAGAAGTGTGTGTGCGTGTGTGTGTGGGGGGCATATCGTTGTGTTCTCAATGAGATTTATGCAACTTAGATATGCAGACCAGTCAACAAATACCTTTCTGATGCCCTCTCTCTTGTATTCCTTTGGCTGCAGAATAAACATGGGCTCTTAAATAACTGCAATTTTATTGTTAAGACCAATGCAAAGTAGCTCATGTTATGCTTCAAATATGTGAATAGCGGGGAACTTAAAAACAAAGGTCCACTAAGAACACACAGTGAGGAGAAAACATAGCAGATAGACTCAGGCATCGTGACTCTTCCAGGGGCCTTGCTTCTAAATGTCTGCTCATTTAGTATTGGACAGTGGCAGAGCCAAGAACCAACTGCATCCTAGTTCAGGTTGGAGAATTCATGGTGTTACTTAAAGACACATGGGCATGGTGTTACTTATAGCCACTTGAGTGACTTGGCCAAATGCATCATCAAACAGCCAACATGGGCAAGGAATCACAAGGGCTGCATCATTGGAGTTCCCTGCACAACTGGCAGGCAGTTACTCCACTGCAGAACCTTTTCACCTTTAGAAAAACTTAATGTATCCTGTCAGGTGAGTGTTGGGAGGGGTCTTTAAGTTTTATGGACTCCTTCATGTTGTTTGCCTAATTTCTTGTGAATTTTACAATCCTGGGGATGTATCCCCATCTTAGTTTTTTTTTTTTTTATTTGAAAAGACACCATGACCACAGCAATAGCAATTCATATAAAGGAAAACATTTAACTGGGATAATTTACAGTTTCAGAGGTTTTTTTCATGATCAGCATAGTGGAGCATGGCAGGACATGGAGGTAGGAAGGCAGATATGGTACTGGAGAAAGAGCTGAGAGTTTTACATCTTGGTCAGCAGGCAACAGGAAATGAACTGTCTGCCACACAGAACACAACTTTGGCAAAGGAGACCTCTAAGCCCACTCCCACAGTGAAATACTTCCTCCTACAAGGCCATACCAACTCCAGCAACACCATACCTCTTAATAGTGCCACTCCCTTTGGAGGCCATTTTCTTTCAAACCACCACAAACTCCTGATGTGGGATTCCCTTCTGTATGCTGTGAATATGTTTCTGAGTGATTATTTGGGTCAGGATGGTCGGAAATGAAGGAGCCGTCTCCATTTACAACTCTTTTCCTCCAAGAGGAAAGTTTCAGTTTGGAAGAAATGGCCAATAAGTAACAACTGTGCCTTTAAATTCCTGTCTCCTTTAGCTACATTTAGAAACTCAAGATTATTTCCATAAAAATAACAGCTGATGAAATTATAGTTAAAAGAATAAGGGATTCTGCTATATCTACTCAACTTCCTTTAAGACTGAAGCAAGAAAGGCTATATCCTTTGCATCATTACAATGAGCATTATTAATTCTCAAAATAGATATTTTTAATGAAAGTTTTATTTAAGGATT
The DNA here is from genome assembly GCF_037038515.1 of Microtus pennsylvanicus. Lineage (NCBI taxonomy): Eukaryota > Metazoa > Chordata > Mammalia > Rodentia > Cricetidae > Microtus > Microtus pennsylvanicus. The sequence continues at coordinate 51,239,377 of NC_134579.1, read as the reverse complement.
ACAGGGAATGTTTTACACTGTGTTTGGGCCATATTTCTTCAAGTTTGCATCACAATTTCTAAATATTTTGTAAGCATAAATTGACAAATACAGCAAGGATTTTGAAAGCAGTGATGTCAATCAAAAACACATCAAAGAAGTGCTTTGACAGCCCAAGAACCAGGACCTGGTTTATATATGCCATCAGCCACTTAAACACCCTTTCATATATTCATAGCACTAGTTGCTCAGAATTCACATTGCAAATGTTCTTATGCCTGGCAGCAGCATTCATTATAATTTTAGATATCATCTATCAACAAACACTTTCCATTACAGATCAAATGTATTTATTAACCTGTGGCTCTAGCATGCTGCTAAATACAAAACAAAATAAGCAGAAGAAAGAACGAAATGAGGAAAGGAATGAAGAAGAAAGAAGGGGATGATAAAGAAGCAGCTGGCCTGTTGCCTCCTTACCAAACATATAGACAGGGAAAACCATATGGCCAATAACAAACAGAATATCCTGGGGTATAGTATGCAACAATACCCAAAGTCTCACTCTGCAAACTATGGTTCTGAGCCCAGGAGTACAGACAGCATCTGATAGTTTGTGAAAGATGCTGATCCAGCCCTAGCTTAAGTTGCAATGAGTCAAATTCAGCACTATTCCATTTTGTGCAATGAACTTCAACTGGGCTCCTCTTTCCCTTATCAATCCCGCCTTTAGTCTTTCTACCATAAGAAGCTAGCTAAATCACATTAGAGAGGCAGTCCTTATCCTTGCTGTCTGATTGGCTTACTCATTCCCCACATTTCAGGAGTATGATTTTAGCCTACCTTTGGTAAGAAATATGCCACACGGAATCACTTTTTAACAAACAAATAATATTTTTACTTATTCTTTGATAGCTTCACACACTAGAGATGTTTAAAAAGAAAAACTTGAAAATTACCATTCTATAATCTTCAGAATATGAATTTAAATGATGTAACATTTCATGGAGGACCACGCTAGAAGCCATAGGTTCCCTAAATTTAAATACCTATTAATTGTTATAATTAATAATAATGTTATTATATATTATAATATGTATAATATATTAAATATATTATTTATTTATTTATTCTAATTAATTTTGCTGGGGATTGAATTCAATGCCTTATGAATGCTAGGTATACTATACCACTGAGCTATCAGGCCCCAGATCTTCTTAAACTTAATATTTTCTCTTAGAAATTTTCACCATTAACTCCTCCCCCTGCTTTTGTCTACAAATACTCACTTTTCTGGATTTATTTGGAACTGGGCCCAGTATTAGTCCTCTGCTTGAGTACTCCTGAGCAATGACTCCCTCGTCATTTTAATTAGTGTCAGAATAATTTTTCCTTAACACTATGAAGAGTCAAGTTTAAAAATTATTAGTGAAGTAGATTAGAAATTTGTATTTGTACCTTGTTCTGTTGTTGTTGCTGCTGTTGCTAAATCATAGGACCACTGGCAAGTGGCCTACTCTCTCTTCAGTACAGCAGATTAATTCAAATAATTTTCTTGAAGGATCTTCCTAGCCCTAGATTAAAACACTTATTATTTTGGTTCTCAGTGTGGTGGTTACCCATCTCCTTGAATCGAAAATAACCTTGAAAAGCATCGTTTCAACTCATAGTCTTCTCTCAGCGGGTCCCCTCTGGAAGCCTGTGGCGAAGGTTCTTAGGTGACTGTATTCTCCTGGGTGATGATACGGTAGTGATACCTCACAATGTAAAAGTGCTGCTATAGTAGCAGGCTTTCTATAGACCCAAAGTAGGAGTGAAATTCAACTGAACCCTCCCCAGTTCTGGAAACAGAATGTATCCCCAAATGTAACACGTCAAGCAGGCTCATGACATTTATCCTCCTGTCCAACAGAAGCTATGCAGCAGTACTAGTGAGTCATCCATCTCTGACTTACTGTCTTGACACATCTCCACAGTTATCTATAAGTTGGACAGCATCAGGGACTTTTGGTATTGCTGTGTCAAAGGCATGTGGACAAAAGCAAGCACCAGAAAGATGTCATACTTAGCAGTGCCAAGGAAATCACGCTGCCGACAGCCATCAGTGAATGACGTTGTTCAAGAGTGTATGAAGAACTAGGTCACTTTGTTGTCATCCCCTAAGTTCTCAAGCAGTGGGGATGGGGGTGGGAGGGACAATTCAGCAGCTAAGAATACTTGCTGCTTTTGCAGAAAACCCAGCTTCAGTTCCCAGCACCCACTTAGCAATTTACAACCATCTGTAACTCCAGTTCCAGAAGACAAAGTGCCACTTTCTCTTTCCAGAGGGCACTGCATGCAGATGGCACACAAATGTACATGCAGCAAAACATGCACATATACAATATCAGGATAGATATTTAAAAGAAAACCTGGAAATGAAGTTTTTGGTCAGGCGTGTAGAATGGTGGAGAGACAATGGAAGATAATCTGACAGGCAGATACACGTATCTTAGGGTTTGTATTGCTGTGAAGAGACACCATGACCACAGCAACTCTTAAAGGAAACATTTAATTGGGGTGGCTCATTTACAGTTTCAGAGGTTCAGTCTATCATTGCCAAGGAGTAGTTGATGAGAGTGGAGGCAACAGGAAGTCATCTTGCAGGCAACAGGAAATCATCTCTGAGACATGGGAAATAACTTGAGCATAGTAGACCTCAAAGCCTACCCCCTCAGTGACACACTTCCTCCAACAAAGACATACCCACTTCAACAAAGCCACACCTCCTAATAGTACCACTTCCAAAAGGAGATATTGGTGGCCAGTTACATTCAAACTACCACAACAGGATAGACGGTGTCTGCTCAGTAAACAAATGAAACCAACGATAACTACAGTGCTCAAAATGATCATCTTAATTATTTTATCACTGTATGTCCAACAAAGAGGAAAGGAGGAAACTATGCACAAATGTCAACTCTTTAAGAGTTAAATGGAGCCAGGTGGTGATGGTGCATGCCTTTAACCCCAGCACTTGGAAGGCAGAGACAGGCGGATCTCCGTGAGTTCAGGGCCAGTTTGGTCTACAGAGTAAGTTCCAGGACAGCTAGGTCTGTTACACAAAGAACCCTGTCTCAAAAAAAACAAAAAAGGCAGGAGGGGTGGGAGAAAGAAAGAACAAAAGAAAAACAAATGGACTGAAGAGATGGCTCAACAGTTAAGAGCAATGACTGACTGTTTTACCAGAGTTTCTGAGCACAGTTCCCAGCAAACACATGGTGGCTCATAACCATCTGTAATGAGATCTGGTGCCCTCTTCTGAATTACAGGCAGAACCCTGTATGCATAAAAAAATTTTAAAAAGCGTTAAATGGACCCTTTCTTATCTATTTCAAGAGTAGCCTTAACAGAGGACTTTGCTTTTTCCAAGGCCATGGTACATGGATAGAAAATGAGAGACTAATGAAGAGACAAAATAAAATAAGATCAGTCAAAACTTTTGATGCCTGATTTTTTCATCTATAAAAGAACAATAGTGAAACATGACTATGTCAAGAGAGTTGCGAGGACTACAATGAGGCGGGATTTATACAGTACAGTGTTTGGAATTAGTATTCAATAAATGTTAGTTCTCCTTTCACATCACCTCTTATCTTTAGTATTTATAGCGGTGTCACTTTGGAAGTATTAAGAAGATCTACCATGCAGGCTCATTGTAAGATTGAATAAGGCAATTCAAACAAACCACCCATAAAAATAGTAAATCCATAGTGGAAGATACGAATATTGTTTTGTCATCATTGCTAAGCATTTTAAATTTTAAATATAGAATTTAATCTTTTAAGATTTTTGTGTGTGTTATATATGAGTGGTGGATGCATATGTGAATATACAGATATTTGTATTTGTGCAAATGCACATACACACATATATACACGGAGGCCAGGTGAAACCATCACAAACCTTCTTCAACTGCTTATTGCATTCTGTCTTAATTGCAAAAAAGTAATTTATTATTGATGTGTGTGATGTATGATATGTATATGTGAGTGAAGTTGTGGTGTATCACAGTGCCTGTTTGAAGTTAAGGACAACTTTAGGGAGTGAGTTGTCTCCTGCCAATGTGGGTTTCAGGCATAGAACTCAGGTCATCAGGCTTGCACGCCATGTGCCTTTATCTACTGGGACATCTTGTAGTATGGCACTCAGTCTTCCTTTAACTGGAAATAAAGCTTTCTATTTTGGCTCGATGGCTGGTGAGCAAGCTCATGGGATCTATCCCTGTTCCACAGCACTGGGAGTATAGGTGTGTTTTTCTCTCATGTGGGTTCTGGGGATTCAGACTTAGAGCCCTTTACTTCTGTGGCAAATACTCTTACTCAATGAGTCATCTCCTCAGTCCCCAAACCTCTTCTTTCTAAAAGATGTAGTTACAACTACAGAAGAATGATAAGATACTTTGTGATGCGAGATAATATCACCCGACTTGGGAGGAATACACTAGAAAACACAGGGAGCATTTTTATTTTAATACGGCATGATGGCTGAGAATGCTACTGGCATTTAGAAGCTGCCAGCCAAGAATGTTAAACACCTGAAGAATATAGGAGACTGTCATTGTATGGAACTGTCCTAGCTGCTAGTCACCTCTCCATTGAGAAGCACATACGTTGTTTAAGCTCTTCTTCTCTACAGGGCTCAGAAAGATGACAACTGACAGAGGTAGCAGAGTTAAGTTAGCATTGAAGCTGAAACTAAACCTTAAATAGATTATCCTGCAGAGATTTTCCCATTCTTTGCGATTGCCATCAACAGAGAAGATATATCTACATTCCGTACAGCAGTGGCACTTGCTCCTCAGAGGCATAAGCTTTTGAAGAAACCCTGACAGTGTACTCTCTTGCTCTGTGTCTTGAAAAGATCAAGAAAAAGAATGATGTGCATTTTTTTGTGTGTGTCAATAAAGACAGACCAGCTTTCTCCACTGGCTGTTACAGTAAAGACTGGAGTGGTTACTTGGCCCCTCAGAACGGACTGTTAGAGAAGTGGAGGTCTTCTCATCCAATGGACTCAGTCACTTTATAAGACCTTGTTCTACTTGTTCTATAATCATAGCGTGCCATGCAGGCATGTCAGGGTGAATGTCTAAGAAATCACACTTCCAGTCACCTCTAATCATAATGGCAAGAAACAGCTCAATTACTTCTGATGAGCCCATTCAAGCTCAACTCAACTTAGTCTATTTTTACATTCGTGCAGCATCTAATGGTTGCAAGGGCCCTGTTCTAGATGCTGGCATACTAAGATGACTCAGACACGGTACTTGGCCTCGAAGTGCCTAAGACATGAGGGAATAAGAAAATGTAAGTAAATTATTTCAGTGTGTTCTAGCTAGTATTATGACAGAAGGGGAATTATAGGTTTATAGAGTAAGCCTAAGTATGAAATTGACTTTGATTAGGTGTGTAAGCCCTTCAAATGATACAGACACCAGCTTCCTAAAGCTAACCAAAGGAACACAGTTAATTATAATCAAAATGAATATATGCAAGCACAAATGTCTACATTTGCCTGTTTCAAATGCGTACATCTGATTTTGGAAGAATGTAGAGTACGAAGATCGTGACTATTACCTAAATATTACCTGTGTACCTTTTGGGTTGGTGCTGAGGCTCCTTTGCCACCAGTTTCTCGGTTGGGAACCTGTGCTATCTAGCCCTGGGCACTGTCAGCATGGAGGAAGGTAATACCTGTGAAATCTTTGTAAACAGCGTGAGTGACAGCGAGATTATCCCCTCACCATATCGCACCCCTCCCAGAAACACTGCGCTTCGCAACTTGCTCTTGCTGAAAGGATAATTTGACTCATTTTGCAATTGGAATATTAGTGAAAGTGACATCTAGCCCAAGCAGCCAGAGTGGCTAGCCTTTCCCCACAAATTATCTTTTCCTGTGCAGCATCCGTGGGAGCTGTGTGTCCCAGATGGCATCAGCTAGATGTGGGAAGAAAACTGGTACACTCTATATAGGACCCGGTTTGAACGGGAAACAAAGGTTTTCTCTTTGTGAATGTTTTAATGCCCATGCATTTCTACCTCCTGGCCTTTGTACTGACTAGCTCACAGAACAAATTATAAATTATTATTTTGAAGTGTACCGGCATAGGTAAATGGCTTCACTATCTGGTAACGTTGAGGTATGTATCGCATTTTGACAAAACTACAAACTCAGTGATCTTCTAAATGTTCAGGAGTCTCTCATGAAAACACTCTTCTGAGACAGATGTGGTGCAAACCTGCCTGTGCTCCCAGCACTTTGGGACCTAAAGACGGAGGATCATGAGTTCAAGGTTAACCTAGGCACATAGTAAGTTTGAGGCCAGTTTGAGGATATAACAAGTTTAAAGCCTGAGATACCTAACAGCTTTACCCAAAGTAAACAAAACAACAACGACAAAACTCTCTAAAGCAGACCCTACAAAACTTCTGCCTTCTACTTCCATTCTCTGTCCCCCGCCACTATATATTACTGTTAGCTTGAATTTTTTCTCAACCATCCTGTCACCATGTGTCTCTTCCTCTAAAATCGATACTCTATGCAGATGAAGAATGCCTATGTGACAATGTTATTCCTATCAGGAGCCAGCAGCTCTAAAAGCTTCTTAGCTGTTCAACCAAGATGCTGCTCACAAGTGCAGGGATTTCCAGCTTCTGCAGAAGGATTTGCTACTTATGGGGTGCTGCCAAAATGTGTATTCAGGTAGATGAGCTCTTAGCACTGACATGTTCATTAAAAGTAAAGACATTTTAAACCCCTAGAAAAGTAGCTCTTTTTCTTTGTACAAATATAAGCCTTTATTGTAGGTGTGCTCAGTAGTTAAATGTATATATGTGTGGGTGTGGGTGTGTGTATTACAAATATGTTACTACAAGATCTTAGAATGTTCTTAAAATGTCAACTAACCTGTTCAGCAATTTGACTTCATTCATAATCAACTTTAATTATAGAATGGTTTACTCCTTGACTTACTCAGAGGTATTAATGCTCATGAGAAAACAGCTTTATCAAAACCTAGTCATAAAGGAGTAGGCCGTACCTGTCAGAACTGATTGGTGCCTAGCCCAGCTGTCACCAGAGAGGCTTCACCCAGAAAGTGATGGAAACAAATGCAGACCACAGCCAAACAGGTGCTGGGGAATCTCAGAGAATTCTGCAGAAGAGGGGGGAAAAGGACTCTAGAACACAGTGCTGTTAAAGGCTGACAAGAACACCCACAGGACCAACTAACCTGGGTACATAGGGCCTCACAGAGACTGAACCGACAACCAGGGAGCATGCATGGGACTGACCTAGGCCCTCTGCATATATGTTGCAGCTGTGTAACTTGGTCTTCATGTGAGACTCTTAACAATGAAAGCAAGGGTGTCTCTGACTCTGAGGCCTGCTTTTGGTACCTATTCCTCCTACCAGATTGCCTCATCCAGCCTTAATAGAAGAGGAGGCGCTTAATCTCAATGCAACTTGAAATACCATGGCTGTCTGATATCCAGGGGATGCCCGCTTGTATCTGAAAAAAATAAGATAAAAAAAAGTAGAAGAGGAGTGGATAGGATGGGGGAGATTGAGAAGGGGAGAGCGAGGGAAAACTTTTGTTGGATGTGAAAACAACACAAAGAGAAGTGAGAGAAATGTTTAGTCACTCAGGGTACTCAGTTTTCAATGGCACTGAAGCTAAAAGTCACTGAGCATTTTCAACATCTACATGAATGTGTTCTAAGATGATGTGAAAAAGTTCACCAACCTGGATTTTGCAGTCCAGGAGTGAGTTAGACCCTTATTATGGTTTACCTTGGAATGAAAATGGAGACTTTGATATGATCCCTTCTTTTCTTTAGATGATGAGAACATCTGTTTTCTTTATCCTTTGAGGAAGACTATGTAACTAATTTAGAATTTTAGTTATCATAGTTAAAAGTCTTCTGTAATACCATGTGCTATTTATCTAATAGACCAAATTTTATACACAGATTTAAACAGTTGTCTGATAAAATCAGTTTTATGATCACTATGTAATTATAAATAGGACTAACTCTCCTAACAGAATTTTTCTATGGTTAAAACCATGATAGATTATTCAAAAACTTAGTCTTTGTTTATGTAGAAAAACAGTACCAAAATTTAAACACTGATTTTTAAGCCCATTTTATAAAACATAATAAATAAGTTCTTTTAAACCTAGTCATAATAAAGGGGGGGGGACAAAGGAAGTAAAAAAGGGTGTGGGGGAAGGAAAGAACTATTAGAATGCACTTGGTTGTCGTTGAACACTCTATACATAATCTGTTTATAAGATAGATTTTCAACCTTCATAAGAATGTCCTTCATACCTACTAAAGTGACTATAGCACAAATAAATATGCTGGGGACACATCTGGTGAAGTATTTGCTTAGCATGTGCAAAGTTTGGTATTTGACCCCTACTACTATGTAAGTTGGCCTAGTGGTGCACACCTGTAATCCCAGAACTTGGGAGGGAGAGGTGGAAGCAGAAGGATCAGAAATTGAAGGTTATTCCTGGCTATATAATGAGTTTGAGAGGCCAGTCTGTGATGCATGATATCTGCCTCATCAATCAGGAAAGAAAGAGAGGAGAGAGAGAAAGAGGGAAGAGAGGAGGGGGAAGGGAGGGAGGGAGGGAGGGAGGGAGGGAGGGAGGGAGGGAGGGAGGGAGGAGAGAGGAGAGAGGAGGAGAAGAGAAGAGAAGAGAAGAGAAGAGAAGAGAAGAGAAGAGAAGAGAAGAGAAGAGAAGAGAAGAGAAGAGAATTGAGGATGATAGTAAGAGTTCACGAACATTTACAGATATTGGAACCCAAATACACTCTTGCTAGGAATGGAAATGGTGTAATCATTGTAGAAAACAGTTTGTGATTACTTACAAATTAAGGCTAGAGTTGCCATAGAACCAAGACTTCTCCCTTAGGTACAGACAAGAAGGAATCAAAACATGTTTATATAAAAATGCACATTATTCATAATAGTAAAAAATGAGATGCCCATTAACTGATGAATAGATAAGTAAGACGTGACATCTTCATAGCATGAAATAATATTCAGTCACAAAGCAGAAGGAAACATTGATGGTCACTACACACCTGAAACTTGAATGTACTGTGGTAGATGAAAGAAAACACAAATGGCCACCTGCAGCCTTTCATTTTCATGGAATATCCAAAAATGACACATTCCACACATGAGAAGAGTTTTATAGCACTGATGGGATACAGAAAAACGACACAGAAAGTAATTACTAATGGATACAGGACTTCTTTGGTGGTAAAAACTAAAACGAAATTAAGTGTAGAGATAAGGGAAGTACGGAAAAGCTGACCAATTGTCCCCGAGTTTTGGTGAGATAATGAAGGTTACCAGAGACAATTATTAGGGACTGAACATTTCAAAAATCTGGGGTATTTTTTTAACTGTAAAAGCAACAGGAATTTAAGGAAATACATGTAACATGACTGAAACACTATTTTGATAGTTACTCAAGATGGCCAACCTGACTGGATTGAGTAATGCCTAAAACACACCTCTAGGCAAGTCAGTGAGAGCATTTTGAGACATGATGAACTAAGGCATGGAAGAGCCATTCTGGTTGTGAGAGGCAGTAGTTTACTGTCTGGCGGTCTAGAGAATAAAGGGGGAAGGCGGAAAGACAGTACAAGCACACACGTTCTTGACTGTTGCTGGGACACCTCTTTGTGGAAATGTTCCAGGTTTGTAAAAGAAAGCAAGCCAGTAGGCAGCATTGCTCAGAGATCTGTGTTTCAGTTCCTGCCTTCAGAGGTCCTACCTTGCCTTGGCTTCCCTCAGTGATGCCCTGTAATCTGTTAGTTAAAACAAGCACCTCATGTTCTCCTCTTCCCTCCTTCTCTTCCTTCCCCACTCCTGCCCTCCCTCCCAATTTTCTCAAGAGGTTTTGTCTGTTTCCCCTTCCCAGAGGAATCCATGTATGTCTCTCTAAGGATTCTTCTTGTTACCTAACTTCTCTGGAATCATAGACTATAAGCTAGTTATCTTTGCTTTATGTCTAATATCTACTTATGAGTGAGTACATACCATGTTTGCCTATCTGGGTCTGGAATACCTCATGTAGGATAGTTTTTTTCTATTTTCATCCATTTGTATGCAAATTTCAAGATGTCTTGGTTTTTTACCTCTGAGTATACCCTATTGTGTAAATGTACCACATTTTCATTATCTCTTCTTCGGTTGAGGGGCATCTAGGTTGCTTCCAGGTTATGGTTATTACAAATAATGCTGCTATGGACACAGTTGAACAATTGTCCTTGTGGTGTGAATGTGCATCCTTTGAGTATATGCCCAAGGGTGGTTTTTCTGAGTCCTGAGGTAGATTGATTCCCAATTTTCTGAGAAACGGCAGAATTGATTTCCAACAGGATGTTCAAGAAGGGGAAAGGGCAGTGAGGGAGAGAAAAGAAAGAGATATCTTGATTGAAGGAGTCATTAAACGGCTAGCAAGAAACAAGGCACAAAGAAAGTTCCCAGAAATCCACAAGGATGACCCCAGCTAATAGTTTAAGCAACAGTGGATAGGACGCCTAAACTGGCTTCCCCTGTATTCAGATTGATGAATACCTTAATTGTCATCATAGAACCTTCAACCAGCAACTGATGGAAGCAGATACAGAGATCTCCAGTGAAGCACTGGCCCGAGCTACATACAGGTGACTAGTCCAAGAGAAGGAAGAATGATAATGTGAACAAAGGAGTCCAACCACGATGGTGATACCCACAAGAAGAACTGCCCTGAGTTAGTGAGAGCTCACTCTGTACTGATAGTGGGAAAACCTGCATAGGACCAAACTAGGCCCACAGAAATGTGTGTCTTGGGCAGTCTGCGGAACCACTGGCAGTAGGACCAGTATGTATCCTTAGTGCTTGCTTCAACTGGCATCTAGGAGCACATTCTCTTCAAAAGGATACCTTGCTCAGCCTAGATATAGGGGGAAGGGTCTTTGTCTTGCTTTGAAGTGATGTGTCAGATTTTGTTAGACTACCCATAGGAAGCCTGACCCTCTCGAGGAGTGGATGGGGGGTGAGGTAGGGGAACGGTGGGGTGGGAGGGAGAGGAAGTAGGAATGGTGATAGAGATGAAATGAGAAAATGTATTAAAAATTCTTAATAAAAAGGAAAAATAATGTTAATCCTCCAAAAAAGAATAATTGAGGCATCTTATTGTCAGCTTTTTACTGCACTTAGTTTCATATTCTCAAATGACTAAAGGTGTTTACTCATTTCCCCAAAAGTGCAGATACCTTAGATTCCAGCAGCAGGGGTTCTCATAAGACAGCCTGTCCATGATGGTGGGCTGCAGGCTGCAGCTTGAAGAAAGACTAGACATCTCCTCAGACCCAGTTTATCTTCTCAAGCAACAAAGACTTCTTCAGACCACAAAACAAAAACAAAGCCCCTTTCTGCTGTTTATCACAAGACTAGCAAATTTGAGCAGTATTTAAGTTGTTTAGTAGCGTATTTTGCTGGAGTGACGAAAATGTGTGAACAATTAAAATAGTAGCAGAGAGGTGAGGTCTTTGCTGTCACTCTTACAGTGTAGTTGAGAAGCATTCTCATTGATTTGCAGGAAGAAAATGGAAAGTTTTGATGAAGGGAAGCACATCAGTGAAGTCCTACTTAGAATGCTATAAAGGCCATTTAGTATGCAATTCTGATGGACACCGAGAGTACCAGAAAGCTGATAGGGAGGTCTACAGGAACAGTTGCACTCGTGAGGTTTCTAACAGAAAGAAACAAGGACTTGGTCAGAGATTGTGCTTGGAGCTCCTCAGATTATGCTGTGGTAGAATCTGTGACTATTGTGCATGCCCTGGGGACGTGGTGAGAGGCTAAATTTAAAGGTAATAGACTAATTAATTTTGTAGAGAAAACTTCAAGGCAGCACAGAATTCAGATTGGAACATGGATTTTGCTGGCTCTTTTTATGATATTTTTCAATTAAAATTCGGAGGGCTGGAAACCGTAATTTGAAAAGAATAGTGTGAAAAATTGCAGGCATTGAAAGTGTGGCTACCATAAACAAGCTGAGCATTTCAATGACAATAGAAGAGATATTTTGAAGATATTTTAGGAATTTAACTGAATTCTACCTACCACATGTATAAGAGTGTGAAGGTTTTATAATTCAAGAAAACTATTTTGGTTTGTAAAATGAAGTTCCCAGGAAAGGAAAATCTATATCTTTGTGAACGATTCTGTAAGGCCAAATGACTGAACTTCATGATTATGGAGAGTTAAATGTTACAGGTGAGAGTCAAATTATCTTGGTTTATTTTTAATTCCTTTGAAATCCATTCATGTAACCACAGATGCGGTAAATTCATGTGTGCAACAGCCATGTCATTCCAGAAGACAGATTTCACAACACTCCTCCCCATCCCTGAACAAGATCAAGTCAGTTAAAAGCCCAGTATGAATAAAGCAGCCCCAGGCCCCCTCTTAACTGTGAGCTGTAGGCAGTTAATGGATGCTGGAGGAGAGAGTCACTTTCCTTTGGGCATATGAACACTAGGCTGCCTGTGGTCTAGTGCTTAGACACAAACCCAATTAGTACTGCATTGGGCAGTACTAATTGGATTCAGTGGCTCAGTCAGATATCTATACACACACACACACACATACACACACACACACACACACAGAGAGAGAGAGAGAGAGAGAGAGAGAGAGAGAGAGAGAGAGAGAGAGAGAGAGAGAGAGAGAGGACTGAGTTAGGGAGCTGCCATGTAGCTGCAGAAGGAGAAAGACACCAGGCCAGAACCTTAACATAGAATAAAAGAAATGGGTTAATTTAAGATGTACAAATTAACTAGGAATATGCTTAAGATATCGGCTGAACAGTGTTGTAATTTATATGGTTTCTGTATGAGTCTGGGTGGCTAGGAAATGAAGAAGCAGTCTTCGTTTTCTTTTCTTTTTTTTTAAGTATTTATTTTACATTCTAACCACAGTTTCCCCTCCCTACTCTTTTCACAGTCCCTCCCCTCTCATCCCCTCATCCCAGACCCCACCACCAAATTAATTTCGTCTCTGTTTTTGTTCAGAAAAGGAAAAAGCAGGCCTCCCAAGTTCAGTGACATATGTCACATTGAAGGCAAATACCATAACGAGTTTCTTTGGTGCCCATGAACCTCTCTGAAGTAACTGGTGCTTCCTGAAGCAGACATATCTCACTGTCAAGAAACATCTACCAAAGATCTACTATATTCAAGCTATGACCTGGAATCTCAGAAGAGAGTTTGGATTTTGGACTTTTGAATAGTGTCATATAGTGCCAGGACTATGAGAGACCATGGGGCAAGTTAGAGACAAACTGAATGCATTTTTTTTTATGAGATGAAATTGAGATTGGGAGAACAGCAGTGGGATGCTGTGATGTAAAAAGATGTGTGGCATGCTTGGATAATGAAGTTGTTAAAGAATGTGCCTGTGATGATTAATCTTGTCAACTTGACTGGATTTCAAGGACCACGGAAACACATCTCATGGTGAGTTTGTAAGGATGTTTCTAACACGGTTTATCTAAGGAGGGAAGAATCACCCTAAATGTGAGCAGCACCGTGTCCATAGATGGAATAAACCAGAGACCAACCACTATCGCCTCCTATCCCTACTACCATATCTTCTTCAGCTGTGATCCAGAAGATACCCTTCTCTCTTTAAGCTGCTTTTGTCAAGTATTGAATCATAGCAAGCAATGAACCAAGTAACTGATGCAGACCTCTATGTAGAACAAAATTCTAGAGTTATTAAGTAACTAGGTAAGCTCTTATAATTTAGCTATTACTTTTAAAATGTTAGCATAATTGTCATCCCACTTTAAACTTTTTGTTTCTTAAAAATATTAATAAAAATACATTTGTTTCAAATACTAAAATTATGCAGAAAAAATGTGACCAAAGAGTTAGTTATTTATGATTGCCACTTTCAGAAATATACCATTGTATGGCTGATATATTATACATATGTGCCTAGATATTTTTCACATAGAAATACTCAACAAGAATCATATTTTCTCCTTTTTGTATATGTTTCTAAGTCAGCACATGCAGTTAAATATTTCATACTATATGTTTATCATTCTGATGGTTAGCATCCCATTGTCTAGACTGAGAGGCAGTGTGCAATAATAATTTGACACAAATGCACAAGAGTCATCTGAATCCCAATGATACAACTTATTGTGCAGCCTGGGGAAAGTCATTTAATGGCTCTGTGCCTCAATCCTCATGAATGTACTATAAGGACTAACATAATACATAAATTATCTCAAGGGATTGCTGCAATAACTAAACTGTTAATACCATTAAAGTATTTGTAGTAGCTCCTGATATGGTAAATCATCTGTGTAGAAGCTGTAGTATTATTATAGGGTAGGCATTTACTCAAATCCCTGTAGATGATGATTATGCTGTTTCCATTTTTCTTTATGTGGTTTGACTATGAAAAAGAAAAAACAAAACAAAAATTTCTAGACAAATTTCAAATTTGCTGTGGCCTTTAAAACGTTTGGGCTTTTATTTCCTATTAAGTTGCCTACATTTGTTTGCAGATATTTAATAAATCTATATTAATATTGTTAATAAGGGCAATATAAAGAGGAGATAGTGGTAGTAGCTTCCTCATCAAATGCGAAGGCAATCTGTTGCATCTTTTCTTTCTCCAGAGGAGTCAAGTCATGAAGTCAAATCTCCAAATCTCAACAGAGACTGGGAAAGCAGGCAGGAAGCTTATAATCTGAGAAGTGAACCAATAACTTAAACTTGTGCTGTGAGTGGAAAGAAGTCAGAATATGAATGCAGGTCAGAAACATATAGCCAAAGACAAGTTGGAGGATGGAGAATTCAAGAGGATATTTGGGTACCATGCTTTTCCTGTATCCTTCTGAGAAGTTTCTTCACTATGTGTATGTGATGGCCAACCAGTAACTATAAATGAGATTATATTAATATTAATACTAATGATTAAATCACAGGGCTTATTGTACACACACACCATTTTAGCCTTCCCTTCTTCATATCTCCCTGGGACAATTCTGAGAGCTGGGGTGCTGAAAAAAAATAACTATATATGCTGAGACAAAATTGCATAAAATCCCAGAAGAATAACACTGATGAGAGGGTATAGTTGAATAATAGATATTTATATGATATTTTTATTGGCAATATAATTTTCCTTTTGTGAGCTTTTGAAAATTTCATGCAGGCTTAAAGTGTTTCAAGTGTTTAGTGTTTAACTTGCTAATTGACTAAAATCAATATTTGACCACACATTTCTACAAACCTCACACATGTTTAAAGCTTGCTCACTTACAATGATAATGATCTGGGCACTTATTTACTAGGAAATTTTTCCTAATGAAAAAAAAAAAAACAAAATCTATTAGTAGGCTGGAGACATGACTCAGATGTAAGGATCACCTGTTGCTCTTGCAGAGGATATGAATTTGGTTCCCAGCACCCATACTGTCATTCCCAGCTATTCAGAACTCCAGTTCCAGAGAACTTGACACCCTCTTCTTAACTCCACAGACATCAAGGAAGTTCATGGTCACCATATATACATGGAGGCAAAACAATAATACACATAAAATAAAAATTAAAAAAAAATGGAGAAAGCAAGCAGAAAATCAAAACTGGAGCCTGCATGCCAGGTCAGTGCCGAAACGCACCTGTTCCGAGTGAAGGTTTTGAGACAAAAGCCTCATGGCTTCCAATTCAGAATCCACTGAATCCGAATCATGGTCTTTTTTTTCCATTGGAAGAGATTTACAAATCATCTAACCCCATGTGAACGTATTTAAAGAGAAGGGAAAAGCACTGTGATCAGTGTAAGTGGAGCTGAATAGTAAGTGGCTGTGTAAAGAGTAACAATTGCACTACACCTCCCCAGGAAGGAAGGAGCCAGAGAGAGTTCCTCTAAGATTCAGGGACATTCAGATGGGTAATGTAGGTAATAACAGTGCCCAGGAATAGTTTCTCACCCTGAAAGACTTAATATGTCCTTTCTCCAAGTGGAGGACATGAATTTGAGTCTATTTTTGTCTACGAACAAAAGACACCCAGATACTCTCTCTCTGTACAGTCTCTCACCTTGATCTTTAACAAAAATAGCATCCAATATTAGAGGATTTTTTCCTTACTCATTCTAGAGAGAGATAACAACTATAGATAGGACTGGTATGCTTGGATTTATCCCTGTGGTTTACATTACAAACCACAGTATATATAAATTGTTTGTTGGACAGAAAACAATTGTGGCTCTCACGTGCCAAACAAATTCCTTCACTTCCAGCATGTAGTTTTACAACCAAGAAGTAGTATAAACTTATGAATAACTAATCATCATATATTCAGGATAGATTGTTGTCTTTTATTACTCCCCATAATGGAGTATAGTATGTTCCATTATGCAGTTTGTTGTGGAGTTGTTGCCCTGGATTTAAATAGCCCAGGCTCGTAAGACTTAGGAAACAAATGGCGCTTACCAGACTTAGAAACTTGGAAGGCTTACAACACTCGCAGGACCCCTCCCCAAGTGATGTAAGCAATGAACCATTAATGGGAGGAAGGGGTCTTCATTGGAGCAGCTGCCTGTAAGCTGTTTGACTGTTTTGAGTGTTCATGCCTGCTGGGTGGGTTTTAGATGCTATAGCTGCCTGAGTAGTTCTGTCCAAGTTAGGGTCACTATTGCTGTGGTGAAACACCACAACCCAACACAACCGGGTTTATTTCACTCACAGTTCTGTATAATAGCTCATCCTCAAAAGCAGTAAGGATGGGAACTCAAGCAGGGCAGGAAGCTGGAGGCAGAGGCCATGGAAGGGTGCTGCTCACTGCCTTGCTCCTAATAGCCTGTTTAGTCCACTTTATTATAGAACCCAGGACCACCAGCTTGGGGATGCTCCTACCCTCAATGGTCTGGATCTTTTCCCATCAATCACTAATTTTAAAAAAAATGCCTACAAGCCAATAGTATGGAGACATTTTCTCAACTGGGACTTCTTCCTCTCAGATGACATTTAGTTTGTGTCAAGATGACATAAAACTATCCAACATATACTCCCACAAGTAATCCCCCCACCCGTGCTCCTAAAAGCAATACCTGTAAATTTACTGATACGCCAAGCTAGACTTGGGTGAAATAATTTCCCTGGTGTGTTATTAGCAGCCTATATTGAGCAGATAGATGCTTACACATGTCTTTGGGGGAAAACCAGACAACACCTTCTCAGACATGGCTATAAGGTACGTTGGTCATACCCACCCCTTTCCCACCACTTGCATTTATATAGCTGCTCCTGACAGCCCTCTTCCAATGCCCTGAAGTCCTCTTCTTCTGTCATTTTTCTTTCCTTCAGTTCTATATATGAAATAGTTTTATGGCGTTAGAGACTCAAACTAGGGCTTTGCCCACGATAAACAACTTCTCTATCACTGACTGTATCTCTGTTCCCACATCATTTCAGACATAAAAACATCTAAAAAATGTATTTTCGGCATGTTCCCAAATGTTTTATGAAATCCCTACTAACAAACATAAAGATTCTGGTAATGACCACATAGACAGGGTGAAACAATCCATGGATTTTCATTATAATTTAATGATAGGTTTAAATAAGCAGCATTCTGTTGGCTAGGAGAGGTAACATTTTAACGCCGTTGTTTTCAAAGTCAATGTATCTCCAGATTGCCTCAGGGGCTCACAGCAGACCTAAGGGCAATGTTCCGGAGGAGTTCTGGTCTATGGCGCTTGGGGATTACTAGGATACTCAACTGCTTCTGATACACAGGAGAGATTGAGAGCAGAATCGCTGTTTCATTGATCTTCAGCCTTACCTGCCTACTGGGATCAGATGACAAGCTGTAGAAACAAATGCTGATGTTTACCTCACACCAGCAGAAAAGCATTTCGTTCAGCTCAGTGAGGTTTGTGCTTCAGGAATTTAAATGTCCACCCAGAGAACCTGGCGTGCAGCCGACTTTACAGACTGCTATTAGTTAGGCTTGGCAAGAACCTTTATAAAACAAGAAGATTGGAAGGGCATTGTGCAGAATCACTGAGAACAGGTGACAACATAGGGAAAATCATGACTTTTTTCACTTTATTATTTTATCCAAGTTCAGTCTATGAATAATCAGATATGAGGAAGATGGGGGTGGGTAGAAAGATGGCTCAGCCACTGCTGTTCTGGAGAACCTGAGCTTGGTTCTTGCACCCACATAGTGTCGCTTCCAGCTTTTTGTAGCTTGAATGCCAAGGATCTGATACCTTCATCTCTGGGCTCTGGGAGCATTGCACTAACCTGTACATATTCACACACAGAGATGTGCATATACTCATAATGACAGATAAAAATAAGTGGTTGGAGAGATGGCCCAGAGGTTAAGAACACTGGTTGCTCTTCCAAAGGACCCTCAGCACCCACATGGCAGGTCAAAACTGTCTGTGACTCCAAGATCTAGTACCCTCACACATACATACATGCAGGCAGGGAAAAAACCAATGTACATAAATATAAAGATATTTAAAAAATCTGAAATAAAGACCAGTATTGTCAACCTAAAATTTAGCTTCTGTGAAAACGGGTTATAATAATCACATTCAATTAAGTCTGTAACAGAGGGATATGATAATTGTTTTTAGATATTCAGACTTTACTGATAAATTGGGCCAAATTTGCTGAGTGCTTGAAAGGTGAAAAACCTGATACTAGAGGTCATAGTAAGAAAATAGATAAACAACACCAAATCCCCTGGCAGTAAGGGACTTATCATCCATGTTAAACAAGGCACAGCTATAATTCCATGTAAATGAAACAACAGAGTAAGAGACCCAGAAATATAATATAATATAATTTTGATCAAGAACCACAGTGGAAGGTCTGACCGGATGAGATCCCTGAAAGAGGCCCCATTTGCTGTGACACTGAAGAATAAGAAGAGCTTGAGAGGCAAACGTCTGAGAGCAAGAAATTCTGAGACAAGGAATGTTGTGATGTAACACACGGGTAGCATCATTCACGGGGTGGTCCCAGAAGAGGTTATAAACCCGAAAGACTGCAGTGTCAAGTCAGGCAGAAGCCCCTTAATAGACAAGTCAGTCACTTGTGGTTGTGCAAGACCTCTGATGCCACTTTGAGGTATTCATTCAATAACAGGATTGGGGCAGAGACTTAGTATGATGGAAGTTGCGCTTCAGGACAAGTCATCTTCTGGAGGTGTATAATGCAAGCCGGTGTGAGAAGAACGCACAAGTACAGATGTAGTGACCCTGTGATGGAACACTGATATGAAAGGAGATGAAGGTGTGAACAAGTAATGGGAAAGAGGGAGAGTGCCACGAATCATGACTAACACTCCTCCAGTTTTGAAAGAGCAACGTGGGGAGCAGCGCACTGAGCACAAACAGAATGTCACTAGGAAGATGAAGCCTAGGGGAGATGATGGCCTGAATGTAGCCATCGTGAACACTCAGTGAACATAGAGGTCTGGAGAGAAACAAAGAAGCAAAGGCCAGAATGCCATAGGCTTGGGTGCCCTTCCCCTGCTAGCCTCTTCACCATTCACCTAGTGCCTTTGATTCCTTCCTAAATGATTAATTACGAAAACTTATGAAAAGATACTGTATTAAAAAGCCATCAGAAGGAAGTTTTGAAATCTTTAAATACAAATGGCCATGTTCCTATCTTCCAGAGAAGAGCCAGGGCACCAGACTGTATTTCAAGAATGACGACTAAGGATGTTGGCGCATAGCAGGGAGATGACAGGAGCCCTAAATGGTAAGTAGGCTTGGGATGGAAACACAGATGGGAACGAAGCACAATGCAACTGCGACTTTATAGACTCCCATCCAGAGCACTCTACCCTGTCAGAAAACAGCAAACAGCAAAGTCCCAGCCGTCTCCATCTTCTCTGCAGACCAGTGGCCCTAACCAGAAGAGGACTCTACAGTCTTCACAGCAGCAGAAAGCAGTTTAGATCACTATTTGGTGCCCGAATGATTGTTTTATTCTGGAGAAAAAACCCACCTCACATTGCGTCACCCCGGCCTCCAAAACTCAAGTTGTTTCAGAACAGAACCATCTATATAGTGCCCTTCACTAGAGGGAGCGTTTAGATAACACGATAGGGGCTATTGACGTTGCCATGGACACTGACATGCTTACTCCTTAGGACTTCAGGACCAATTGCCCCACCTCCTCTCCATGTAACTGTTCCTAGGCTGTAACCTCTAGAGATCCTATGGTACAGTCCTCTATGGCCCTCATAATTAGCGTTGTGGGTAATTAGCACTGTAAGTCAGCAGCAGCACTATTTTTCATGGAACCTGTGTTGAAGTTCTCTGCAAAGTCACACTGTTATCTCCATACACAAGTACACTCTAGACCATTGAGGTAAACACAGCCATCGTTTACATTGGTTGTAGCTGAAGAAATCAACAAGAGGCTACAACACTTCTTTACCTATTCAGGTCTGAAGCATCGGAAAAACCAGTGCTCAGTGATCTCTTTAAATGACGATTTGTCCCTCCTGACGTTTGATGGGGAACCTTGTTAGCCAATCATCTTTAAGAGGTGGGTCTTAGTTAAGGCATGGCTTTGCTGGGACCCAGGGTAAAATGTGTGCACCTCGGTGTACCAGCTCTCTCTGTGCCTTTTCCCACGGGACATTGCTCTTTGTGCTTGGATTTTCTTCTTTCCTGTTTCTTGAGTTTTCCCCTTATAATAAATAAAACATAATTGTTTTATCCTTAGCTAGCCTGGTTATTTCAACAAACAATTATACCATGAAATTGGAGGATTCTATTGTCACACCAGGAAAATAATAGCAACACAGGAATAAAAGAAGCTTAAAAGTTCAAGGAAGCAGGGCACCTCCAAAGGAACACTGTAAACTCCCAGAAACAGAACAGAGCATGCCTGAGATAGAATTTACTAGAATGGCACAGATAATCAGCAAAATCCACGAGTTTGTAAATAAAGCTTTAATGGAGTGAGGGTAGCAAATCATGGTATAAATGAGACATAAGAAAATGTGAACTCATTATTAAATAGATATAAACTGAATGCTTGGAGTTGAAGAGGGAACACAAGAGATGCTAAAACAGATCAGAATGAGAACAAAAGTCAAAATGTGAAGATGGAACTCTTTAAGTAGCCCAATTTAAAATAAATGAGAGAAAGAGAATGAGGGAGAGGTAAAGAGAGATTTCCTAATTTCCACCCTGGAGGAGAGAGGTTCTAGGTGCCTTCGCCACCATCCCTGAGAGTGCCTGCCCTGGAGAGTTGACTCCCAAATGTGAGTTTTTAAAGATAAACAATGTTGATAATATTTTAACTATGCTAAAAAGGGAAAAGAGAGAAAACATAGAAATGAAAAAATGACATTGTCAGATACAACAACAATGTAAACAATTACACATTAACAAATTTTAAAGACTAGAGGACATGGATACATTTCTGGGAACCCAATGCCATATTAGCAAAATTATACACTTTAATCTCAGGGATGGAAGAAGGGTGTGTGTGTGTGTGTGTGTGTGTGTGTGTGTGTGTGTGTGTGTGTGTGGTGTGTGTGTGTGTGATAAAATTGGGATAAAATCATCTCAGCATCAGGACATACATCAAAGAAATGACAAGTTCCTCAATAAATGGTACTGAGAAAAGCTGACTTATACAGTATTAAATCAACTCTCCACATTTTACTATATATACTATTAAAACTGACTCCAAATGTATCACTAATACTGAGACATTGTATAGGTAATCATTGAACTAATATGCCAAAAGCACAGGTAACAAAAGCAGAAACAGACAAATGAGATTTTAAAAGTGAGTGCATAAGAAGCCAGTTAACTGAAAGATCAAACCAAGAATGTGGGGGAAAAAAACATTCATCAACTATTTATCTAGTTAGGGATTATCCTTTAAATACATAAGAAACTAAAGCCAGTTACCAGAAAAATATATGAACACTTATAAGACAGGCAATGGTATGATTATCTAATTCTCAAAAGAAGGCATATTTATTGTTTAAAGGACTATGAACAAGTACCCCGTATCTCTAATCATCACAGAGATGCAAAAGAAAACCAGAGTGAGTTGTCATATTGCCTCATTTACAATGTCTAGAATCAAGAAGATAAAACTTATCAAGAAAGTCAAGGCAATGGTATAGAGAAATTAGAATACTTATGCACTCTTGGAAGTAATGTAAATTAGTACAGCCACCATGGAATATAGTATAGAGACTGTTTAACAACCTAGAGATAGAGCAAGAATGTAATTCAGAGATTTTACTACTAACTGTAAATTCAAAAGAAATGAAGTCATATCAAAGAAACACCCATTTCTCCATGTCTGTTGCTGCTGTATTTACAGTAGAAGAAATACGGAATCAATTAAAGTGTCCTTTAATAAATGAACATATGAGAAAAATATGTTATACACACAATACAGTACTTTTCAGCTGCCAGGAAGAATGAATTTCTGTCATTTTCAATAACATGGAAGGAACTGTAAGATACCATAAATAAGCCAGACACAAAAAGACAAATTTTCTGTGTTCTCACTCACTAATGGAAGTTTAAAAAAAAACCTTGAATTTACAGAAAAAGAATTGAACAAAAGCAAGGTGAAATTAGACAGGGTATGCATTACAGAAAAGAAGTTAGATGGTGGGTACCAAATATTTGGTTACAGGCAGAATTTGTGCTCATTATCACAGTAAGATGATTACAATTGACTGGCTATAGGAGTGCACACCTTTGACCCCGGCACTCTTGGGGCAGAAGGAGGCAGATCTCTGTGAGTTTGAGGCTAGTCTTGTCTACAGAGTAAGTTCTAGGGCAGCCACAACTATTTATTGAAATTTTTCCTTGAAGAAACAAAATACAAAACTAATATAAAGTGATTACAGACTAAAATTTTGTAATATAAGTCAAAATAACTACAAAGAGTCTAATTTCTCCTTAACCAAAGAAATGATTACTATTTGAATAGCTGAAAATGCTAGTTACCTGATTTGATTGTTATGTATTATATACATGTACCAAATTACCATGTTGTACTTCATAAATATGTAAACACAAAAATATTTTGATTTAAAAGAAAAGAAATAGACATGGATAGATGATAGATAGATAAATAAAAAAGACAGAGATAATAGTTTATGATTTTGTCACAACTGAGAAACTTTCATGAATAATCCAAAATCAGAATGACTGTACTTCCAATATAGACATAAAAAGAAGTATAAAATAAGAAGATAATGAAGAATCTTTAAATTGATAGAATAGTGTACCATGAGGGGCTGCTCGTTGGGGTTTCTGCCCTGCTCAGTTCCCACAGCCAGTAAGCCCCAAAGAAAATCACACAGAGATCTCCATAAGATTATAAACTGATTGGCTCATTAGCTCAGGCTTCTTATTAGCTCTTGCAATGTATATTAACCCATTATTCTTCTCTATGTTAGCCACCATGGCTCAGTACCTTTCTCAGCCAGGTAGGTTACATCTTGCTTCTTCTGTGATCTGGGCAGCAATCGTGAAAGAGCTTCCTTCTTAGAATTCTCCTCTTCTCATTGCACCACCTCTACTTCCTGTCTCATTTTCCTGCCTATACTTCCTGCCTGGCCCAATCAGCATTTATTAAATATGATTGACAGAATACAGACAATTCCCCCACACCAGAATTGCTACTATTGTTATCTGAAATTTATTTGTGTACAACTTGGTACAAAGAAAATAGTCAATTTTATGCTATTTAAACATTCTCATATTTGAATCATAGAGAACACAGAAAAAAGAAACAAGTGAAATAGAAAAGAGTTAAAATTCTGTACTAATAAATTTTAATAGTAAGTATCAGTGGGAACAAATTAATCATTCTATTTTTAAAATTATATTTCCTATCTCTATCTGAAAAAAAAACTCTAAAATTACAATTAAAAAAGCAACCCAAATGTGACTTTGTGATAACATGCCTATTAAGAGAAATAAGGAAAATTTGGAGGCATTTATTTGGGGGAAGAGGTAAAAGATGATCATAGAACATTTGGCATACTAGATGACAAAGATACTCTCCATGACAGCAGGATCATATCAAAAGACTTCAGGAGTCAACGTGAAGAAGCAAGGTAACACAGAGCAAAGAAGGAACAACTTCAGCATCGATACAAATAATGATGGCAAGAAACCAGAATGTACCAAGCATGTTTACTAAATGAAATTCTATGGAATAGAAGCAAATGATAAATTGTTCACTGTGGCAAGAAGCTGCTTAGCCAGCTTATCATTTCAAAATCATAAAGGCAGAATCAAATATTTTGCATTCCTCTTTTCCACAAATGGTACTGCCCTGTAACTAAATACTACTATGAAGTGAAGAATTGGAGGCAGAATTATAGAATCATCATTTGCAGTCGTATTGGATTAAGGCATGCTCATTAACCACAGATGGACACCAGAATTATAGAGAGAAAACCAAATTATGGGCATTCTTGTTGAAAACTCAAACTTGAGACTAAGTTTCAAGATCTGGTATCCAGTTTATAAAAATTGTTTGAAACAAAGAAATGATGCATGCTGTGTGGGTGAAAAAAGGGAAGTCCCAATGATTCTGTCTTCAGTGATTAACTGTTAAGGAGAAAACATGGTTGAAAAATAGTGTGTCAATTAAAACCAATTGAGATGGTTGAGGAAATAGCTCAGTTGCTATTTTCTTTGCAAGCACAAGATTGCATTTGACTCTTGAAATCTTTATGAAAAATGCCAATTATGGAAAGCACATGCTCATAATTTTAGCAATTGGAGCAGTAGGGGCTGAATTTCTGGGGCTTCCTGGCCAGCACTGGACAGCCAGGCTTATCTACTTTGTATATTAGCAGTCAGTGTGATACCTTGTCTCTAGGGATTGAAAATGCCAAGACTGTCCTTTTGTCACACACTTATGTGTAGACACACATACACACACACACACATACACGCACACACACACATACACACACACATACACGCACACACACACAAATGAAGGCATACATTAACAACTACATTATAAAAAGTTTGACTGGTTCCTAATTTAAAAATGATATCCCGAAAAACCAAAAAAAAAAAAAAAATAAAAGTTTGAGATAATTAGAAATGAGAATAGTGGCTTGATAGGTGATATTAAATAATTTTTTCATTTAAATATGAGATGATGTTATTATGATAATTTTGAAAGCAAGAGGCTTCGCCCCCCCCGCTTGTACTAAAATATTTATGAGTGAAAGCCTAAGACATGCTTCTTATGAATATTGCACAAAGGAGTGAGAAATAAACCAGCAAGCCTGACTTCTGTAACAAAAGCAGTTTTTCACAAGTGGAAAGGTGATGTAATAAAACAAAAAACAGAAAAACACCAAAACAGTTGTTGTACAGGTATATGGCAATTTGTTGCCACCAGAGCTGTTTGTGATGGCCATTCTTGGTTGTCAGCTTGACTACATCTGTAATGAACTGCAATCTAGAAACAGGTTTTTTTTGTTCTTGTTTTAAAGTGAGTGGATCCATTTCGAATCTGGACCTGTGAGGCAGGAAGGAACGTCTTTAATATGGGCCATATATGGTCTGCGGAAGTCTGTTTATGGAGATGGAAGAAGGAATCTTTTGTTCTTTGCCTGTATGTCCTTGCCTTGATAGCATGTCTGCTTCTTCACAGGCATTAGAGCCTACTTCTTCAGGATTCCAGGGTATACTGAAGACGAGCTGAGACATCCAACTGTGTGGAATGAGAAACTACTGGATTTTTAGACTCTCCATCCACAGCTGGTCATTTTGCAATTAGTTGAACTGCAGTCTTTAAGTCATGATAGATAGATAGATAGATAGATAGATAGATAGATAGATAGATAGATAGACGGATGGATAGGTAGTAGGTAGGTAGGTAGATAGATAGAAGTATGGATTTCTTCTATACATTCTGTTATTTCAGAGAACTCTAACTAACACACATGGTCTTAACATCATGGCCTCACTTTATTTTGTATCAACACACCCTTTCCTTTGACATGACATCCCAATTACACAATCTAGAATAAATTCTCTCTTCTATGACTCTGTTCATTTACACTGTTTTGTTTTTTGTTCAATATGCTTTCAAACACTTCAGTTTATCCTTTCTGCTCCATACTAAACAAATCAGGGATAGTATCTTATTTTCAGATATGTCTTCTCCAGAAGAAAACTTTCTGATACTGACTGGTAGCCACACAAATGATATGTTCTCTCTGGGTATCCTTCTTCATACATTTCACATCTCACAAACACTTAAGCTTCCACTTTGGGCCATTGTTGCAAGGGAAGCAGCCACTTGTCTATCCCGGATGCCTGGCTAGCTTAGCCCCAAAATAACTACATAGAAACTGTATAATTAAATTACTGCTTGGCCCATTAGCTCTAGAAATCCATTTCTATTAATCTATATATCACCATGTGGCGGTGGCTTACCAGGAGAGATTCTAACTGGGACCCATCTCAGGTGGAGGATCCTTGGCTTCTCTCTGACTCGGCCTTTCTTCCTCCCAGCATTCAGTTCTGTCTTCCCCACCTATCTAAGTTCTGCCGTCTCAACTAGGCCAAGGTAGTTTCTTTATTCATTAACCAATGAAGCAACACACAAACAGAAGGAACTCCTACACCATTTCCCCTTTTCTGTTTATACAAAAAGAAAGGCTTTAACTTTAACATAGTAAAATTACATATAACAAAACAGGTATCAAATAAGAACTACAGTTACAATATTTATATCTACTTTATTTTTTATCATAACTAAGGAAAGCTATATTATTACTATCTATTCTTCAACTCCATCAAAGACTCTAGAAGGATATAATATTACCTAAGTAAATAGGAAGTGTACTGTAAGCAACTTCCAAAACTCTAGAATCAACAGAGACATCTCGCTGCCTGTACAGTCACCCAAAGTTCTTCTGTACCATTGGGGCATCCATCTTCAGCCTACAGGCCCATAATATCCAGCAGACTTACATGAAGCAGGAAATTTCAAAGACAGTTCAGTTACTTTCTTCTGTATCCTTAAGAATGTCTTGCAGACTCTTTCATGAATCAGGAATCCTGAAGGATCATCTCACCTTTAGGCAAGTTCAGCTGTCATTAAGGGGAAATGGTGTAGGAGTTCCTTCTTTTTGTGTGTTGCTTTCATTGGTTAATGAATAAAGAATCTGCCTTGGCCTAGTTGATAGGGCAGAACTTACGTAGGTAAGAAAGACAGAACTGAATGTTGGGAGGAAGAAAGGCATAGTCATAGAGAAGCCATAGACACTCCACCTGAGACAAATACAGGTTAGAACTCTCCCCATAAGCCACTGCCACGTGGTAATATATAGATTAATAGAAATGGATTAAATTAAGATGTAAAAATTAGCCAATAAGAAACTAGAGCTAATGGGCCAACCAGTTATTTAATTAATATAGTTTCTATGTGATTATTTTGGGGCTAAGCTAGCTGGGCAGCCAGGATGAACAAGCAGGCCCTTCGTCCTACAACAGGGCATAATTTAACTATTTTTGTATTGTTGTGACAAAACACCATGAACTAGGTGATCACACACACACACACAGACAAATTATTGGGCTTAAGAGTTGGAGTCCACGATCTTAGAGCAAAAGCAAAAGAACAGATGAGATCTCACATTCTGCTCCACAACCACAAGGCAGAGTACACACTGGGAATTGTAGACTCACCTCTAGTGACATCACTTCCTTCAACAAGGCCATACCACCTAATCCTTTCCAAAGAGTTCCAGGACTAGGGACCAAATATACAAATACAGGAGCGTTTAGGGCTATTCTTATTCAAACCACCAAGGAGTATTTTTTTTACTATTATATACTTACGTGTCTCTGACTAATGGTGTTAGAATTATAAAACCAAAACAAA
The DNA here is from genome assembly GCF_037038515.1 of Microtus pennsylvanicus. Lineage (NCBI taxonomy): Eukaryota > Metazoa > Chordata > Mammalia > Rodentia > Cricetidae > Microtus > Microtus pennsylvanicus. The sequence continues at coordinate 51,211,374 of NC_134579.1, read as the reverse complement.
AATGAAACAAAAAATTTGGTATGGAGGTAGAAAACAAGAAAGCTGAGTGCTGCTGGAGATGAAGGAAATCAGTGCACAGGCTCTGGAAATCGAACAGTGGCTCCTCAGTGTAATGCAGAATAGTCACTCAATCCAGCAAGACCTGAAACAAGACACTCAAACAGGCTCCCAGAAGCACCATGGCTGTCAGCTAGAAAAAGCGCCTGATGAAAGGCGGCAAGAAGCAAGTCACAAAGAAAGTGGTCTATCCATTTTTGAAGAAAGATTGGTGTTATGTCAAAGCTCCAGCTATGTTCAATATTAGAAACATTGGGAAAACACTAGTCACAAGGACTCAAGGAACCAAAATTGCGTCTGATAGCCTCAAGGGTCATGTGTTTGAAGTAAGTCTTGTTGATCTACAGAATGATGAAGTTGCATTGAGAAATGTCAAGCTAGTTATTGTGGATATTCAGGACTGTCTGACTAACTTCCAGGGTACATATCTTACATGGGAAATATTGTATTCCATGGTCAAAAAGTGGCAGACCATGATTGAAGTCCATGTTGATGTCAAGACAACCGATGGTTATTTGCTTCGTCTGTTCTGTGTTGGTTTCACTAATAAACCCAACAACCAGATACACCAGACCTATGCACAGCACCAGCAGGTCAAGTAGATCCGGAAGAAGATGATGGAACTCATGATCTGAGAAGTGCAGACAAATGACTTGAAGGAAGTGGTTAATAAATTGATTCCAGACAGCATTGGGAAAGACATAGGAAAGGCTTGCCAGTTCATTTATTCTCTACATGACGCCTTTTTTAGAGAAGTAAAAATGCTGAAGAAACCCAAGTTTGAATTGGGAAAATTCATGGTGAAGGTAGTAGTTCTGGAAAAAATACTGGTGATGAGACAGGTGCTAAAGTTGAACAAGCTGATGAATATGAACCACCAGTCCAAGTGTAAAATCCAGATTTTTAACAGTGATAAATAAACGTCTTATTTGTGAGAAAAAGACAATCAAACAGGTATTAAACACCAGCAGTCACAACACTCATCTATGTCCAACAACCAATGAATGAGTAAACAAAATGCATGTATTTGAGATCCAATATCAGGGAACTATGGAACCAGAAATGATAGAAATAATGACAGACTTACAGAGTCAAATCTCAGGCAAAAGGTTTTTTTTTTGTTTTTTGTTTTTTTTGTTTGTTTGTTTGGTTTGTTTTTTTTTTTTTTTTTTTTTTTTGGTTTTTCGAGACAGGGTTTCTCTGTGGTTTTGGAGCCTGTCCTGGAACTAGCTCTTGTAGACCAAGCTGGTCTCGAACTCACTTGGAAAAAACAAAAAGAGGTCAACAAAAGCGGGATAGCACTGGCTGTAGGAAATTAAGACTAACCACTCACAGAGCAATGAATACGCCTTTATCCTGTTGCTGCTCTGAGGATGTAGGTGTGGTGATAACTTTCTGTTACTCATTTGAATGGTAATTTTAAGAAATCTGCTTCTTACAAATAATACTGCTATGAACATAGTTGAACAAATGCTCTTGTCATATGATAGGGCATCTCTTGGGTATATTCCCAGGAGTGGTATTGCTGGGTCCAGGGGTAGGTTGATCCCGAATTTCCTGAGAAACCAAAACACTGATTTCCAAAGTGGTTGCACAAGTTTGCATTCCCACCAGCAATGGATGAGGGTACCCCTTCCTCCACAGCCTCTCCAGCAAAGGCTATCATTGGAGTTTTTGATTTTAGCCATTCTGACAGGTGTAAGATGATATCTCAAAGTTGTTTTGATTTGCATTTCCCTGATCACTAAGGAGCATGAGCATGAAGAAAGTGTGGAATATATACACATTAGAGTACTACGCTGCGGTAAAAAACAATGACTTCTCGAATTTCGCATGCAAATGGATGGAAATAGAAAACACTATACTGAGTGAGGTAACCCAGACCCAAAGAGATGAATATGGGATGTACTCACTCATAATTGGTTTCTAGCCATAAATAAGGGTCACGGAGTCTACAATTGGTGAACCTAAAGAAGGTAAGTAAGAAGGTGAACCCAAGGATAAACATATAGTTATCCTCTTGGCTATGGGAAGTAGACAAAATTGCCGGGAAGAAAATTGGGATCTTGGGGGTGGGGTGGGATGGGGGTAAGGGGAGATGGGGAGAGAAAAGGGAGAAAGGGAGAATGGGGGGAACTTGGGGAAAAAGGATGATTGGGATAAAGGAAGGTTGGATAGGGGAGCACGGAAGCACAATTCTTAGTTAAGGGAGCCACCTTAGGGTTGGCAAGAGACTTGAACCTAGAGTGGCTCCCAGGAGCCCAAGGCGATGTCCCCAGTTAGTTCCTTGGGCAGCTGAGGATAGGGAACCTGAAATGACCCTATCCTAGAGCAATACTGACGAATATCTTGCATATCACCATAGAACCTTCATCTGGTGATGGATGGAGATAGAGACAGATACCCACACTGGAGCACTGGACTGAGCTCCCAAGGTCCCAATGAGGAGCAGAAGGAGAGAGAACATGAGCAAGGAAGTCGGGACCAGGAGGGGTGCACCCACTCACTGAGACAGTGGGGCTGATCTATTGGGAGCTCACCAAGGCCAGCTGGACTGGGACTGAAAATGCATGGGATAAAACCGGACTCTCTGAACATGGCGAACAATGAGGGCTGATGAGAAGCCAGGGACAATGGCATGGGGTTTTGATCCTACTTCATGTTCTGGCTTTGTGGGAGCCTAGCCAGTTTGGATGTTCACCTTCCTAGATATGGACGGAGGGGGGAGGACCTTGGACTTTCCACAGGGCAGGGAACCCTGACTGCTCTTTGGACTGGAGAGGGAGGGGGAGAGGAGTAGGAGGAGGGGGAGAAAGGTGGGAGGAGGGGGCGGGAAATGGGAGGCTGGGAGGAGGCAGAAACTTGTTTTTTTCCTTTTCTCAATAAAAAAAAATTCAAAAATGAAAAAAAAAAGAAATCTGTTTCTTGTGTTTTAAAGAGATTTATCCCTATCAGATACAGCTCAGCGGTCTTTTTCTTTTTGGCAACTTCATGATGCTACACAGAAAGGGTGGGGCTTTTCTTTTGTAATAGCCTCAGTTACATTCCTTACATTATTGACAAGGAAGAGACAGTGAGAATGGGTTATAAGTTCAGGGAATGGAAAACTGATATTTCTCTCCCACTAAGGACCCATACTTCCATTTTGTGTCCATACAGTGAAACATTACTCAGCTTGAAAATGACTGAAATTCTGATATATGAACAACCCTGGAGATACTATGCTAACTGAAATATGCCTGACACAAAAGGATTTGCATATGACTCATGAGGCACCTAGAGGAGACACAATCAGAATCATAGAAAAAAACAGTAGTAACCAGTGGCTGCAGAGAGAGGGGAATTAAAGCATTTTTGTTTAGTGGGTACAGAATTTCAATTTAGGAAAATGAGAATGTTCCTATTTGAGAGGTAGACAACAGTGATGATTAGTTTATAATAATGTGGTCATACTAAATCCCATTTTACAATGGTCAAAATCTAAATCTCATGATATATACACCAAATTACTTGATGAAAGGCTCTTTCTTCACTGTGGATTTCTACTTCAGTGGTCACTGAAGACAGACCATTATTGGTAAAATGCCTCAAATCGTTCTCAAATCAGTGGCATGAAAGGAAGAGCACAGATTTTACAAACAGAAGTGAAGACACTTGTGGTTTCATCCCTGTGGAGTTTCTTACTTTGCCTTTAAAATTCCAAGGGTCTTTGTTTGCTCCTCCGCTGTGTTACTTATCACACTGAAAAGTAATTTATTCCTGTCTCTTACTGTACCCACTAATCTCTGTTAAAGGGAAGCTATGATTTAGTCAATCCCATTTTACCCAATTTAAGCAAATTCATTGCCTTCATCAATTATCATTTAAGGACTTCATCTTGTTCTGTGATGGGAGGACATTACACCAGAATGATGATTGATTGGAAGAACACTTTCTAGGAACAGCAAAAGAAGGGGTGTGGTATATCTTCAACATGGAACAAAACTCAAAAAAGTCAGGCAAACTGCAAAGAAGAAGAGGAGGGCCCGGAAACAGAGGTTTGAACAGAATTATAAACTGGGTCTTTGTAAAGTAAGCCTTGCTTTCTGTGTTCTAAGCCCCCAGTTGCTCTTCTTTAGGATTGTGTCTAAATTTCAGGTTTCCAGTGTGAAAACAGAGACTGTATGTTCATTTCCTGGCTGCTCAGACCAGAATAATCACACAGAAACTATATTAATTATAACACCATTTGGCCAATAGCTTAGGTGTATTCCTAGCTAGTTCTTATATCTGAAATTAACCCATTTCTATTAATCTGTATATTGTCACAAAGCTGTGACCTGCTGGTAAGATTCCAGTGTCTTTCTCTTTCGGCAGCTACATGGTATCTCACTGACTCTGCCTTCTTTCTTCCTGCATTCAGTTTTGTTTTCCTGCTTACTTCTATTCTGCCCTGCCATAGGTCAAAGTAGCTTCCTTATTAGTCAACGGTAATAAAATACATTCACAGTATACAGAGGGGAATCCTACATAACCAATGTGCATGATAGCTCCAATAATCTTATAGCACCCAAACTTCTCCTCAGGAAGAAATTCCAAGATGTCTACAGATTTCTGTAAGAAGAGCACTGGATGGCTAGCTGTGTCTTCTTTTTCCTGATAGCTCCAGCAGGCACCTCACCCTGTCATGTGCCACACAACCCTGCACTAGATGACAGGCTGCAGAAATGAGAGGCAGAACACCACAGGCCTATTCTCAGCTGGCTTCAAAGCCATGCAAATCATTGCCATTATCACTTGGCCACCAGTATTCTGCTCAGTTCTTTAAAGGGGAATTATGAAGGCTCAGAATTTGGCTTATTTAGTGTCCAGTAATTTCATAAGTTTCCTTCAACATCCTGCTCCTCTCTTCTCCCTTCCAGCAACAGATCACTTATAGCTGGCTATAAGAGGTTGATCTGTGCGTCTTTTATGGTTGTAGCAGCTAGCATGACATCTGCATAGCCGCTGTCACTGTCATTCCACATGTTCTCCTGGTTTCGCTTCAGAAAATGCTCATTTCAGAGACCAGGGAAAGGAATTGATTTTCAATTAATTAATTAACTAACTAATAATTAATTTTCTGAGACAGGGCCCTATGTAGCTAAGCTGCCTTCTTATTTACTATTCAATGAAGGCTAACTTTGAGCTTTTTATCTTCCTCCCAGGTGCTGGGATTAAAGTCTTAAACATGGCACTACACAGGGCTAAAGAAAGGACATGTATAAGATAACCCATGTCATCACAGAATTGCATAGTTAAGAAACCAATGCAGGTGGTAAAATGTGATCCTACACATGCCAGGAGAAAAAAGAATCATTCTATTGGTTAATTAAGTGTATTAACTTACTACTATTATTTTGCTAAATGAACATAGTATCAGAGTGCCTTCCAAATTTATATCTCTGTACACATAGATGAATGCAGCTCTTAGAATATGACGAGACTTCCTTTGTGCAGTTGACAGCATTTAACACAGAAATTCACAACTGATCAAAATGAAGCAAAGTGTCTGTGCCCTGCTCAGTCATAGTCTGGATGCCTACATCACACTCCTTCCCCAAGGCTCAGGAGCATCATGGAAGAGGGGAGAGAAAGCATGTAAGAGCCACAGTTGGGGAAGGACACCAGTGAAGCAGTGTTTTATGGGATACGGCAGTGTAGTGGCACTCATTAAATCATAGTGGCTGTGGCTGCCTACACAAGACCTGCATAAGACTATGACAGTCACCATTCCAACATGGAGGGGAAGGGACTCCCCCCTACACACACCTTTAGCTGAGGAGCTATTAGCTTCTTTGGGAGGGAGACTCTGTTTAAGAATGTAAGTTGACTGCTCCACATTAGATGATGCTCCCATCCCATGACTTTAGAGATAGCGCAAATTGAATTTAGAGATTAGAAGAAAAAATATAAACAACAAAAGAGAACAGAGGATGCTAAAGCTGGAAAGGAATGGGGAATATCTAGTAAGAATAAGGGAGAGGAGTAAGGAGTAAATATGGTTATAAAAATATTATATCCATGTATGAAATTCTCAAAAAATAATAAAATGTGATATTAAAAATTTAAGCAATATGTACAAAGAAAGCTCAAAATCTCATATTATTTGCCTAGCATTTCAGTTCTGGGTATCTCACATAAATTGAATCTTATAACAGAAAAAATACTTATAAAGATATTCACCAGAAGGAGCGAAGGGGCATCTCTTGAGACTAAGAGAAGGAGAATGGCCCAATAAGTGATAAATCACACACTCAGGATAATATTGAGTGTCCACTTAAATGTTTATGAAGAGTTTGTGATGAAATTTGAAGTGCTTATAAGATGAAATGGAAAATACAAAGTCTGCAAGACAGACAGTATATGCAATATGATTATAAACGAAAGAAAATTGCCATGATAATTCTACAAAATAGCATTACATTAATTAAGGTAGAAAGACTCACTGTGGTTGGCACCACTCCCTAGGCAGAAAATCCAGGGTACAACGGTGGAAAGAATAAGCAGAGCACTAGCGTGCAGGCGGCATTGCACTCTCCCTCTGGCTATGGGTATAATAGGACCAGCTGCTTCAGTCTCGGGCCACTGCAGTCCTTGCCACAATCAACAGGAACCTGGAACTGTGAGCTAAGTAAACACGTTCTCCCATAGAAAATAAACAAATAACTCAAATGGATAAAACCCAAAAAGGAACATACCAAATAAGAGTTTGCCAGTTTTCCATAGCTCCAAAGACACTCTTCCCGATTCCCTATTATATGTTTGTATGTGTATATATATATATATACATATATATATGAATATAATATATAGACTATAATATATTTTATATATAAAGAATATATTGCATATAATATATAAAACATGTATTATATAATAAACATAAAAGTATATATATATACCTTTGCAGTAAGTACATTGATAGAAGCAGCCACCCTCAGGGGAGTAAGCCCAGGTCTCCAGGTGAAGATGAAGCCTGCATTGCTTGCTTTTATTTCCCATCATCTTCGTCAAGCTTTGCTTGACAACTAAGCAAGCCTTCTGTTGAAAGCAATTCTCCATTCAACCTTCCCAGAACAACGGCTCCACAGAAGCAAATATAAAAAGTCAAGGGAATTTGTAGACACCAGAAACTTGTCCACAATGGGTAAACAGCCATCCATTAAATAGTTTAGAGAAAAGCGTAAGACTTGAGGAAACAATTGACTAATTTTACTTTACTCTTATTGTTTTCCAGGATGCTTGTAAGAAAGCTGAAGTAAAATCTATAATCTAGATCCAAACTTTCACAATTTTTGACATTCATTAACTTGTCAGTAACGTGTTAATGTGTCTGTGTATGTCAACTTGGTACAAGCTAGAGTCATTTGGAGAGGAAGGAGCCTCATCTGAGAAAATGCCTCCATGAGATCTGCTTAGTCAAGTCATTAAGGCATTTTCTTAATTAATGCTTAGTGTGCGGAGACCCAGTCTATTGTGGGTGGTACCTGGTTCTATAAAAAGCAGGTTGAATAATCCATGGAGAGCAAGTCAGTAAATAGCACCCTCTACACTCCTCTGTGGCCCCTGCATCAGTTCTTGTCCCTGGGTCCTTACCCTGTTTGAGTTCCTGTCCTGACTTCCTTTGATGATGCCCAATGATGTGGAAGCATATGCCAAATAAGCCCTTTTCTACCTCAGTTGGATTGTTCATGCTGTCTCAGCAAAGCAATAGAAGTCATCACTGTGTTGTTATTCCAAGAAATCACCAGTCTGGCCAAATCCAAAAGTAGACTCAACTATGACAGTGGTAAATTATTTTGGGGAGGTGTTGACAAAACTTTAAAATCAGGTACTTCTTGATCTACGTTCAGGACTAGGGAACAGAGGACAAACACATGTTGTAAAATTACAAGTAAAAAAAGACTTGAGCTTCATAACTAGGGAGCAGCCCGCCCTGGGTGTGTTCCAGGGAACATTAGGGTGTAGTCTTGTCACTTTGACGTCCTTGCTCACAGGACGCCAAGTCCATCATTCATGGGGTCTGTAAATCAACCACAGTGTTAAAACTGGGCTGCTGGTGAGTATAAGACCCTAGACATGATTCCCTTCATTAGGAAATATGTGCAGAACAAGGCCAAGGTGACTGTCATCAGCACATCAACCAGCTTGGCAGAGTTTGCGTAACTTCCCATTGCCCAGCGCTTGCTCCCTGAGAAGTTCTTTTAATGTTTTGTGGGGGTTTTTATTATTTTTATTTATTTATTAAAGATTTCTGCCTCCTTCCCTCTACCACTTCCCATATCCCTCCGCCTCCCCCACCAAGTCCCCCTCCCTCATCAGTCCGAGAGCAGTCCAGGTTTCCTGCCTTGTGGGAAGTCCAAGGACCTCCCACCTCCTTCCAGGTCTAGTAAGGTGAGCATTCAAACTGCCTAGGCTCCCACAAAGTCAGTATGTGCAATAGGATCAAAACCCACTGTCATTGTTCTTGACTTCTCAGCAGTACTCATTGTCCGCTATGTTCAGAGAGTCCGGTTTTATCCCATGCTTTTTCAGACCCAGGCCAGCTGGCCTTGGTGAGTTCCCGATAGAACATTCTCAATGTCTCAGTATGTGGGTGCACCCCTCACGGTCCTGAGTTCTTTCCTTGTGCTCTCTCTCTTGCTCCTGATTTGGACCTTGGGATTTCAGTCCAGTGTTCCAATTTGGGTCTCTGTCTCTGTCTGCTTTCATAGCTCGATGAAAGTTAATCTCCAGGAGGATGACTATATGTTTTTCTTTGGGTTCACCTTCTTATTTAGCTTCTCTAGGAATTACAGGCTCAATGTCTTTTATTTATTGCTAGAAACCAAATGTGAGTGAGTACATCCCATGTTCCTCTTTTGGGGTCTGGCTTACCTCACTCAGGATAGTGTTTTCTATTTCTGTCCATTTGCATGCAAAATTCAAGAAGTCATTGATTTTACTGCTGAGTAGTACTCTAATATGTATATATTCCATACTTTCTTTATCCATTCTTCCATTGAGGGGCATCTATGTTGTTTCCAGGTTCTGGCTATTACAAATAATTCTGCTATGAACATAATTGAACAAATGCTTTTGTTGTATGATAGAGCATCTCTTGGGTATATTCCCAAGAGTGGTATTGCTGGGACCAGGGGTAGGTTGATCCCGAATTTCCTCAGAAACCGCCATACTGATTTCCAAAGTGGTTGCACAAGTGCATTCCCACCAGCAATGGATGAGTGTGCCCCTTCCTCCACAACCTCTCCAGCAAATACTATCATTGGTGTTTTTGATTTTAGCTATTCTGGCAGGTGTAAGATGATATCTCAAAGTTGTTTTGATTTGCATTTCTCTGATCACTAAGGAAGTTGAGCATGACCTTAAGTGTCTTTTGGCCAGTTGAACTTCTGTTGAGAATTTTCTGTTCAGCTCAGTGCCCCATTTTATAATTGGGTTGATTAGTTTTTTACAGTCTAGTTTCTTGAGTTCTTTATATATTTTGTACAATGGAAAAAAGAGAGCATCTTCAACAAAGTATGCTGGCATAACTGGATGTCAATCTGTAGAAGAATGAAAATAGATCCATATCTATCACCATGCACAAAACTCAAGTCCAAATAGATTAAAAAACTCAATATCAGTCCGAACACACTGAACCAGATAGAAGAAAAAGTGGGAAGTACTCTACAACACACGGGCACAGGAGACCACTTCCTACGTATAACCCCAGCAGCACAGAAATTAAGGGCAACATTGAATAAATGGGACCTCCTGAGACTGAGAAGCTTCTGTAAAGCAAAGGACACTGTCACTAAGACAAAAAGGCAACCCACGGACTGGGAGAAGATCTTCACCAGACTTGCAACAGACAAAGTTCTGATTTCCAAAATATATAAAGAACTCAAGGTTTTGTGTTTTTGTGTTGCTCACTCACTGAAGTGGAGAGCTGCTCTGTGGAAGTAGGAAAGCAGGAAGCAAAGAAGTCAGGCTCTAGGAATATGAATGGCAGCTGTCTGGAAACAAGCTAAATATCAAGAGTTGAATGGGTTAATAAACCGTGCCCCTACCACATGGGTGTGTATATGTATGTGTGTACATGTGTGTGTGTTGTTAGGCTGTATGTTCATTTCCCAGCTGCCCAGACTCCTGAAATAACCAAACAGAAACTGTATTAATTACATCACTGCTTGGCTAATCACTGTAGCATATTCCTAGCAAGCTCTTACATATTAAATTAACCCATTTCCATTATTTTATATTTTATCATGAGGCTCGTGGCCTACCAGCAAGGTTCTAGCTAGCAGCTCACATCTTTCTCCTCTGGCAGCTCCATAGCATCTCCTTGACTCCGCCTCCTTTCTCCCTGCATTTAGTTTGGATTTCCCCACCTACCTCTATTCTGCCCTGCCCCGCCCAAGACAGATTCTTTATCAACCAATGGTATTCACAGCATACAAAGGGAAATCTCACATCATTCTTGTGTATGTGCATGTGTGTATAGGCATGTGTGTGTATGTGCTTGTGCATGTTTGTGTATGTGCATGTGTATTTGCTTTTAACAAATATAAGAAGCAGCACAATATAAATGTTAGCAGCCTGAAATAACCAAGCTGACTAAAATCAGCCACACAAAGGAGAATGCAATGTAACTGCATTACAAAGCTCTAGAAAATTCAATCCAGTTCATAGTGACAGCAAGAATATTAGTGGTTGACTAAGAACTCAGGGTGAGACAGGAGACTTCTGATGGGTGGGAAAGGGCAGTGGGTATGTGTGTAATCAAGGCTGCAAAATGTTTTTACTGATGTACACATTTGCTAACATTTATGAATTTTATATTCAAACACATGCAGGTCATTTTGGTCAATAACACTCAATAAAACACTTGTATAAAACATAATAAGGAAACTAAGCTAACTCAGAGAAAATTATACAAAAGGTAAATGTATTAGTTGTTATAGAAATATAAAGTAAAAATTATGAAGTACATAACTGTTTTAAATCTTGTTTTTCAAATTGACTATATATAAAAATCTTGTTTTTCAAATTGAATATATATGTACATAAATACACATAGTATCTAAGACCTTACATACCAATTTTTGAAGTAAGAAAAATTCATCCTTTCTTTTAAGCAATTTTCAAGTATTTGAAAATTATTATTCACAATAATCATGCTGTGTCACAAATCTCCTGAGCACAGGGAGCTGTTTTAGACCCCAAATTAGTGAAATTGTATGTGTGTGTGTGTGTGTGTGTGTTGCTTATACTTTGCTTATTTCACTGAGCATAAATTCTACAGGTTCTCCCATATTGTTGGAAAGTCTTTTTTAAAGGCGAATAGCAATTGTCTATATATACATGAACAGATAGCACATTCTTTTCTGTCTCTTCTTCTTCTTTCATAGACCCTTAGATAGACTTAGTATCTTGGGCATTATGAATAACACTGCAAAAAACAAGAGGATTCAGTAATATCTTCAACTTACCCACTTCACTTTCTTTGGCTATATCCCCACAAGTCAGATTGCTTGATTGTATGTAGTCAGCCAGAAATTTCCCTTTGGAATTTTAAGAAACATGCACAGCATCTTAGTGGCTGTGCAGCTCTACCAACACTGTTTAAATGCTACCTTAGCTCCATGTCCTCACCAACAGGAGCTATCTCATGTTTCTGCTGATTGCCTTACTTACAGGTATGGACTGATGTCCAAGGCAATTTTGATTCTTCTCTTTCAAGAGTCAATAACATTGACAGCATTTTCCATAAACTTATTGGTCATTTCTATGCCTTCTTTTGAGAAATATCTCATCTCTCTGTCCATATTTAATGAGTTCATTTTCTTACAGTTAAGCTGTTTGAGTTCCTTATACACTTTGGATATTATCAAATGGATGGTTTGTAATATCTTCTCCCTACCTGTTGATTGATTCTTCACTATGTAGTTTTACACACCATAGTAAATTAATACTCAGGGAACCAGGTAAGATGCTAAGCATTCCAAAGGCATGGACTTCTTGTCTTCTCCCCTTTCCTCCTCAAGCTTCCACACTAATAGCAAAAGAGGGTACACTGAATCGAGAGAAGGGAATAGAGAGTGGCAGAATGAGCTAGAGATGGGGAGATGTAGAAATGGATGGCAGGAAGAACCAAACTAAATTATGTTTTGAGATTATAATTACATAATTTCTCCTCTCCCTTTTCTTCTTCCAGCCTCCCCATGTACATTTCATGCTTTCTGTCTTTCAAATTCATGGGATTTTTTTTATAACTGTAGTTACACACACACATACTCTTTCTCTCTCACACACACACTCGCGCGCACACACATACACATTCACACACATACATACACTCACACAGACTCACACACACGCATACTCTCTCTGTCTCTTGTTTGTCTTCTTTTCTCTCTCTTCTTTCCCTCCTTCCCTCCCTTCCTCCTAAGAACTAAAGGATTCTAAAGAAGCTATGCCAAAGGGGACTGAAGAAGTGTTTCTTAGCTAAACACCATACTTCACTGATCACAAAGGCAGGAAGGGGCCTCTGTGGATTTACAGAAGCTAAGTGGAGACAGAACCTGGGTGGCATGCACTTCAGTTCATTTAGTGGCAACTATTTTGTCTGCAGGAAATCTCTATACCCAGTTCATACACAGTATAAATGCATTCCCACAGTTTGGAAAATTTGAACATAATTTTCATATTGATAACATATGCTTTCTTAGATGATTTTTCAGAATGCTCTCATGCTTTTCTTTAGTAAATAGATGATCTTTTTATAAGGAAATCTGCCCCCACCCCACAATAATCACGCTGAAAACAAGGAGACTGATGTATCTACTTTGAACCACCAGAGGTCAGCCTTTGCAAAGCAATCTCTCTGTGTAGCCCAAAGACTAAGAAAGAATTCAGGATAGAGACAACCTTATTATTATTACTAAAAATTTTCACCTCCTCTCCTCCTCCCATTTCCCTACCCATCCCCTCTCCCCCTCTTCCTCCCTCTCCAGTCCAAAGAGCAGTCAGGTTTCCCTGCCCTGTGGGAAGTCCAAGGTCCTCCCCCCTCCATCCAGGTCTAGGAAGGTGAGCATCCAAACAGACTAGGTTCCCACAAAGCCAGTACATTCAATAGAATCAAAACCCAGTGCCATTGTCCTTGGCTTCTCAGTCAGCCCTCCTTGTCAGCCACGTTCAGAGAGTCCGGTTTTATCCCATGCTTTTTCAGTCCCAGTCCAGCGGGCTTTGGTGAGCTCCCAATAGATCAGCCCCACTATCACAGTGGGTGGGAGCACCCCTCGTGGTCCTGACTTCCTTGCTCATGTTCTCTCTCCTTCTGCTCCTCATTTGGACCTTGGGAGCTCAGTCCAGTGCTCCAGTGTGGGTCTCTGTGTCTATCTCCACCCATCACCAGATGAAGGTTCTATGGTGATATGTAAGATATTCATCAGTGTGGCTATAGGATAGGGCCATTTCTAGCGCCCTCTCCTCAGCTGCTCAAGGAACAAGCTGGGGACATCTCCTTGGACACCTGGGAACCCCTCTAGAGTCCAGTCTCTTGACAACCCTAAAATGGCTCCCTTAATTAAGATATACTTCCCTGCTCCCACATCCACTCTTCCTCCATCCCAACCATCCCATTCCCCCAAGCTCTCTCCATCCTCCCCTTCTCACTTCTCTCTCCCCATCTCTCCTTACCCCCACCCCACCCCTACCCCCAAGCTCTCAATTTTTGCCTGGCAATCTTGTCTACTTCCAATATCCAGGAGGATAACTACATGTTTTTCTTTGGGTTCACTTCCTATTTAGCTTCTCTAGGATCATGAATTATAGGCTCAATGTGCTTTATTTATGGCTAAAATCCACTAATAAGTGAGTACATCCCATATTCATCTTTTTGGCTCTGGATTACCTCACTCAGGATAGTGTTTTCTATTTCCATCCATTTGCATGCAAAATTCAAGATGTCATTGTTTTTTACCGCTGAGTAGTACTCTAATATGTATATATTCCATACTTTCTTTATCCATTCTTCCATTGAGGGGCATCTATGTTGTTTCCAGGTTTTGGCTATTACAAATAATTCTGCTATGAACATAGTTGAACAAATGCTTTTGTAGTATGATAGGGCATCTTTTGGGTATATCAACCCACAAACCTATGAACACCTGATTTTCGACAAAGGAGCTAAAAGTATACAATGGAAGAAAGAAAGCATCCTCAACAAATGGTGCTAGCATAACTGGATGTCAACCTGTAGAAGAATAAAAATAGACCCATATCTATCACCATGCACAAAACTCAAGTCCAAATGGATTAAAGAACTCAATATCAATCTGAACACACTGAACCTGATAGAAGAGAAAGTGGGAAGTACTCTACAACATATGGGCACAGGAGACCATAACCCCAGTAGCACAGACATTAAGGGCAACATTGAATAAATGGGACCTCCTGAAATTGAAAAGCTTCTGTAAAGCAAAGGACACTGTCACTAAGACAAAAAGGCAACCCACTGACTGGGAGAAGATCTTCACCAACCCCGCAACTGACAAAGGTCTGATCTCCAAAATATATAAAGAACTCAAGAAACTAGACTTTAAAATGCTAATTAACCCAATTTTAAAATGGGGCTCTCAACTGAACAGAGAATTCTCAACAGAAGAAGTTCAAATGGCGAAAAGACACTTAAGGTCATGCTCAACCTCCTTAGCGATCAGGGAAATGCAAATCAAAACAACTTTGAGATATCATCTTACACCTGTCAGAATGGCTAAAATCAAAAACACCAATGATAGCCTTTGCTGGAGAGGATGTGGAGTAAGGGGAACACTCATCCATTGCTGGTGGGAATGCAAACTTGTGCAACCACTTTGGAAATCAGTGTTTTGGTTTCTCAGGAAATTCGGGATCAACCTACCACAGGATTTAGGGACATCTTTTCCACAGGGTGCCAACACATCTACAGACTAATTCTCATAGATGCTCCATAAACGTCTCAGGTCATGATTGGTTTCTCCATTAGACCGTTGGTGTCAGATGCCCTGCACAGCATAGAGATTCTCATCCAATGCGTTAGATTTGACAGGGTCTATCTGTGGGAGACTACTTGGGAGACCAAAAATGGTCTCCCTCAGGTTCAGATGAAGGCAAGTGAGGAGAGTCATAGCTGCAATTTGCTTATCACCAGCTACATAGAATGGTGAAAATAATTGAACAATAGTAACGCTTACCATCTGATGAATGGACCATAGAGACCGAACTGCCCAAGTTCAATCATATTAAACGACAGTTTCAACCTATGGATTGTGACCCCTTTCCCAGGGGTTGCCTAGGGTCATCAGGAAACATAGATATTTACATTATGATTCATAACAGTAACAAAATTACTGTTACAAAGTAGCAACAAAAATAATTTTATGGCTGAGGTTCACCACAGCATGGGGGAACTAACTGTATTAAAGACTCACAGCATTAGAAAAATTGAAAAACACTGTATTAAACTATATGTAATCTCAACACTAGATATGGGAGAGATATTCACATCAGTTTGATACATGGATCTGTAACCTCAGCTCATAGCCAGGCGTGTGTGTGCCTTGCTATCCTCAGTGGGTTACCTTAAACAAAGGCAGCCTGTCACCTCATTGCAATAACTTCCCATAGACCTAAACAAATTCCGACTCTGTGTCATAGCATGTAAGTTGCCACAACCTGGCCCTTGTCAACATCTGCCTCTATTGCCTTTTGTATTATACCACCCAAGGCCATAATTTATCTCAAATAGCAAACAAATGTATTCTTTCCTGAAGCCTGCGTGCCTATCATTCCCTCCTACTGTGTTTTCATTCTTGAAAATTTTTGCCCATTCATTCATTCATTCATGTATGCACACATCTGGAAAAAATATTGAGTTCTCTGAGAGAAATTTCCTGGCCATTCTAGCCAAAATATGATCATATAACCACACACAATCCTACCAAACCCCATCCTCTCTATCCCTTACCCACTCATTTTTCTTTACAGATACAGCTCTTTCTATTTATTTACTTGTTTTCTTTTTAAGCTGAGGGTTTTATACAGGAGCACACTGTATTTGTATCATTCCTACCCCTTACCCTGCCCCCTTCAATTCCTCCTCAATTTTTACCTGTCTTTCATGTAATAGTATAACCTCATGAGGGCAGAGACCTGGCTGCTTATTCAAATGCTGCCTTTCTGTGCTTAAATTACAGTACCTGTTGTATACAGAGCAGTCCTACATTAAATAGTTGTTGAATGAATGCATGGAAATTAGTTTGTCTTACATTATAATTTTTCCTATTCTGCTCATGATATTATAGCTATTCTCACCAAATCTCACACCACAGTCATGTTTTGGAGTCATTTTCTTGCCCATATGCCTACATTTACTCATTGTCAATGCTGCATCAGCGGGCTGCGGTCATTTTGCTCTACTTCCTAAAAATCACAGCAGGCCAGGAGAAGATTTCTAGTGCTGGTGTTTTACAGCATTTATGTTCTCAGCGTCTGATAATAGTGAGAATGTCTGGCCACAGGGGCATTAGGCAGGTAGAAGCAGAGACAAGTAGTACCCTCTAGTACTCTAGTCGCCATGAAAGCACCCATTACCAGGAATATGCAAGTATTACAGCCCTCAAGAAGGCCTAGGAAATGGGGATTCCTTAGTTCATAGCTGGTCAGTTCCACAGCTCTGGGTAAATGATAAGTGGAAACCCTTGACTGCACCCTAGACTGCTTCTGTTGCGCAAGGTCTGCAATTTCCCTTCTCCAGCTCCTTACATGCCTTGAGGCTTCCATGGTCTCAGCTCTTTGCCCTTCTTTGCAATTCCTCTACTTCTGCTGCCCCTCTTCCCCGCCCATTCACACACAGACTCTTCAGACATCTGAGTATCTGGCTGTCTTCCATTTCTTCAGCTTGCCGTTCTGACTGCACAGTCACCATTGCCACTGCTTCCCTGCTGCCTCTGCGGATTCCTTCTCTGTGTTACTAGCTCCGGCCATATTACTGAAACAATTTAGGGAAGAAAAGACACTGGGGAGAAACCTTTGGAAGGGTCTAACATCAGCACAGGGGGCGGTCTGTATGCTGATTCATGGGTAAGAGGGCTGCTTAGAGGGCCCAAGAAGAAGTGTACAGACCAATAAGAACTTTGCTTCTTTAGCATCAATCACCTCAGTGCCCCTAGCATGCCACCGAGGTCAATGCTCTTGTTCTGGTCTAGATTGAAACAGCCGCAGTCTTCTAGAGTGTACCAAAGCTTATGAGAGCAGAACATCTGGTCCAAATTGTCTCAAAAGCCCTGGCTAAACCTGTAGCACCTGTTCCAGGGAAATCAGCTTTGATAGTTGTATTGTTTTCCTGAGGTAACCATGGAGAGTTCCGGATGGCTGGTGGTTTACTCTAAGAGAAATCGACTGATATTACTTTTTCTTGAGACAATTAAGGTGGCAGGGGAAGTCGACCAATTACTAATTAGGAGGTCAAATTTTTCCATTCTCTGAGGTCTTTATTTGTTTACAGGGAAATGGGCATGAGAATATGCTTACAAAACATTTAAAGATATTAACATATTTTAACAGTGCTCCAACAGTGTCAAATACCTCAGCAGTCCTTCTGGAAGAAGTGGTTCCTCTTATCTCTGTCACCAAGGTGCTTTGTTCTTCCATAAATTATCCATTTCCCCTTACTGCCATAGACACTAACTGTACAGTCATTTCCTTCTAGGACTTCTGTATGTTTCTGCCTCATATCACCCTGCCCATCATACCAGATTAATTAACCCAACACTGCTCTTAGACATATAGCACCACATACACACACACACACACACACACACTCCTTCCAAACTCTCTGAGTAAAGAAACCATAAAGAATAAATTCTTCAGTATTTGATATGGGATACCCTCTGTATGCTGTGAATACTATTGGTTGATAAAGAACTGTCTTGGGCCTGCGCAGGGCAGAATAGATGTAGGTGAGGAAAACTAAACTGAATGCTGGGAGAAAAAAGGCATGGTCAGGAGAAGCCCTGTAGCCCTGCCAGAGACAGACACTGGGTAAAACCTTGCTGTTAAGCAACAGCCACATGGTGATATACAGATTAATAGAAATGGATGTAAGAGATAGCCAGTAAGAAGCTACAGCTAATAGACCAAACAGTGATTTAATTACTACAGCTTCTGTGTGGGTATATCAGGGCTGAGCAGTTAAGAATGAACAAGTGGTCTACCTACTACAAGTATTCTTCTATGCAAATCCATACCTCCAGTTATCCTACTTCTGATGTTAATTTGCCTGCTCCCAGCTTTGTGAACACTATTCCTCTTTCAGAAAACAGCCTCCCACCTCTGGACTTTGTCTGGTCGAACCCCTTTTCCTATGCTTCATATTCTACCACATTTCCTTCTTTATAAAACTCCCTCTGACAACAGCATACTACAGTGATGTATCCTTCCTTTGTATTTCTTTGTCTGCAATACCTAGGAGGTCCTAATCATCTAAGGCCTTAAGTTTATACACGGATATTCATGCATGCAAGTACAAGCACACACGTACATGCAATCAACACACACAGCTTTATATCCCTTATCTACCTCATTTTATGTCCCTTATATTCTAGATTCTTTTTCTTCTTTTATTTCCATTTTAAGGTTTTTTCTTAAGAGAAATGTAATAGTGTATTCCTGTAATACTTGTATGTAGGAGGCTAAATCAGGAGGAATTTAATTTTAAGGCTAGTCTGACCTTCATAGCAAGACTGTCTCAAATAAGACAAACAAAATCTCCGAATAAATATTTATTTATTTACTTATTTATCTCTTTTCCTTTGTCCTGCCTTCCTCTTTCACATTTAATCAGAAAATGCTTTAGTATTTTGACAAATACCAAAATTAGCAGTCATTATATGGGTCATTATTATAGCCTAATAGACTAGTCGGATGTCAAAAGTAGAGAGCAGTTCTACAGCTTAGGAAGGAAATCAGGCAAATCTGCGTGGGCATTGTATAGCTATGCCCAAAGACTCGGGAATCTTCCATAGATTTCCTTGTAAGTTCTGCAGTGGCTTGCTGCCACTCACTCTTGGCACAAAATGTATTTGTGAAATTGGGTTTTAAAATCCAAGTTTTCCCTCAGCCATGAGATTTCAAGTTATGCAAAGCTACTTAAAAAACACTTTTTCCCAATAAGAAAAATAATCCCCGGTGAGAAAGACATGGTGGTAGGGAGGCCACATGCAGCAGCAGAAGCAATAACCACAGCAAGTAAATTAGGTAGTGCCTGTCTAGTTGGTTTGTTATAAAAAGAAGTACAGGATATCATGCAGGGGGAAGCACTTTAAATCTGTAAAATGCAATAAAATATAAATCACTTCAATGACTTTGGAAAGTGGTCTTCTGATTGGGAATGAAAAGAAATGAACATTTTTTAAGTACTTTTCTGAAACTGACCAAGTTAGAAACAGTTCAGACAGCACACACAGGTATCTCTAATTAGTGATGAGGCTGGTTACAGTTTGTTTTGATGATCCAACAATACTAAGACTGGACGGATGGCTCAGTGGATAAAGAGCTTGCTGTGCAAATATGAAGAACTGAATTTAAAATCCCAGAACCCACTTAAAGCTGGACACTGGAGTATGGACTTGTTGTCCCAGAACTCCTAAGGATGCACAGTAATAAAGAAGAGAAAGATACTGCTTCTCAAACAAGGTAGAAGGAAGGACTGACACCCAAGGTTGTCCTCTATCACCACACGTTCATGTGGCATACACACATACACACACAAACTCAGACATGCGCGCAGATACACATGTACACACAAACATCCTCTTAGGTACACACACACAGACACATGTACACACACACACGTACAATCATATACACACACAGACACACAGACATACACATACAGAAACACAGACACACAGCACATATAAACACAAAGTTTTTTTTCTTAATCAACAGCATTATCTTCTTCAGTATAAAATACTTTCTTTGATATTCTGGAATTTGCGTTATATCTATGTACTAAGAAATGAGATTTACCATTGTTTAAGATTTTAATATTATAAAAGATGTTTAAGTAGATATACCACAGAAATAGTTGCAAATCCATGTTTATTAAAGCACTATTCACAGAAACCTAGACATAAATTAGTCCACATACCCACCAAAGGTTGAATAAATAATTAAGATATTATGCATTCAATAGAGTTTTCTTTAGTCATAAAGAAGAATGAATTTAAATCATTTGTAGGACAATGGATGAAGCTGGAGACAGTGTTAAGTGAAATAAACCATACTCACATAGACAAATATGACGTTTCTTCTTCTCATATGTGAAAAGTAAATTTACAAATACATGATGGATGACCTGATGCTGTGATACAAAAATAGAAAGGTGACTCTGTCAAGGGAGGAAGAATTCTAAACAGTTTGGAAAAGGGAATAAGAGAGGATAATGAGAGATTGACAAGAGAAAGAAAACACCAGGCATGTTGGAAGCATGCCTATAATCCCAGCACTTAGGAGGCAGAGGCAGGAGGCTCTGGGACAGTTTGAGGCCAGCCTGGTCTACATAAGGTTCTAGGTCAGTCAAGGCTACATGGTACCAATAATAAAATAAGCAAAGAAGGAAAAAAGGGAGCGATGAAGAAAGGAAAAGAAGGAAAGAGGAAGAGGGAGGGCAGAAAGAAAAGGCAAAAGAAAGAAAAAGAGCTCTTGTTTTTTTCCCATATGCAGAGCCTAGATTTGAATGGTATGAAATCAGAAGAGAGACTGTAAGGAGCGGGAAGACCAATAGGAGGGTGGAGCAAGAGAGAGTGCTGGGACAAATATGAGCAAATTGAAATGACAGACATGTATAAATATCATAAGGAAACCACAGCCTTCATGTTTACTAAAATTAATGAAAATGAAAATATGTAGATGCTATACAAAATTATTTTAGTGCAAAATGAGAAGAATTGTCACTTTTCAGGGATTTGGCTTCTCTAAATATCTTCATGATTTACTCAAATGACTGCATTTCCTAATACCCTTGAGATACATGAAAGAGAAGTGTAGTTGATTAGGTTTTGATCAGGATTCTAATTTGCAAGTTCTCCATCTCCAGATCAGAATTTCTCCATTCTGGCTTTGATAACCGGTATTCAACCTTGCTTTCAATTTTGGATATAAAATGTTATTTTAGAATGAAATTGCAAAGAAAATAGATGGATCAAGAGAGCTTGGCTTATATCTGTTGATCATAAAAAAAAGTGGGATAGCCCATCTATTTGCAATGCTTTTGTTGTGATTGGCATTAAACTGGGTGAAAATAAGATGGCTATTTATCAACATAAATTAAGAAAAATAGCATAATCTAACCAGACTCTCTTGATTCCATATATTTCTCCATTATTGATATCCTCTCTTCCTATATAGACTTGAGGATACTTGAAATTTTATATTTTTGTTCTTAGTATTTCTAGGGGATCTAGAAGTTCACCCCCAAATAATGCATCATTTCTGTGTTTCTCTTAATCTAAATTAAATATAAGCACAATCCAGTAGTCTGAAATAGATCATCTACATAGAGTACGCCTGCATTGCCCACTGTGATAACTGCCCTGAACGATAGTTTTGTTTTACTTTTTCTTTTTTTCCTCAGAGACTCACATGGTACAACTGAGCATATAGTCTATGGAATTCAAGTTTGTTTGTGTGTGTGTGTGTATGTGTCTGTGTGTATGCATGCACACATATTAAATATCCTTTATGTAATACAGATCTTTCAGCAAGTAAAAGAATTATATAAACAACAATCTCCTTGGAAGTGTTATGCACCATGGGCTATGTTATCAGAAGACTCAAGGACTAGACTGAAGCTATGAATATGCAGTAATAAACTCAAATGCAAACAAAGGTAATTATATATAATGAATAATAGAATTCAATGATGCCACAAAGAAATAAATCTAATTCAAAAATCTGATGAGTGCAAAAGAAACTTTCTATGGCTGAAAACTAAATCAGAGGCTGTTTTTATATGGTTTTTGATTTGCAAGAATAGCAGAGAGCATGTAGCATCAAATAGAAAAGACAACATTACAATGATGAGAAAACTAATAGCTCAATAACTCAGCATATAAAAATTGGTTTTTAATTCTATTGAATGCTATTTTATTACAGCAACTTCCATGATGCAGTTATCCATAAGAAGCCCACTAATCTGTTAGTGGAGATAAGCAAAGCCAGTTAATTAAAACATTGCCATAAGGGGCTGGAGAGATGACACAGAGCTTAAGAACACTGGCTGCTCTTCCAAAGGATCCAAGTTCAATTTCCAAGACCCACATGGCAGCTCATACCTCTCTGTAACCCCCAGTTCCAGTGGTTCTGACATCCTCACACCAACATAAATGCAAGCAAAACATCAATGAACACGAAAACAAACAGGAAACAGATGTTTCATCTAGGTTGAATTTTAAGCTCAATGGCTAAGAATCTACCTACCTTAGGGAGTTTCTAGGTTTGATTCCCAACAGAAAAGGAGTAAATAAATGAAATGAGAGAGAGGGAGGAGAAAACGAAATGTTTAGCAAGTTTAATGTGATTAAAGTTGAGGATGTATACATTCATTGTTTAGGATTAGATGTAAGAGTCAAGACGAAGAGAAACGTTCTTCTGTTTCTGTGTACTTGGGGGATTCTGATTGCTAAATAAACTCAGAAAAGTAAAAAGTGATTATGATAGTCAGTCTTCGTTGTCCCTCTTATGGGATTAAGACCCACCCTAGGAGCAAGTCTCTGGCTGTGTCTGGTTGGGCTTGTCTAGATTAGGCTAATTGGTTTGGGAAGATTCACTGAAGTATAGACAGAATCCTTCCATAGGCTGTGGTGATGAGCAGAATTCAGTGCTTCCTGGTTGTAGACACATCACATTACCAGCCACCTCCTACTCCTGCCTGGTCTATGTTTCTTATGGCAATGGATTATGTCCTTGAAGCTGTAACTCAAACTATTCTCTCCTTCTTTATATTGCTTTTGTTACCTATTTTGATGTAGCAATGAAACTAATAATTAATATAATAGCCATTTTGGTTACTGATGACTTAAAAAGAGAGGGCTTGCATTTTGAAGACAATACAGAGACCAGGACAATACAAGCATCTTTGAGAACACAGAAAACATTTTGTGCTTATTATAGGATTAGAGCACTTTGATGGTCTTTCAAAGGAGTAGAGGAAAGATGGAAATCAAGACTTCTCAATATTTTGCTAACTGTTCTGTGGTTCTCTCCATCTTTTTACTCTCCATAAGTCATCAGGGCAGAGACTCCATGTCACAGCCCAAGAAGTCACCTGACTTTTAGAAACTCACTTATCAGCCTTTTCCTTGGCTTGCTCATGGCTGCTATGGTAACAAGATGTTGGATGCTACTTTTGGTGTTGATAATAGTTGCAACACCAGATTCTCTTCTGTGATTTGAAATTGAGAAAGACAGCTGGTTCTGATCATCAATGTAATGAAAGTTAAATCATTCTGATCAGACCCAATCATTTTCTCAGAAAAGGCCCTGCTGATTCTTCACCAGGAAGCCATGCTTTCGCTTTTCTCTCTCACTTAGATAACCAGCCACATTTGCTCAACCAGAGCATGAAGGCCTGCCTTTATCTACATACATGAGACTTCAGAAACCAGTCCACACTTAGGTAAAAGACTGAATTCAAACTAGATACATTGCTCTAAGCTTCTAACAACTTATGATCTCCTTTGAGCTAGTAGAAGTCAAAGAAAAGTCAAATATATGAACTGAAATCATCATTGCAAGGAAGGCCATGGGCTTGAGCACTCCACAGCCCCTTAGGTCTTTGCCTGCTGACATTTGCCTGTTCAAATTGCCCATTTGCTCTTTCCCTCTAAATTAACATAGGTTAAAGTATCACTGAGGTCCCTTCTTCCTTCCTCTTCATCTTTTTCTGTTATTCCTCAAAGTGCATCCTCTATTACTGTACCACTGTGCCACATCTCCTCCATCTCTCTGCCTAGAACATCATTTTATATAATTTTTGTATTCCCAGGAACTGCTATGATTAATTAGCTAGTGTTGTGAACTTTGAAGGTGATTATTGAGGGATACGAGGCCTTCAAGAAAGTGGTTGAGCCTAACATGAGCACTGTGGTTCTAATGGTCTCATTAATGATGGAGGCAGAATTCTTCACATCCAACCCATGTTAATCCCCACATAAACCATCACAAAAATTTTCCAAATAGCTTATTCACACTTAGCATTTATTCTGCATCTAATGAGAGAACAATTTTAAAATATCAGTTTTAATTCTTGATGAAATACTGGTGTTTTTTGGTTGAAATTTTGTGCAGGAAAAAAAGAGAAGCATAACATGTGATCCTATGGAAGATATAGACCAAATCAACCTATATAAGGAGAGATAATGCTAAATATGCAATATTCTAATATTAGAGAATCATGCATTGCCATAGATTTATTCACAATTCCTTTGTCTTCAACTGAAATCAGACACAGGGGAAAGGATTTGGTTCATTAAGAGTTACTAAAAAAAAACCCACTGAAATGCAAAAGGATAAAACAGATTTGCCCACTTGCTTTAATCATAAGGTGTAGTTTCTAGACCTATTTCCCTGCTTTAAATAAAAAGAAGGATAAACTAATGGTTGACAATTTCAACCTTTTAAGAATCATTTCATAGTAACATCTATAGAAGAGCTGTATTGTGTCAGACAGTATAGCATATGTTTTGAGTAATAAGAGCAAACATCTGCAGGGGGCATTATCTGGGTCAACCTCCAACCCCAGCACTACAAATAGATTCTTTCACTCTGAAGCAAAAATCACTTGCCCCTGTAACCATAGGAGGTCCCTACTACACTGCCTGCATTTTATCTTGATGGGAGCAGAGGCTTCAAGTGATGAGATAGCTCTGAAGCCATGCTCGCCTCACAATGCCTAAGTGTCCTTTGGTGACACGGAGAAAACGTGGATTGGAGATTTTCACTTTTCATTTTGTAGGGCAGCTACTCACTGCAAAGAATATCCTGAAGGGCCCTATCGGCAACAGCAAAGACGTGAGGGGGAGCCTCAGATCGCCTCTTCCTTTGATGGGCAGCCATGACCTCTTTCTGATACATTGGGAGCCACTTGTAAGGGTTTATAGCCACGCAGAAGACGTGAATATGTCTGAGAATAGATCAGAGTGGATTTCAGAAAACAGACTGGCTGCACTCACAGGCATGTCGGGGCTTCCCCAGGCAGATAAGGCTCGCTTGTACATTTACTTATAAGGCAACATGGAAGAGGTGAGATATGAATTCCTGTGAAGAAGGGACTTCTAAGTGAAATAGATAGAGCAAGGTTAGGCTAACATCAGGACCTGGGATTACCTCTACAGCCCTAGGGTATCTGCTAACTGCCAACACATCTATTACACACAGCTTTTGAAGACAGTGGGGATACAAAAACTGGGCTGCAGGGATTTTGGTAACCAGCCATTAGGCATTTGAGGCTACATGGAAACCTTGCCTCAGCAAATTAGGAACCTCATATTTAGGTGACAGAGAAGAAAATATCATTTCACTGGATATATGGAATGCTTTGTGTCTTTCAAAAGAATATGTGATGTTTATTGCAGTTTATTAACAAATAATATTTTTTTTACTCTTTGGCCTATTAGCTCAGGCTTCTTATTACTAACTCTTATACCTTAAATTAACCCATTTCTATCATTTTATATTTTACCACGAGGCTTGTAGCTTGTTACCTCTTGCTTCTTGGGCAGCTACATGGTGTCTGCCTGACTTCAGCATTTTTATGCTTAAATTTCCCACCTTGCTATATTTTTCCTTCCATAGGCCAAAGCATCTTCTTTATTAACCGATGGTAATAAAACATACTCACAGCATACAGAGGGGATTCCACATCATATGGTTTGTGCCCACACAAACTCTAGCTCCAATGAATGGAGATATTTTTTTGTTTATAAATGTTTGTATTCATTTTATTTTATTATTATCATTCAAATAATAATATCTTGATTAGTATGGGGGCCTTGCTACTATCAAATAGTTCTTGTCAGCTTTTCTCAAAGTTTCCTATAAACTTTGTGTGTGTGTGTGTGAGAGAGAGAGAGAGAGAAAGAGAGAGAGAGAGAGAGAGAGAGAGATGGAGGTTTGGTGGCAGTAGTTCTTTGGATAGGCCCAATGTCTTTCACATGCTTGAAACTTATTCTTCTACTTAGCTATAAGCCCAGTCTCTCCTGGTGTTCTTTCTGTAAACCTTTCTCAATTTGTAAATACGGAAAGTAAACTATTGCTCCATTTCACCATGGATAGGGACGACTTCTTTCAAGGTTCTCACATTCTTAATAATCTATATCATTTCTTTCAAGTAGGACATTTTCATGTATTCAGTCCTTTCAATTTTCACATTTTAGGTGTCTTCTTCCTTCAGATTTAAGTAGAATACCTTTAACATTCCTTCCTTAGGGCCAATTCTACTTTTCCGTCATACTTCATTATTATCTTTCCTTGTGAGAAGAACTTGCACACACATTGGCATTATTGCCTCTGCTAATGTTTGGAAGTCAGAGAAACCTGGAGACAAGGAGGCACAAAGTGAATGGGGAAAGTGAGACCTTCGATGCATTGTGGTAGAACAAACTAGACACAAAAAACTACCTCCAAATTAACCTTATGCACCCACAATACTGTGCATGTTATTCTTCCTGGATTTATTTTTAAAACCATAATTGCAACCACACTGCAATCATAAATCACCTAAATTACTGTGGAAGATCCAGTAGTTTTGGAGAATGAAGACAGTAGTTTTGGAAAATTTGTTCAGAAAAGCATAACATAGCTAGAAGCCTAATCAAATTGTTTTAGGCACAATCAAGAAAAGGAAAACACAGACTGAGAGAAAATGTAGACTATGTTAGATAAAGAAATTGTCCTTAGAAGGATAAAAGAAGTCCTAACAATTAAGCAATGAAAAGGAAATGAATAACTCAACTAAAAATGAGCTTGAGAAATGTCTATCTTCATTGAGAATACACAAAAGGCCAATAAGTAGATGAAAAGATGTTTGACAACATTAGTTATCGGGGAAATACAAATTTCATATTGCTCTTCTATATCCTGTGCAGGGAAAGTTTTTCAGTGGGTAAACCCAGAGGACCCGGGTTTAGATTCACAGCACACACCAAAAGTCAGGCATGGTAGAGGTGTCCTGTGATCCCACCACAAGAAGGGCTCTCTGGGAAGCTAGGACAGCAAGTAAACAATCTCCAGGTTCAGTGAGAAACTCTGTCTCAAAAATATACCATGGAGATCAATAAAGGCAGACTCACAATATTGATCTCAGACATCCAAATATATACATATGTGCACACGTATTTTACACTTTTGCACACATACTGTATATATATTCTTTACATTAACATGCATAATACTTACTGTGACAAAAAGATAATAACACTTGTTGATGTGAATATAGGAAGTTGTGATATTGTACATTGCTTAATGGAAAGTGATGCAGCCACTTGGAATTTCTGTGGTTGTCAAAATAGTAAACATTGAGTTCCCATATGACCCAATGACTCTACTTATAGATACATACACAGACAAAATGAAAACATATGATCAAATGAAACTTCCTTGTAGGCATCACAGTCTCTGACTTCAAACTCTAGAACAGTGTTACAGTACTGAAAACAGCCTGGTATTGGCATAAAAATCAGAGTACCAATGGAACCGAATCAAAGGTACAGATAGTAAGCCACACATGTACAAACACCTGATTTTTGACAAAGAGGCAAAAAATATCAAATGGATAAAAGAAAACATATTTAACAAATGGTGCTAGCATAACTGGATATCAACATGTAGAAGAATGAAAATAGATTCATATCTGTCACCATGCACAAAACTCAAGTCCAAATGGATCAAATATCTCAACATAAAGCCAGCCACACTGAACCTCATAGAAGAGAAAGTGGAAAGTACACTTGAACACATGAGCACAGGAGACCACTTCCTAAATTTAACCCCAGCAGCACAGACACTGACAGAAACAGTTAATAAATAGGACCTCCTGAAATTAGAAACTTCTGTAAAGCAAAGGACACTGTCAACAAAACAAAACGGCAGCCTACAGAAACAATCTTCACCAACCCCACATCAGACAGAGGTCTTATCTCCAAAATATACAAAGAACTCAAGAAATTGGTTATCAAAAGAACAAATAATCCAATAAGAAAATTGGGTACAGACCTAAATAGAGAACTCTCAAAAGAGGAATTTAAAACGGCTGAAAGACATTTAAGGAAATGGTCAACATTCTTAGTCATCAGAGAAATGCAAGTCAAAACAACTCTGAGATTCCATCTTACACCTGTAGGAATGGACAAGATCAAAATCACTGATGACAACTTATGTTGAAAAGGATGTGGGGTAAAGGGAATACTCCTCATTGCTGGTGGGAGTGCAAGCTGGTACAGCTCCTTTGGATATCAGTATGGCAATTTCTCAGAAAATTAGTAAACAACCTTCCTCAAGACCCAGAAATACCCTTTTGGGTATATATCCAAAAAATGCTCAAACATACCACAAGAACATGTGCTCAGCTATGTTCATAGCAGCATTGTTTGTCATAGCCAGAACCTGGAAATAATCTAAATGCCCTCAATTGAAGAATGGATAAAAAAAGTGGTACATTTACACAATGGAGTACTATACAGCAGAAAAAAATGATATCTTGAAACTTTCAGGCAAATGGATGGAACTAGAAAACATCATATTGAGTGAGGTAATCCTGACCCAGAAAGACAAATATCATATCTACTCACTCATAAGTGACTTTAAGAGATAAAACAAAGAAAACCAGCCTACAATTTACAATCCCAGAGAAAATAGACAACAATGAGAACCCCAGAAGAGACATACATGGATCTAATATACATGGGAAGTAGAAAAAGACAAGATCTCCTGAGTAAATTGGGAGCATGGGGTATGGGAGAGGGTAGAAGAGGAGGAAAGAAGAAGGGGAGCAGAAAAAAAATGTATAGTTCATTAAAATCAATAAAAATATGTAAGATAAACACCCTTCCTTGTGCTTGTTATTATTCATGGGATCATAAGCATAAAATGTTATATCCATATAGTGGAATAAAAGAAACGAGGTATTTTTTACATGTACTATGACATTAATAAACCTCAAAATCAATACTATGACTAAAAATAACCGCACACAAAGGAACATTTAATATATTTATATACAATGGCCATAATAGACAAGTTGATCGAGACAGAAAATAAGTCAATGACTAAGACGGGAGAAAGAAAAGAAGAAAAATGATATCCAATGGACATGTTTGGGATGCAACAAATAGTCTAAAATTAGGTTATGGTTGCCTAATTCCTTAAATCAAAAATCAGTAAATACTACTTTCTATTTACATGTTTAAAGATAAACTCTCACTCTGTAGTCCAGGTTGTCTTGTACCTCCTTACTCTCATGCATGGACACCCCCAAGCGTTTGGGTTACAGGTATGTGCCATCATGCTTGGATGAAGCAAATACTGTAAATAGGTGATGTATATGGCTCTTGGGTATTAACTTAATAAAGTTGGGTTTTTTTTGTTGTTTTAAAGTTGACATCAAACAGAGATGGGGAATAACAGGCATTCAAAGCTGCTCTTTTCTTTTCTAATAGATGCTACTGTCAAGCTAAATGGCTAGATAGTCATTTAAAACAAAATCATTTCTTTAGTTTTAAGCTTTTATTTTTAAAATATTCAAACATGAAAGTTGTAATTTATAAATATTCTCACTAGATACATTAACTAATATTTATCAAGATTATTTTACCTAAATAACTATCATATCATGCTGCTGTACCTATAAAACTATCATTTATTTATCATTCTATTTATTTAACATTTTTACTGAACTGTTCATTGTAAGCTATAATTATTATGGCTCATACACACATTCTGCCACTGAGCCATAACCCCAGTCTACTATCGTGATTTTTTGATCCTTAAATGCCACAAGTACTTTGTGGAACAACAACATCCTCATATACAGAGGCCATTTATTTTCATAGAATATTTTACCACATGTTTAAAATTTACAAGCTTCTTAGTTTTAATAAGTTTTAGTATCGACTTCACATTCAAATTTTCTCAGATGTAATAAAATGTCTTTTCAGTGTTTCTTTTTGAAGATGTAATATTTTTATTTTACTTTTACTACCCAACACAGAGCAAAGTCACGTAGAAAGGCAAAAATTAACACCTAACAATTGTCACTAATGAAGACCATTTTCTTTTGGATTTGGCCTTTCCTGATTTCCTACGATCCTGTAGATCTGAACCAATTTCTTTCCTTAAACTCTTTCATTGGATAAATCTATGTACAAGAATAATTTTCACATACAGGTATTGACTGTTGAGAAAGCATATTAAATCACAGTTTTTAAAAGCAGTATCCAAAAGTTTACAACCATAGTAGCAATGACTCGCTTCATAAATTGCTTATATACAAAGAGAACATGAGAGTGGCAATTAAATCTGTTGTTATGAGGTGTGACTTGGTATGGAGCTTTCTGTTATGACGACAGAAAGCTGAGTAATAACTGAAAGTTGATGAGCAAAAGTGGGAACCTTGCTGTGACTGTCGCTGATGATATCATTCAGAAGTGTTTGGACAACTGGGCAGTGGTGGCACATTCTTTAATTCCAGCACTCAGGAGGCAGAGGTACATGGATCTTTGTGAGTTTGAGGCCAGCCTGGTCTACAAGAGCTAGTTCCAGGACAGGCCCCAAAGCTACAGAGAAACCCTGTCCTGAAAAAACAAGCAAACAAATAAACAAACAAAAAACAACAAAAAAGAGAAGTGTTTGGACTGGTTTGTGGGAGGAGTCTGGAAAATTTTGGCATACAATTTATCACTGACAATATTATGAGCAGACCTTAGTGACTTATTCAGGTTGTCTTTGGGGGGGGCAGGATGGAGACAGAAATGTCAGCACCAAAGGCTGTTCTGGTGAAGTTCCACGTTACAGTAGGGCCTTTCTGAGAACTGGACACCTACTTCACACTTTAGCAAATAACTTGGCTACCTGTTATATGTGACATGAGACTTTGTGAGCTGACTTTGCAAAGGTGATAAGCCAACTTATCTAATTGATAAAATTTCCAGCTGTGTGAAGGTTGTACCATTATTCTCACCAACTGTTTTACGCCAAGGTCACTATGAGAACGAACAGAAGAAGATGGAGTAGAAAGAGTGGAAATGTGAACTATGACTGGAAAAGAAATGCATTTGAAGACACTACCAAGAAGGATGCAGTTGCTAAAGAAAAAAAAGAGTGTCATTAAGAAGAATTCAAGCATTTTCCATAAAAACAATAGAAAAGACTCATTCAGTGAATCTAGAATATCCATAGGACCCTACACACTGCAGGCTCAAAATGGTAACCATATAAACTCATTTCAAAGGCCATCCTTTGTAAAGAGAGCTCTAGGGAACCTTGTTCCCATGAGCAGGTCAGTAAATCATTTAAGGTGATGTGATTCTGCTTATGCGTGACACTCAGAGAGGGCTGCAAACATTGTTCAACTGGGCCCACATATAGCTCCCATTGGCTCTAGATTTTATCAGCATCAAGTAGAGCTACTTTTGCAGGCATGTGAAGCACAAAATAAAGATAGCTACTGAGGCTTCCGCCAAGATTTCATGGTGAAGCCTGGGAAACCATGCAACCTGTGGCATGCTCAGAGTTCCTAGAAGCACCCATGACAAGGTGGTTAATACTGAAGCTGTGTGTAAAACAGAAGACTTTGAATAGTTGGGGATACGAACGACATGCAATGATAAGGGAAGTTATAGAAAATGAGGGCGCTGGAGGGATGACTCAGAGGTTAAGAGCATGGCCTGCTATTCCAGAGGACCTGAGTTCAACTCCCAGAAACCAGGTGGTGCCTCACAAGGATCTTGTAGTGCGATCTGGTGCCCTCTTCTGGTCTGCAGGTGTACATGCAGACAGGACATTAAGAATGAAAAGAAAATGAGCGCAGCCATCCAATCAATGTGAATTAACCAATAAAGCTGTATGGGTGGGGCTGCTCAAGTGCTTGGGAATACATTCTGCAACAAGGTAGCCTTGATGTCAGCTGTGAAGACTTAGGACTCAATGTTCGCTCTATTAGGTTTTAGTCTTGCTTTGTTCTGATCATTACTTCAAATCTTGAAATGTCCCTCTCCCTCTGTTTTGGAATGGGAATGAGATCTTTGTTTTTGTTTATTTTACTTTTTCTTTTTTGTTTTTGTTTTTGAGACAGATTTAGATGAGCACACCATACATGAATACTGCCAGTCTATGCTATTTAAATGTAAAACTATTTTTTAAATTTTTGACAAAGGCTCACAGAAAAAGAGTTTAGTTTGAGCATTTGGTAGACACTTTGGCTTAGACTTTTACAAAATTCTATAATAGTTTAGGCTTGAGGAACTAAATGCACTTTGCACTGTCAGATGAACACAGGTTTTCATGGGAAGAGGTCAAATGTTGAGTGCTATAACTTGTAGATAGAGTGCCATACCAAAACACATGTGCTAAAAGCATGCTTGCCAGTCTGCGTTGTAATTAGGAAAATGGGAACTTTAGGATGTAGGAGCCAGGAGTGGGGAAGGATATTAGGACTTTAGAAGTAAGCCCTTGAAGGACATATTTAGAGCCCCGTATTCACCTTTCCTCTTTATGATTTGATGGGTCAGCCTGAGACAAGCGTATCATCCTGGCAACTTCCTTCTGCCGTGAAGTAGCATGGTCCAGTGAAATAGGGTCAGGAACTATGTGTTAAAACCTCTAAAGTTATTAGACAATTACCGCTCCACCCCATACATGTAATTTGATTATCTTAGGTATTTTACTGTAAGAAGAGCTGGCTAGTATACTGCCTAAGTGTCTTTTAACAAGTGGTTCAATCAGTTTATTAAAACAGTGGACTTGGGAACCTGTGACAGTGACTTCAACGTCTAATCCCGGCTCAGTTCTGATGGAAGCAAAATAATTATCACAGGACGATGGGAGGCAACAAGGCAAGCAACATAACTATCACAGAACTATGAGGATTCTCATGAGGAAAGGAGCCCATGTCTAGCCACCTCCACCACACGGTGCTCTACTTGCAATGACCCTTGGTGTCTTGTAGGCACGAAAACGTTCCTTTTCCACTTTCAGACTCTTTTCCTTCACCCCCGGTCAAGTCAGCACACACCTACAGAGACTGCCCATTCTGTCTGCCGAGGATCATACCAGTTATGTGCATCATCACTTCCCATTGCACAGGCATCTTTCGAGTATCTGAAAGCCGTGCCTCGAGCTGTTTTGTTCCTCTGCTGGAGCAAACAGCAGTGAATCATTGTAGGTAGATATCCTGCTTCTTCTAATGCAAAAAAAAAATCTATAATTCATGTTAGAAGAGTAATTTGTTGTTTAATCTCTAAAAGACTCCAGCTTCTTTTTTGAGACACTGGAATTCTGCCTTTCATTCGATCCCATCAAAAGGAATCGAGTTTCTTTTTCATGTTTTCCTTCTCACTTAGTTATCATGTGATTTGAAGATAATGGACAGCATGAGAGAGGCTAGCGTCCATTTCCCAGGTGAGGAGGCTGATGCCTCAGTACAGTGAAGTAGTCTATGCTACAAATACAGAGAGGGACTGTGAACACAAGGAAGCATACCAACTGGTGAACTCAAAGCTCCAGGGCAAATACTGATTATCACATTGTTTTCATCTGGCCTGAGTTCAAAGCCATGGACTCTGTGGTCTACTAGTCTTACTAGATAAAATACTTTAAATGACTTTTATCTTTTTGCTGTCAGTTCATTTCCATAAGGAAGAATTGTAGACAAAGATAGCTAAAAAATTATGTGAATTGCAGTACTTTAAGTAATTATTTACAGAGCTGATTCTACTAAATGAATCATTCATTTATCTATAATACTTGGCCCTATTTTGGGGTTCTCCCTGGCAAGGCTATCACCAGTTTGTCTTAGTTACCTAACTACCTGTGATACGTCTTTTCATGGCTACTTCTAACCTCAGGGATTGTTCTGTTGTATTTGATTTGATGAGTTATAATTAACTACACTGAAATCCAATCACAACAATGAAATTCAGTGACTGGAAACTGGGAACTGATCCAAGACTGGTTGGTCTGTGATGGAAACACAATGTCCTACATAACTGGCTTGAATTATAATTGGTCGCATTAAAGTCTAATGTTGTCTAATTCCGAATACCAGAACAACTTTCGGTTTTTATGGGGCACTGCTGACTAATTTTGGAATTAAGACCCACAGAAATCTGATGCTAGCTCGCACTGTAAATGTGACTTCCGAATTCCCAATTAGCCGAAGTTGGGCTCACAGCCTGGATGTGTAAAAGGAGAGAGGAGTAGCATTTATTTAGAGATTTTAATGCAGAGATTACTCTTCTCTAGGCTAAATCGCTATGAGCCTTTAGACTTCCCTGTAAATACCAAGAAATTATGGATTTCAAGAACCTTTCCTAAGTATCTTTTATTTACTATTGACTGAGAGATCCTGCTGATCTGGAGACCACTTGGTCTTATTCCAATGGTCAAGTTCCACTGAGAAAGTCTGAGAAGCCCAGAGACAAATTCTCACTCCTGAGTCTTTCCAACATCATTTCCTTTTTCCTCCAGACAGCATTCAAGTCTTACACATCAGATAGATCATAGTCCCCTCTCTCTTCTCTGTGTGCATTGGAAATCAAGAGGTTAGAGAGGAAGGTGTTGTGAGGGATTTTTTTTCTGGGGTTCTAACAAAATAATAGCTCCTGAAAGAAAACATGTGACATGAGACCTAACCTTTGCTGCTGTCTAGCCAATCAAATTTTCCTTAAAGTACTGTTCCTACACCGAATACTTGGAGCTCCTCATCTGTTCACAGTTAGAGAGTCATTGAGTCTGCTTGCATCCTAGGCAGTGAAGTTAGACACAGAACGAATTATTCCCCCTAATTTGTCAAATATCTTCATTTTTACTTTTCAGAGGTGAAAAGAAGTGATGCCAGAAGCAATAGCAAAGCTCACCACCCAAGTCCATGGCTGAAAGAAGAAGGAGTTCTGTGGACGACTCCAGCTTCCCCAAGTTCTGCCAGATCAAACCTTCTCAGAACGATCCACTGAAAGGGTAGAAACCACAGTGAACTGAAAAAATTTGCGACAAAGGTAGGCAAACTTGAAGTTCCTGCTGATGAGTATTCAGAGGCAGGCATAGGATTTGGAAGCATTTTAAAATTAACTGTATCAGTCGGCATCAGAATAGACCAAGTGGCTCATGGTAAAGAGCTCTGAGAGCTAGGCAGAAGAATGTCAAAACAGGTGATAGAAATTCTCTGCCTCTCTGGGCAGGGGCATGTAGAGCATTGTTCCATTGAGATGTCTGAGTCTGTTAGCACAGTGAGAAGCTACAGTCAGGGAGACAGTTATGATCACACATTTGTAAGATGAGCACATTGTCCTCTACTTTCTATGTATAACTCCCTCCGGGCTTTCACTTGAAATGAGGAAATCTCTCTCTCTCTCTCTCTCTCTCTCTCTCTCTCTCTCGCTCTCGCTCTCGCTCTCGCTCTCGCTCTCTCTCTCGCTCTCGCTCTGGCTCACTCATTTTTAAAGACTTACAAAATATTTCTTATGTGTGTGAGTGTTTTGCATGTGCACCAAGTGTGACTGATGCCACGAGACACCAGAAGAGGGTGCCAGATGCCCTGAAATTGGAGTTACAGCCAGTTGTGAGATATTATGTGAGTGCTTGGAACTGAACTTAGGTCCTCTACAAAAGCAGCATCTGTTCTCAACTGCTGAGCTATTTCCCCAGTCCAAAGACTATCTGTGTACATGTGTGTGCACAGCTGAGCTATCTCCCCAGTCCAAGGACTATGTCTGTGCATATGTGTGAAGAGTTAAGTTCTCTCCCCAGCTCAAGGACTATCTTTGTACATGTGTGTGCACAATTGAGCTATCTCCCCCAAGGTCTGTCTCTGTAAATGTTTGTGCATAGTTGAGCTATCTCCCCAACCCAAGGAATATCTTTGTGCATATGTGTGAAGAGATGAGCTATCTATATACCCAGCCCAAGGACTATTTTTGTTCATATGTGTGTAAAAATCTGAAAGAAGTATACCCGAGAAATAGATGCATGTCTAGAGAGTAGATATGGAATACAGATGAGAGGGAAAGAAAAATTCCATTCTATTCCTATTCGTGCTGTGTGTCTTTGCTTTCATACTTAGAAATTTAAGTAGTAGCTATAACATCCATTGAGTTAAAGGAGATCACATAAAAAAGACATTGAACAGCTTTGTAATTATCCTTTCAAGTCTGGAGCACTTGGCATATTTAAAAGTATACAAAGAATAGATTGTGTAGGAACAAACACTAGAATCTAGACAGTTGAAAACTGCACATTCCAGGGGTGAAGAAAAAAACCTGTCGACCACTAAAATAACAGCTACATGAGGTCAACGAAAGAATTCATCATGAAGAAAAATCAGTAACCACCTTCCTTAGCCTTCTCCAGCATTCAGGAGTCCCTGTTGTCCTGCTGATCTCTAGATCCATTTAGCTTCAAGTTGCAATGTGGTTTCAGAACTTAACAGAATCACAAACTTGCCACAGCAGTGCAAATAAACACCTAAAAGAAAAAGTGACGAGCCCAAATACCCAAAGGAAGTAAACAAATTAAGCCAGATAACCAAGACATGTTTTACACTCAAGATAAGGAATCAGCCGGGTGGTGCTGGCGCACGCCTTTAATCCCAGCACTCGGGAGGCAGAGGCAGGCGGATCTCTGTGAGTTCGAGACCAGCCTGGTCTACAGAGCTAGTTCCAGCACAGGCTCCAAAGCCACAGAGAAACCCTGTCTCAAAAAACCAAAAAAAAAAAAAAAAAAAGATAAGGAATCAGAGGTGAAGACACAGTGGAAAGTAGTTCTTTTGGAAAGAAGAGTCAATCTATATTTTGACAGGAAATTATATTAGGAGCTCTTTTGTTGTAGTTGGCCATTGAGAATCTTTATCTGCCATTGCCTGCATCAGTGAGACTGAAGCACAAGAACCGTCTGGATGTTCCTGTGAGTACCTCCCTTCTAGTGCCTGGAGGACCCCTCAAACACCTGGTAGCTGGACTAACACCTACTCAGGTGTTCTGAATGATTACGTTCTGGGAATCACGACCGTGTTTCCAAGTGGGATCACCATATAATCTGTCATCTAAACAAAGGTTCATTTCAGTTATGTTGGGGCAACTGTAAGGATGAAGGAGATGCTACTACTGATGGTTAAATCAGGACAGCAGACATGATCTGAGATGGGCCAATATAAAGAAGAGCATATGAACATTCCACTCATAAGAACATGAGCAAAGAAGTCGGGACCACGAGGGGTGCACCCACCCACTGAGACAGTGGAGCTGATCTACTGGGAGCTCACCAAGGCCAGCTGGACTGTTACCAAAAAAAAGCATGGGATAAAACTGGACTCTGTGAACATGACGAACAATGAGGGCTGATGAGACGCCAAGGACAATGGCACGCGGTTTTGATCCAACGCAATGTACTGGCTTGGTGGGAGCCTAGCCAGTTTGGATGTTCACCTTCCTAGATATGGACGGAGGGGGGAGGACCTAGGACTTACCACAGGGCAGGGAACCCTGACTGCTCTTTGGACTGGAGAGGGAGGGGGAGAAAAGTGGGGGAAAGGGAGAGGGGTGGGAGGAGGGGGAGAAGAATGGGAGGAGGGGGAGGGAAATGGGAGGCTGGGAGGAGGTGGAAATTTGTTTTTTTTTTTCTTTCTTTTCTTTATTCTCCTTTTATCAATAAAAAAAAAAGAAAACTTATAACTTCTGGGAATGACCATTTCATGTACATAGGTATATATGTTTGTGTTTGTATGCATGTGTGTACACATGAGTACACATGTGTGTGGAGGTATATTTACACATGTGTGTACACACTTGAAAACCTAAGGGCAACCTCCAGTGTCATTACTTAGAAGTCATTGTTTTTTACCGCAGCATAGTACTCTAATGTGTAGATATTCCACACTTTCTTCATCCATTCTTCCATTGAAGGGCATCTAGGTTGTTTCCAGGTTCTGGCTACTACAAATAATACTGCTATGAACAGAGTTGAACAAATGCTCTTGTCATATGATAGGGCATCTCTTGGGTATATTCCCAGGAGTGGTATTGCTGGGTCCAGGGGTAGGTTGATCCCGAATTTCCTGAGAAACCGAAACACTGATTTCCAAAGTGGTTGCACAAGTTTGCATTCCCACCAGCAATGGATGAGGGTACCCCTTCCTCCACAGCCTCTCCAGCAAAGGCTATCATTGGAGTTTTTGATTTTAGCCATTCTGACAGGTGTAAGATGATATCTCAAAGTTGTTTTGATTTGCATTTCCCTGATCGCTAAAAAAGGTTGAGCATGACCTTAAGTGTCTTTTGGCCATTTGAACTTCCTCTGCTGAGAATTCTCTGTTCAGTTCAGTGCCCCATTTTTTAATTGGGTTAATTAGCATTTTAAAGTCTAGTTTCCTGAGTTCTCTATATATTTTGGAGATCAGACCTTTGTCTGTTGTGGGGTTGGTGAAGATCTTCTCCCAGTCAGTGGGTTGCCTTTTTGTCTTGGTGACATTGTCCTTTGCTTTACAGAAGCTTCTCAGTTTTAGTAGGTCCCATTTATTCAATGTTGCCCTTAATGTCTGAGCTGTTGGGGTTACACATAGGAAGCGATCTCCTGTGCCCATCTGATGTAGGGTACTTCCCACTTTCTCTTCTATCAGGTTCAATGTGTTCTGACTGATAGTGAGGTCTTTAATCCATTTGGACTTGAGTTTTGTGCTTGGTGATAGATATGGGTCTATTTTCATTCTTCTACAGATTGACATCCAGTTATGCCAGCACCATTTGTTGAAGATGCTTTCTTTCTTCCATTGTATACTTTTGGCTCCTTTATCAAAAATGAGGTGTTCATAGGTTTGTGGGTTAAAATTCGGGTCTTCTATATGATTCCATTGGTCGACTTCCCTGTTTTTATGCCAGTACCACACTGTTTTCATCACTGTAGCTCTGTAATAGAGTTTGAAGTCAGGGATGGTAATGCCTCCAGACAATCCTTTATTGTATAGGATTGTTTTGGCTATCCTGGGTTTTTTGTTTTTCCATATAAAGTTGATTATTGTCCTCTCAAGATCTGTGAAGAATTTTGATGGGATCTTGATGGGGATTGCATTGAATCTATAAATTGCCTTTGGTAGAATTGCCATTTTTACTATGTTGATCCTCCCAATCCAAGAGCAAGGGAGGTCCTTTGGGACAACTATCTTGGTTTTGTATGTGTATGTGTGTGTGTGTGACAGGATCTCTATTTGTTTTGGGGATCACAAAGTAGGCAAGGTGGCTGGGCAGTGTACTCCAAGGATCCAGTTTTCTCTGCCTCCATAGCACTGGATTAACAAATATGTGTACCACATATTTTCTTTTCTTTTCTTTTCTTTCTTCTCTCTCTCTCTCTCTCTCTCTCTCTCTCTCTCTCTCTCTCTCTCTCTCTCTCATACACACACACACACACACACACACACTTTCCTTTTTTATATGGACTATGGAAATTAACCTGAGGTCCCTGTATTTGTACAGTCCTTAGTTATTATTCTATGATAAAACACCATGTCCAAAGCAACTTATAAAAGAAAGTATTTAATTTGAGCACATAGTTTCTGAAGGTTGGAGTACACAGGGTAGAGTAAAGGCAGGAAGGAGCAGCCAGCAGCAGGCAGCTGCAGGACAGCTGAAAGCTTATATCTTGATTTGTAAGTAGGAGACAGAGACAGACAGACAGGCAAACAGACAATGGGAATGGAGTAAGTCTTTTGACAGCACAAACCCCAACCCCAGTGACACACTTCCTCCAACAAAGCCATAATTCTTAATCATTCTCAAACAGTTTCACCAATTGTGAACCAAGCATTCAAATACATGACCCCCATGGGGGCCATTCTGATTCAAACTACCACATACAGAAAGCACTTAATGACTACTAAACTATCTCCTTAAACCTACATCAATCATTTCTATATTGACAATAAGATCCCACTTTCTAACAACTACAAAGCACAGGTTCCTCATGCCCATGATTCACAAGGCATTTAGGCAAGATCATGACTATGAGAAAGCTGTACACAGAGGGAGATTTTTGTTCTTATATATCATTTAGCACAGGGATCAGCCAAACAGATGATTCTATTTTACAGTTAAAATCACTCTGGCTTTACACGGCATGATTCAATTTCCAGTGTATTACAGTTACCTACTCAAGAAGAGAAAGTCATTTGGTGGCCTGTCCTCCCATGCAAAAGGTAGTTCAAACATGAGCTTTTCAGCGCCTCATGGACGAGAGAAGCATGTTGATCAAAACTCAGCTAATCTTGTCAGAAAATAAGTCAATATCCTCCACTTGAAATATGGCATCAGCATGGTTAACTGCACATCTCTGTTTCCCCAAAATAGAGGTGCTTTCCAATTCATGGGACATTTACTGCAAAACAAACAAACAAATAAATAGGGAAAAAGGAAGTTACCCACAGATCAGTCTGATTACCAGACCCACATGATAGAAAGAGGAAGATGACTCTAGCAAGCTGTTCTCTGACCTCTACGTGTGTAACCCCATATTCACATAAACACATATGTGTGCACATGCACACATGTACACACATGTGAATAAATAAATGTAATAATAAAAAACAATGTATCACCAACATTGAAAACTATTTTTATGCTTGTTGTATATTCTTTAATAATCCCCTCTCACTTTTGCCAGATCTTATGGAGGCATTTCCTCACCGACATTTCCAGAAGTTTGTGTAGATCTTGTCAAGGTGACACTCATGTCAACCACCCCAAGTACTGTGAACATGGTAGACTAAAAAGAAAAGGGAAGAAGTGAGCATGTGCACTCATAACTTAACTTTAGACAGAAACACGATTTTCCCAATGAGAGGGACTTTTATACACAATGTTCTTTGCTGCAAAGAGAAGGCCTGCTTGTTTCTCCTGGCTGCCCGGCTAGCTTACACCTGAAATAAACACACAGAAACTGTATTAATTAAAACACTGCTTGGTCATTAGCTCTAACTTCTTATTGGATAACTGTTACATATTAGTTTAACCCATCTCCATCAATCTGTGTATCGTCACATGGCAATGGCTTACTGGAGATTCCAACTGGTGTCTGTCTCAGGCAGAGGATCCATGGCTCTCTTTCCAACTCTGCCTTCTTTCTCCCAGCATTCAGTTCTATTTTTCCCACCTACATAAGTTCTGCCATATCAAAAGGCCAAGGCAGTTTATTTATTCATTAACCAATGAAAACAACACATAAACAGAAGGAACTCTTACACCAGTTCTTTCACAGGCTCACTCTTGCCTCCATCAATTCCTGCCAATTTAGTGGAAGCATTCTTTCCATGAGTTTCCTCACTTTCCTAAACCTAGATGTCATATTATTAATCTGGGGTCTTGGTGTAAATTCAATGCCTAAAGGTTCACAATGATATGTAGTATAAACCACATGCTGCTACCTGTATTTCAGGTTGGTCATTTGTCACAATAATAAATACATAAAAGAAGAGAGAAAGAAGTATTTTGGCTCTCAGCTTCAGAGATTTCAGTCCATGGTCTTTGCTTTCACAGATTCTGGACCCAGGGTGAGGTAGAACATCATGACACACAGTACAGAGCAAAATAGCTCACCTGATGACAGTCTGGAAGCAAAGACCAAGAGGACTTAGAATGGTTTAGATGCAAGACAGACTTCTCAAACATACACTATCTCCTTCAACTTGCCTCCTTCAACCAGTCCCAACTTCTACCCACTTCCTAACATTGTAATCAGGTTAGGAACACATCAATGGATTAACCCACTGATGAAGAGGAAGACTTATAGTGCAATCAATTCTCAATGATTAGATCCACAGATGAAGACAAACTGTTCAACACAAGGCCTTTTGGGGGGTTAAGTTTTGTACCAGAACCACAACACATGTTAATCTGTGAAAATACTAATAGAGATGGAATTATGAAAATGAGAGACAGCAATCAGACTAAAGAAAGAGAAAAGGATTGTGTTCTGAAAAGTTTTCCTGTTTTCTATTGAAACTTACAACCAGCCTACACTTGTGATTTCTGTACAATTTTAATTAGGTTTCCAACCTTCTTCCCCAACTTTAAATAATTTTGAGTGAACTTCTAATATTTGGTAATAAAACATCTGTATCTAAAATGATTTGTCCCAGTCTTTGACACATTGCTGTTTCTTATTTTCTCTCTTAAGATGGTTTAAAAGACTGTATAAAAGTCAGCACATTATCTGGTACACAGTTAAACTTCAGTCAGTGCTAACATTACTGTTCGGGAAGTGTTTGTATAGTCTCTGCGTCCTGTGTCCAATAAGTAGCAGGATAGCATTGCTTTGTAAATTGCTCAGGGAATGGGAGACACACAAAACCATAACACAGGACATTTTCACAGTGAAGTCTTAGTCTGTTTTCTGCTCTTATAATTAAATAACACAGACTTTGATATTATATAATACAAGGACTTATTTAGTTTATGGTTCTGGAGATTGGGGAGTCTGAGAGTGAAGTGTCTCCTGAGGACTTGCTGGTTCTTAAAATGGCAGAAGAGAGCTTATCAAAGCTCATCCCAAGTGAGTCAGAGTGATCCTCCTTTTATAAGAAAGCCATGCCTTCAATAAATCATTAATCTATGAATGAAATCTTCTCATAAACCCCATGCCCTCATCATTCAGCCACTTTGGAAATATCTCCTTTCCAAACACTGGTAATAATTTGGGGATTAAGTTTCCAACACATGACACTAGGGTACACACTTAAATCATAGCAGAAGACAACAAGGGGAAATGGAAAAATACTGACTATGCCTTGGCACAAAGATTTGGGACAAAGAAGCTATCTGTTTGGATAATCATCTCTCCTGGGAGGTTGCACTCTCCCTAGTTCTCACCCTATTGACTCGAGTACATCTACCACTAAGCAATCCTATCTCTTTTAGCCAGAAATAAACAATACATTCTCAACGGGGGGAAGGCGCAGAGCTGTAGGTAGCCCTCGCGTTTTAGTATTTAGTATCTTAACAATAAGCAGAAGCTGAATTGAGAGCTATTAAACTAAATTGATAAAAGAGTTAAATTATTTTCATATTAGGAACCCCTATGAGTT
The DNA here is from genome assembly GCF_037038515.1 of Microtus pennsylvanicus. Lineage (NCBI taxonomy): Eukaryota > Metazoa > Chordata > Mammalia > Rodentia > Cricetidae > Microtus > Microtus pennsylvanicus. The sequence continues at coordinate 51,167,933 of NC_134579.1, read as the reverse complement.
TTTCAGGATGGCCTCATTATAATTTATTAGGTTCCCTTGAGTTCTTCATCAAGGTTCTTTATTATGTGTGTTTATTTTCAAACCTCCCTGGGAAACCGTGATGCAAGTAATAAGAAAAATATTAATATACCTTTGAGTAAACAAACACTAAACATCTATTTATTGATGAAGCCTCTTCTGTTATTAAAACTGAAGACAGAGAGCCTGGAAATGAGAATGTATTTCCCCAGATTTCTGCAGAGGAAGGAGAATTATTTAAAAAAAAACACACTTCAACAGTTCCAAATGTCTCAAAGCAGCAAACAGAACATACTTGAATTATAATGCATGGTGAATGTAACAAGTCTAGGAACATGCTGCATGATGCTCCTTAATAGGGACACTACATGTGTGAGGTTGGTGCCTCCCAACCATGCTACTGTATCATCCTGTTATTGCCTTCACTCAGAAATGTTTACTGACTCCAAGCTCCTAAGATCGTCATGTTTATGCTCAAGTCTATCACCCTCTATGCAGTTATAAGATCTGTATTGTATTTACTTATCGATGCTTAGATGTCTATAGATGCATAACCTACATGGAGATTTATCCCCTTTTAAGAGGAATGCTAAAATGTTGAAGTGAATTGCAAAACAAGGGCATGGCACAAACTATTGATTCTTCTCAAAACTTCCCTTGCCAGGGGATTAGTATTGGGATGCTAGATCTCTAGGCAATGTAGTTTATACTCTGAAATTCTGGTATCCTCTCAAGCCCTCTTCCTCTTCCCTACCTACTTTTGGTTTTGCCTCTGCTGACCCACAGAAACTTTGCATCTTGCAGAAGCATTTCCTAAAGGGGACTTTCAGTTTGTACTAACATTTATGTCCTGGAATATGCTGCGGGAAGGTATAGCTAACAACTATCTGCCTACTGGGGCGTGGCCTCATAGACTATTTACCTGGATGCTGAAGCACGTTTGGCCCCTTCCTCTCCGCTTTTCTTCCTGGACCCCAGTTTTGCTGGTTTGGTTCGTTTGGATCTCATCTTTATCCATCGTTCTTGCAGAGACTCCTGATTTGTAAATTTTATCTATCAATAAACACCTATACCTGTATATATAATTTGAGCTAGTGTGGGATTCCTTCTTTTAAGCGCCCGATCTCTCCGCCTTCAGGAATATCCGACTGTCTACTGCTCTCTAGTTTCTGGGATTCCTCTGCTTTTTCTTTTTCTTCTCTGTGATTCATTTGCCCACTAAAGGCCCGCTCCAAATGCAGTTATGAATTATCAGTAAGATCTAACTTCTGCATGATCACTGTCTTTCACGTAGCATCTCCTTCGTTAAAACTCAGCAATATCTCATGCTCAAAGCTAGATGAGAAGAGAAAATGTAGATGTACAGTTCAAAAGTATAATGAAGATATAAAATCAAGTGATCGATTATATGCAGAAGCCTGAACTGCCTAGGGAAAATTTATACAAGTATTTTAATTTTGATGAAAATACATGTCAAGAAATCTGAACTCTTTTAATCCAAGATCTGTGAATCCTTGTAATTTCAGAATTAAAAATTCTTTAAGATTTGATATTTCAGCATGCCATGATTTATAGATCATTATAGTATGAGGCAGTGAATAAATGGTTGGCTTACATTTGCTAGGTAATGGCACTGGAGTCATACGTAAGGCGTGGAGACTGCGTAGGTGAATCCAGAAAGGGCTGCTGACAGAAGATTTGTAAAAACAAGCTGAATAGAGCTGAGATTTAAGACTACACTTTTTTTTAAAAAAACTTTAATCTTAAAGGGAAATATTCTCCCACATAATACCAGTCAATATCTTGGTCAGACACTAAATACTAGCTGGAATAATATTCCTTAGCCTTGTTGTTGTATGATCTGAATAAGAGTAACATCCCATTTGTAGCTGCTGATGTTCAGCACAAATATGTACATTAAATATATTTGGTGACTCTAACAGTTATGTAAACTATAAACTTATGCTATCACTTATATATTTTACTGTTTTATAGCCTCTGAATTTTATATTTCTCAGGATGATCATGTGAGTTTTAAATAAGTAATGATACCTTCAAAGATATTCAGATACATGTCTGCAATAAAATTAGAGTATATGTAGTAAATTAAACTCAATGAACACTTCTTTATTTATTTATCTATCTAAGTTTTGTGAGACAGCATTCCCTTTCTATAATTATCCATCTTTTTATTTTTTTTGTTGATTTTTATTGAGCCCTACATTTTTCTCTGCTCCCCTTCCTGCCTCTCCACTCCTTAATTTTGAAGACAGGCTCTCTCAATGAGCCTGCGGTTATTAACTCACTGGCTGGACAATAAGTTCCAGGGTCCACCTGTCTCTGACCCTCCCATGCTGAGGTCACAAGAGCAGGTCCTAGAGCTTAGATGTTTGATATGGATTCTGGAGATCCAAATTCAGGTCCTCACATTTGCATTACAACCATTTTGCCAATTGAGTCATCTCCCCTGGCCCGATGAAAACAAGTTTTGAAATTAGAAAGCTGGACCTGTAACGATTACACTCTACAATTATTCTGGTAATTTTGTTTGACTTTTGTTTGACTTCGATGTGAAAGTTTAAAAACTGTTCTGTATATCAGAGGGAACACAAGGCTGCTCATCTCTTCCAGCACCTCTCAAATGTTCTGCTTCCTGGAGCACCTACATGAGTCAGCAAGGGGCTAACCAAGTGTTACCAAAGGAGAAGCTACTTTGGCAAAAATTTGACTTCTAACCACTTTTCACAGACTCGAAGCCTGAAAATGTCTCTCTGGAACAAAGGATTTTCTGGGTAAAGAATTAGCAATAAATTTTAGGAAGAAATGGAAACAGTGAAGCTCTGAGCTACAGATGTCTGTTCACAGAACATCTTCTCATCACACTGGGCCAGTTTCCTATAACTGTTCTCCAAAATCAATTAATTCACCATTTTATGCTATGAATAAAAAGAAGAAAAAGAAAAGATAGCAGAGACCTACTTTCAATCCTGTTTGTTATATAACAGCTCAGAGGACAGAAACAGGCTATTAATAAAGGTTGCAGCTAACAGTGAGTAAATGCAATTAATTAATCAGTTGCACTAATCTGATCCAATATCCACAAAGTCCATTCAAAATGATCTTTGTTGATTGATTCTTAGAGGAATGTCATTTAATGAAATGGTTAGATTGCCAGTCAGCATTCTTCTCATAGAAATCCCAGGCAATGTGAGATTGAGAGAGAATCAGCCTCCAGAATTTTAGGGTATGGACATTAAAGTCTTCCATTTGGCCACTTCATTGTGTGCTTAGAGCTAAGGAAAAGGGATGTGTGGCTACAACAAGACATATTAAAATTGGGCAGTTCAAATAAAGCAAAAATTTACCTTGGGTTTCAATGAGCTCTAAGGATCAAAAATGTCCATGTGCAATGGACATTAACTACACTGGTGTTCAGATGGCAGTACCTCCATGGCCGCTGTTAGGAGTCAAAAATATGTTTCCATTTCTGACTGATAAGGAAGAGAGAACTCTAGGTCCACCAGACCACAGGGGCATATAAAAAAGAGAATGAGGTAAACATGGTGATAGTGGTAGTGGAAATTTTGATGAAAGAAATCTGACTAGAAAAACAAATTACTGAGAAAAGACAGGATGAACAAGATGATGATATGGCTAATAGGCAGTTGGTGGCAATAGGAGCTAGATGTGGCTGCTGGAAACTCAGATTTGCTCTGTGCTATCATTGTCTCCACCCCTGGATTGTAGAGAGGGATAGCTTCCTCACTGAGTCAAGCAGGGAATAAAGATTAAAAAGGGGGACTGGAACACTAAGTAAGTAGTACTTTGTTTTTGTTTCTTAAATCAGGTGAGAATTATATTCTGTGAACAGTTGCAACATCCAAATCATCACTCTGAGTTGTTTTACAGTTAGGCAAATGCTGTAACACACAGAGCCCACATTCAAATCTGAAATCTTACCATGAAAATTGCAAAGATATTGTGCAACCATGACTACAGACCGTTACTAAATTCTTTCAGAGCCGCACAATTCCTGATTTCCTTTCAAATACTGTTTGTAGTCCTTACCCAAACTGAAGGGTCAGTATCATATGCTCTATCAGAACGTAACAGGGAGTTGAAGGGAGGACACAAGGTTGTGTTCCACCTAGAGTTGCTGCCAATTTACAGAGAAGACTTTGGAATCCTCCCACTTATCCTTAGAGCTCATCTTTTCGGACTCATTTCTTCTTCCCATTTTTATTGTTGCAATTTGAAACCATTTATGAAAGATTTGTGTGGATATAAAGTAATAATTTTGATGTCTAGAGTATGTAATCCTCTTCTTCTGGGGAAAATTTGTTACTGAAAATGTTTGTGGTAATTAAATGAGAATGATTTATGGAACTGCATCGTACACATCAATATATAAAGTGTGTAATATTACATACTATTTTTAAAAGAATTATATGCACTATTAAAGTTCAAAGTGTCTATCACTGGGTCACAGCATTGTGGATTCTTCTAAAATGATTTCGTATATGTTTCTACTTCTCTTTAAGAAATATGAATCTTTATATAATGTATTTATGTACTTATTTTTATCATAAATAAGACATTAGTCAATATTTCTCAAGATAACTTAGGGCATAAAATAAGCATTTGTTTCTATAAATAAACATGACATTAGCTACACATAGTCTATATTACTATATTGCATAAAAAATAGGCCAATCATTCTAAAACATCAGCAAGTTTTGACCAGCTCTTCTTCTCTCTCCACAACCCATTGTAGGTCATGCATTCTTCCACTGTCTGCCTCCTAGCCTCCTTATTTTACTCATTCAATGCACATTCCAGGTTAACAATCTGTAATTCTTCAATTTTTTTACCCATGATTATCTGTTCAGGTAAGTATTCACACATTGGCAGGCATTGTTTAACAAAATAGAATCAATTATATAGAGGTCTCTTCATCTTGCTTTTTCCCAGTGAAAAATAAATTAACTGCTACAACTCTGATTTATTATTTTAATTGCCATGTGATATCTCATATTATAATAATATGATCATAATTATAAATGAGCACAGCTTATGGATCATGATTAGTTCAGTTATTCTCCTCTGAAACATCTAGATTGTGTTGCCATTATGAAAAATGTTGGAATCAAATCCTTATATGTGAGCCATTACTCATGATTTTCTTTACTTAGGGAAATGTCCCAGGAATGTAATGTTAAATCAAAGGAAATAGGCATTTAAAATTTTAGAATACTAGATTACTTTCCAAAGAAGCAATAACAATTAACAACTTAATCAATCATTTCTGAAAGTGCCTCTTTTTGAATTACTTATATTAAAAAACTTTATTCTTTTCATATTTTGTGTAATAATTAAATATGATTTCATATCTGAGAGTCCCACAACTACGAAAACATATTTCATTATTAACTTAATTTTATTTCCAGATTAAATAATTTAAAGATCTTTTCAAGTGCCTATCAGTTAGTGCTTCTCAAATGAGTTGTATTTTCTGGGTACTTATTGTTCCTCTCTATCTATGGAGTACTTGCATTTTCCTTTGCAATTTTAAACTATCCTTTGCACACTTTGTATATTAAATTTTCATTGTTGCTAGTTTACTACAATCTATTGTTTGTTTTCCAATTGTATATGATAACTATATAGAAATATATATTTACTGCATAAAATATATATTACTGTATATATTCTATATAGTTAGCAATTTTTGCAGAAATTTTCATTTTGTTTTAGAAGATCATGAAGGGTTATGTATTGTGAGTATTTTTGATAGTTCCAGTATTAGTCTCCAAGAGGACACAGCAATAACAGAATTGTTTATGCAAGTTGATGAGCTGGGAAAAGAAGCATTCTAAGTTATAGAAACACTACTAAGTTATAGTAGTTTACGTAGGGTAGAAGTTGGTGCTTGGGAGAAAGATGGTTGACCCAAGGTCCTAGGCAAACTTTTCTCTGCACAGTTATCAAAGCACAGGGAGAAATAACAACCATCTCATGGAATCATTGAAACAAAGTATTGGAGCAGTGGAAATGTACGGATATATAGCAGAACACAAAGATACATGGGAGCCTTGTAAAGGAACTGAGCTTATAACGTTTACCTTTGACTTTGTAGTATCAATCTTAAGTGAAGAGATGTTTTATTGAACTGGGTGGGTGGACTTCCTATCTCCTTAAAAAGGTCACAGGAAGCTTATCTACAGGACTAGATTGCTCAACTATTTCTTGGTGCATCTTTTGTGTACTGACAGATTCACTAGCTTGAGTACTGGTGGGGAAAGGACTCCTGGTGCACAGAGACAGCTTGACAAGGTACCTATGTAATTTCTGCGAATTATCTAGTGAACTATCCCAAACAATACCAGATACCCAATTCTTTGAATAAACCAGGAACCACTGCCCACTATTTCTCTACTTATTAAATAAGCATATTGGAAGCCTACTTTGAGAGAATCATGTTGCCCAGACCCCCAGACAATAGGATGGTGGCTCTGTCCACTTCCTGTTGTTCCTTACCTCAGAAGAGCTCACACCCACTCCCTATCGTATGACCTTCATCTAAGGAAAAAGACTAGCCATAAACAGATTGTACAAGGAAGCAGATACATAGTTCTTGTCAATCACCTTTATCTCCAAGATATAATTCAGTTGCCCACTTTGAGCAGTTCAAGTGGCAAAGGTTCAGGAAAGCACAATATTGCGCTTGTCCCCATACCCACAGCTTGGGAAGTAGCTGAGTAACCTAAGTAATCCTAAGTGGTTTAGCCCTCTACAAAAAGTAACCAGGTATCCCTGCTGAACTTTTTAGAATTCCTAGAAATGATTAGGAAACCTACTCCCAGTAGCTCAGCTTCCTGAGGTTCTGAGAAACAGGGGAAAACAGCTGGGAAACATTGCATATACAGGTCAGTATCCAAGAAGCACCGTGCATCAATCAGTGAAACCCTTAAACGCTTACCTGACAGACGTTTAAGGGTTCTTGATTTACTATCAAGAAATAAATTTGGACAGCATACTCTATTTATAATCACAAAGTTTTGTTTTAATCCTTATACTTTAACTATATAAAATGGGCAGATAATATGAAATAAATTATATATTTCTGTCTGTTAATCTTTGGACACAACTATACTCAAGGTTATGAACAATGAAATGTTAGCATAGAATTACATGGGGTTGGAAGGTACAATCAAGACCCTATATTATATTTGTGAAAAACAGCCTCAATGCCACGAGACACTACTATTGCCTCTATTCACCCATCCATCACCTTCTAGGGAGCCTTCTCTGCCACCTTATTTAAGAGTAGCGTCTTCTGGGTGTGGGGAGAGAGCTCAAGCAGTGCAGTGTTTGCTGAGGGACTCCAGGCATTAGCAACCTGCAGGATGGAAAAGGTATTTCAGTGTGTGTCTTCAGACTTCCTTCCTTCACCACACTTTTTGCCCTGTAACCAGTGTCTCCTATGTGCCTTGTTTCTGTAGCCTTTCAGAACTCACACCTCCTTTCCCCTCTGTCACTGTTAAAGTATAGCTCCCTGGCTTTGATTACTCAAAGACCTGGCACATTTACTTCTATGCTGATAAAAGCATTGAAGCCCAGATAACAGTGACTAGCAATAGCTGTACCTCCAGGAAAACAATTTGCATTTAAACAACTTTTGCTGTCTGAGTGCAAAGGGGTAAGAGAGGGGCAAATCCTAAGCAGATTCCAGGCTTGATACATTTATAGAGAGCTCCCTCAGGCCAACTCAAGTTGTAGCCATCAGTACTGGTAAAGGACAAAAATTAACAAAAGTTGGCAAGGATGTGAAGAAAGAGGAACTTGTGTACTGTAGACAGCAATATAAATTAGTAATCAGAAAGTATCATGAAGTTTCCTCATAAAAACTGAAGATAGAGCAATTGTAAGATCCAGAAAGGTCACTGCTTGGTACATATTCAAAAGAGAAGAAATCTGCACTACTATTTATTATGGTACTGTTCACATTAGTACCACTAATCTCAATCGGATATGAAACCAGACTCCATCAATGAATAAATGAATAAAATATGTCTGGCATATGTATACAACAAACATTATACTTTTTTTTGTTCAGCCATAAATGAGTCATAAACCCTGCCATTGCATGGACCTGGAGGACATGAAGAGAATCAAGGCAGATATAGAAAGACAAACCACATGATCTTACCCCCTGGTAGAAACTAGCATTAATCTCACAGATATTTAAAATGCATTTATGGTGACCATAAACTGGAGAGAGTGAGGGAAAAGAAGGAAAAGTCAGTCAACAAGTAGAAGAACCTTATTGATGGACACTTAAAAGAAATACCACTCTGGCTCAGAATTGAGAATAATAGTTTATTTAGGAGTAGACTCACAAATCAATATCCTCTGTTGGAAAGGAGAACAGCAATCAAATCCCACAGCCAGAAAAGAGGCCAGATGCATGCTTTACATCAGCATAAATAGTATAAAAGGCCACACCTCAGTAAGCAGGTAACCTGCAGACTACTGGCTGTAGGATTTCCTACAGCTCCTTATCCCTATATAGAAGGCAGAGTGTGTTCTGCAGTTCTGTGGTGCAAAGGCACAAACATGATGAACAATAATTCACAAACAGAATAAATTAATTTCAATGTATTTGTGTAATATGGGAGAAACTGAAGTAGTGAATTGATGTTCTAAAGGAATGTGGGTTTTAAGGAGAAGGAATAGTCCCCATAGGTTCATATATTTGGATGATTAGGCCCTAGAGAGTGGTACTATGTGAAAGGAAGAGAAGGAATAGGAGGTCTGACATTGTTGGAGAGAGTGTGTCACTGGGAGTAGCCTTTGGATTCTCTCTCTCTCTCTCTCTCTCTCTCTCTCTCTCTCCCTCCCTCCCTCCCTCCCTCCCTCCCTCCCTCCCTCCCTCCCTCTCTCTCTCTCTCTCTCTCTCTCTCTCTCTCTCTCTCTCTCTCTCTCTCTCTTCCTCCCTTCCTATGGATAAGGATGTAGTTATCAGCTACTCTTTCAGAGACTGCCTGCATACTTCCATGCTCCCCATCATGATAATAATGGACCATGCCTATGAAACTGTAAGCAAGTTCCCAATTAGGTGCTTTCTCTGATAATAGTTGCCAGAGGCCTATGGAGGAGCACAGAGAAAATGAAGCAGTCTGGCCGTTATCATCAGGGCTAGGAAGCAGGATGTGGAAAAATCTTGGGTTATGGTAACATATTGCAAGTTATAAGGGCAAGAAGCTGAGGGGCAGGAAGCCTGTGAACTGGAACAGTCTGAAAGTTTAGAGTAGAGGCAGAGGTGAGAAGGGACAAGAGCTTAGGCGACTTTGAAAGGCATATAGGCACATGTGAATAAGGACCCCAGGAGTCTGGAGGTTGGCATGGTTTTGATGCATAACCACAGGTGCACACCTAGGGAAGTGGCACTTCTAGCAGGCAGAAACCAGTTTCAGAGGTCTCTGCGAGCAAGCTTTGACCTCTCTGCCAGCAACCCTTCAGGGTGACCCTCCCCCATCAATGTCCAGCTGGAGCTGGACAAAGTCAGTGGGACTTTCCTTTTGGGGTATTTGGGATTTTTATTTGGATCAAAATGATAGTGTGCAAACAGGCTTGTTAGAATGGGTAGGGAAATTTTTGTTCCTCTAGCAAAATTAAACTCTTGGCAGGTTGAGACTATTTCTGTCAGGACATTTTATTTATTTATTTGCTAAGATTACTGCCAATTAGACCTTATTCCCTTATCAATGAGATGGCATTGGGTAACAGGGTCTTAGCTCATTAAGTCCTGGTCCATCATTATGTCCTAGTTCTTATTAAGGAAAATCATAATTCTGTCCGGCAGCATGACCCTGGATAACAACTACTGGAAAAGAGCAACACTCTCCTACTTCAAACATAACTGTGACATTATCTTGGCTGTGTAAACCTCCCACTCTAGCAAAACAGCCAAGTATAAGGCTCCTGTTGCTGTTTAAACTGTTCCTAGTGTGTCTTGGGGTTATGACCTTAAAGAGATTTAAAGCTGATGGTGTGTGTCACATTTAAAGCCTAAGGCCTGCTGCACAACCAGATTTTTTTTAAAAAGAAAAAAAATCTGTTCTGGGCATTTTGGGGGGGATGTTGACCAGAATACAATGGATGCCATTGAAAATCTTTTCTTTTGTTCCCAAAGTGTTTGGGGTGAATTGTTGGTTGTAGTGAGTGATCCCTTTTGCACCAACCACAAAGAAATAATGAAAATTTGGAGTAATGTTACACTCTCAGTATCCAATGTATACATAAACCAAAATAATGTCATACTTCATAAATATATACAAATACAATACACTAACCAAAATATGAATAAAGAAGTAAATATTGCAGTCCACCAGAAACTGTCCAGTTTGCTTGTTTAGTCCAAATCCAACTATATCTATATGTCTGCCATCTATCTATCTATCTATCTATCTATCTATCTATCTATCTATCTATCTATCTATCTATCTATCTATCTCCTCACAGCATGTCTTCCACACCCTAGCATTCTGCTGTTAGAAATGCCTGAGAATATAAAGCTGTCACTTGTGGAATATATATGCGCTTAAAATACTATTGATTGCTTCTCTTGGTGCTCTGACCATACCTCGTTTAGTTCACTCTTCTTTATTTCCCCACCTAACCATAGATATGTATAATGTGAAAAAAAGAAAATCATGAAGTATTTCATTTTAAAACATTTCTTTGGTACAAACCCTTTTTTACCAGATAGTAAAATTTAAAGCCGATTTCTATACTAACATATAGGCTTGCTTAATTTGCCTGAAAAATTCAGTCTTGATTGAGTCTGTAATACTTTAGCATAAGTAACCTCTTCAACATTTTTCAGAATGGATTGATATTTTGCTTTTATAGCTGTCAGTAGTATTTTGAATAAATACATAAAATAAAATGTTAATGGACATTTCAGAAAATGTTGTGAATTCTGCCTTAATCCCAAGTCAAAATAGACTTAACTTTTTTCATGAAATCAATTAATTCAGTGTTTCAAACAGAAAATTCTAAATTTAAACATTTTAACACAAGTTCAGGACATACTAATCTAAATTTAAATCATGAGGTAATAAGTTTTAAATGCTTTTAAAAAGCCTTTGCTTTCTTTGATTAAACAATTTCTGTGAGAAAATCACTATACGTACAATAAAGCACTGAAGTTCATAGCATACAACAATCTTAAATTGGAGCCGAGGTATGTTGGGCAGGGTTGGTTTTGGGTGATACAATAGTATGGACAGTGGGAAGAACACATTTTGTATGTTTGTAACCAAGGCTTCAGTGAAGTCTGATGCAATACAGGTGAAGGCTGCCAGACACACATGGATTCATTACATGTTGGATTTTGAACTAAGTTTTGTTTGGTTGTTGCATATCAGTAACCTTTTAGGATTGACTTTTTTTTTTTTTTGCAGCCCCACATTCAATTACATGACCTGATATGAGGTCATGACACACCGTCAAGGAATCATGGATTTAGTTCACAATACCACTTTTCTTGGGAAAATTTTCTTGGGAGAAGAAGAGAAACTGGTTAAGCACACACAGGATGCTGTTCCCCCAGAAGAATAGACTGTGAGTGAGTAGGGACATATTGAAAAATGAATCACAAGTGAATCCCATTGACTCTCTAATTCCACACCGTTCTCCAAGTACCACAAGGAGTTTAAGGGTGGGAAGAAGAAAAAGACTTTGAAGTATGAATTTTTGACTTGGAAATTACTTTCCAGTATGCTTTGTTCATAGACTTCGTGCTGTAGGAAGAAACAGTTCCATCAGACAATGTAGTACTATCAACCAAAATTTAGAGACCACTGTAACCACTGATGAAGAGCGATTTATCAGCAAATAATCCTCAGTAGTAAGTAATCCATGTGTAGAGTTTCAGTGCTCAGAAGGAACAGGACGCTCCTGGCCTTCTGAGGGCAGATGAGGACAAGGACTGTGTGGTCGTAGACTCTCACATGCTCCAGGTGTTCCAGCCCCTATGGCTGATGATAATGAGCAAATATTTTTCTTGAGTTATGATTACACTGTATGACTTCTTTCTCTCCTACTCCATATAGGCCTATGAAACTCCTAAACCCACCATCTGGAGAAATGGACATTATTAATCCTAAAGATACCCAGAGAAATATTACCTAAAGATAAATTAGGTTGACTTGGGAGTAGCATAGCTTTTCAATTTAAATATACACATTTCAGAATATGGACATTTTCAAGGCAAGTTAAAGGAAGGGAAATTTTCAAGACAAGATTGTGTTCACATAAATATATTAAAATTGCTTAAGCTATGAAGATCAATAAGGATGGCATCAGTTCAAGCGTGAACTGATGGAGGCTGGTAGAATCCTGTCTAAGAAGCTCCCAGGTACCACGACTGCCACTGGTCTAGCTGCCATGCTTGAGAACAACCTCTCAAGTTAAGTTGTGTCTTAACTTGCTCTTTGGACACTATGGTTCATCAATGTGCAGTTGGTGGGCAGAGGGAGACATCTCAGCTCCTACAGCAGCAGTTGAAATGGCAGGTAAGGCCACCAGGTCCTTGGTGCTATTCAGTACAAACAAGAGGGCTTAAAGTGACATGAAGCCACCAACTCCTCTTCTGACTCCAGATATGTAGGAGACTCATCTGGCGGCATGGTCTTAGATTATTCCCAGTTTTTGTTCACAGTGACGGCCTGATGAATTGGTTTATCCTGGGCATTGTCTCAGTGTTAGTGAGAGGATTGCTAGATGTATCCAAAGAGATCATAGAAGAATTATCTTTATGAAGACCAGGTTTTAAATAGTTTTGCACAAGTGAAAATATCAGGCCAGGAAAAGGCATACCCAGACAACTGTGATATAGACAGGGATCAGAGTCCTAGTAGCTGTAATGTTTATTATTGTTGAGAACACAGACAGAACATGACTATCTACTCAAGTGTCAGGTGATGCGTTATAGATGAAGATCAGATTCTTTCTGTACCTAAGCACTGAAGAGGAACTATAGTGAAATGAAAAGTTGCCAAGGATTATGACTGAGGAAGACTAGATAGTGAAGAGTGGTTTGAATCACTGGAAGATGTTCGTAAGTGAGAAGTTAGAAGGAAAGAGTTGCTCGTATATTTTGGAAATCAGACTGTCTGATATGGAGTTGGTGAGGATCTTTTCTCATCCTGTAGTCGCTATCTTGTCTTGTTGACCGTGTCCTTTGCTTTACAGAAGATTTTCAGTTCCAGGAAGTCCCAGTTACTAATCATTTCAGTGTCTGTGCTACTGAAGTTATATTTAGAAAATGCTCTCCTGTCCAATGTATTCAAGTGTATTTTCCACTTTCTCTTCTGTGAGGTTCAGTGTGGTTGGATTTATATTGAGGTTTTTGATCCATTTGGACTTGAGTTTTGACCATGGTGATATTGATATTTGTTGGATCAAGGTTGCTTGTTTGTTCCTGACTACTCAGCCCTCAAATAATCGCACAGTAATCATATTATTTAAATTACTGCTTGACCAATTGGCTCTAGCTTTTTATTTGCTAACTCTTATATCTTAATTTAACTCATCTCTTTTAAGCTGTTCATCACCACATAGCTGTGGCCTACCAGTAAAGTTTCAGCACATCTGTCTCTGGCAGCAGCTTCATGTCCTCTCTCTGACTCTGCCTTCTTCCTCCCAGCATTTAGTTTAGTTTTCCCCATGTAGCTAAGTTCTGCCTTGCTATAGGTCCAAAGCAGTTTCTTTATTTATTAATGGTAATTGGAGCATACAGAGGGAAATCCCACATCACCTCCCGTTTTCTGTTTAAATAAAAAAGAAAGTTTTAACTTTAACACAATAAAATTACATATAACAAAACAAGTATCAAGCAAGAATTATAGTTACGATATTGATATCTACTTTATCTTTTATTATAACTAAGGAAAACTATTTTATTATTATCTTCTCTTTTAACTTCATCAAAGGCTCCAGAAGGATATAATATTACTTAAGCAAACAGGAAGTGCATTATAAGCAACTTCCAAAACTCTAGAATTGACACAGATATCTCACTGCCTGGACAGTCACCCAAATTTCTTCTGTAGCATTGGGGCATCCATCTTCAGTCTACAGGCCCATAGTCTCCAGCAGACTTTTCCATGAAGCAGGAAATTTCAAAGACAGTTCCACCTATATTGGCAGTTTGTCAGTTACTTTTTTCTGTGTACAGCAGAATGTCTAGCAGACTCAGTATCAGGAAACCTGAAGGGCCATCTCACCTTTAGGCAAGTTTAGTAGTCTTTTCTCTGTGGGCCTTCATGTCCAGTTCATTAAGCAGCCCAGGCAAGAGCAGTTTCTTGCCCGCATGGCTAGCAAACTCCGTGAGGAGCCTATTTGATGTCCATCTTCCTTTTGAAGTAGATTGATGCTGCCAGGAGCGGATGTGTCTCACTGTCATGAAAAGTCCTAAGTTCTTAAAACATTTTAAATGACACATTCTGTAATCTTTGAAAGAATACCTATCCATCTGAAATACATATTTGTACATCTAGAAAATCTAACTAACATGACTACAAGTTTGACTATTATAGATGACTATCTATTAACCTATATTTTTAATTATACATTACATTTTTAATAACTTGGACAAACAGAATACCTTACTCAAGAGCAGAAATACAAATATAAGAAAATTGACCTAAAATTTGTGTCCATAGACCAAGATCCATACCAATGCCAATCTCTCTAGCATATCACCATTTAAATGAAAAGAAACATTTATAAACAATATTTGGGAATTTGCGCATAGTTCTCTCAAAATTTCAAAAGATAAACACACTGTATTACAAGAAGTAGAGACCTCCCCATGTCCACTCACACCATGCTAGATAACAGAGAAAGAGCATCTAAAGGTACAGCAGATGCAAAACACATTCAAGTGTCTCTAGTTCCATGGCATTGCCTAAATGAGATGGATTCAGCCGGGCGATGGTGGCACACGCCTTTAATCCCAGCACTCGGGAGGCAGAGGCAGGCGGATCTCTGTGAGTTCGAGACCAGCCTGGTCTACAGAGCTAGTTCCAGGAAAGGCTCCAAAGCCACGGAGAAACCCTGTCTGGAAAAACCAATAAATGAATGAATGAATGAATGAATGAATGAATAAATAAATAAATAAATGAGATGGATTCATCAGAGGATGCCCTTCTGGTGTGTCTACACCTAGAACTTCAATTGCAACTCTCTGTTCCTCTGGCTTGGCCCACAGCACGTATACATTTTAAAAACCATTTGCAGGACACAAAACACTGAGACAGGGATCTACAGAAAATGATGACTCTGTTTCTGGATGGTATTGCTGCAATGGGTGTTTGTGAAGATATACCAAGGTCACTAGTATGGTATGGTACTGTGAAAATGAAACTTCTGAAGCAGATGTGAGAAAACCAACATTAGGGAGTGGAGGAGAGAAACTGGTCCAGAGGATGTGCACTCCTCAGAGGAGCGATTGGGGACTGGGTTTTTGGCAAGTTCATTGCTCACTAGGAAAGTTAAAAGTGGCTGTAGTAAGACCTTTGCTTCAAGATAAAGGATCTGGCTTTGGTGACACAGCCACACTCTGGCTTGGAGCCACATTTTACAGCCCACTTTCCAAACACCTGCACTCAAACACAGCATGGAGGTCTGCACCAGGCTCCTGAAACACTGTTGGGGGAGGCTCCTGGATCTTTCTACTCAATGCTAAGGGCCGTCGGCCACAGAACCTGTTCCTCTCTGCATCCCATTCTAAACCATTCCCCACCTGTGGACTATTTGCTTGCTTTTCCCGGAGTAGAGAATGAAATCATTGATCAACTCATTAAGACTGAAGAAAGAGAATGGATTGGAGGTCTTTAGATTGCGGGAGAGAAGTCCGCGAGATGCTTACAGTTGAGGCCCACAGAGTGCGCATGCTCTGTCGTTCTTTGTCCTCCCGGTTCTGCTGGTAACCACCTCCATATGGCAGGCCAGGATGTGGACCTTGGTGACCGCACTGCTATTAAGTTCTCTATGCAGCGGTGAGTG
The DNA here is from genome assembly GCF_037038515.1 of Microtus pennsylvanicus. Lineage (NCBI taxonomy): Eukaryota > Metazoa > Chordata > Mammalia > Rodentia > Cricetidae > Microtus > Microtus pennsylvanicus. The sequence continues at coordinate 51,151,838 of NC_134579.1, read as the reverse complement.
GCTCTGATCTCACAGTTGAGGGTTGCGGGCTGCTCTCTGCCTGCCTCAGATGGTAGTTTTTGCCCGGAGTGCAGACCTCAGAGGTCTCAACATGGACTGATAGCCCTCTGCCTCCTCCTTCATCGAGAGGAGAGAAGGGATAGAGCGCCACAGGCTGTCCACACCCCACTCCAGTGGTAACTGCACATCTGCAAACCTGAACTGGCCAGGGGGAGGGGGTGACACTGGGCATACAGGGTGCAAAGGATGCAAGTGCAAAGAACCCCACCCCCAGGACCTTCACATGGCTTTAGAGGTTGAAGACCAAGAGTTTCTGGAAAGGTCCTGGATTCTTGTGATGAAGTGAGTGCAGAATTTAGTGAAGTCCCTCAAAAAGGAACTTTGCTCTACCCACTACAGCGTCAGCACTGGGGATAATAAAGTTTAAGGTAGGCTTGCCAAACCTCAGTCAGGAAGCCACTTTTACTAGAGAGCAATTGAAAAGCAGAGAAACATTTATTCTGTGTGACTATATTAGGAAAAGAGATAAAAACTGATTTCGTATAATCCTTCTCGCCAGCCTATCTTGCTGATATTGACAGGAGGGTCTGGTTTATGTACAGGGCAAGGAGTATTCATAACTAAATAATCCCTGTCGAAGTCGAGGTGTGTTCCAGCCCCTCATGTGTTATGTCAGCTCTGGAGCCACTCCTGCAAGGTGGCAACACACTTCAGCCTTTTCTCTCCCCCAGTATGAGAGAATATTGGGACGATTTCAGTTTCTTGGGGCCGTTTGCATTCAAAATCAGATATCCAACTTGAGGGGGGCAACAATCTTTTCATAAAATATCTTTATTAGTGTCAGTCTTGTTACATTGCAGGAAAACATCTTGTGACAATAACTTAACAGTAAGCGTCAACTAGAAAACATCTTGTGACTTCACCACCCCCATAGCCACTTTTAATAACACAAATTGTTCACTGAAACCTTCCTAGTTGACTTGGAAGGGGCAGTGTAAGTTGTACACATTATCATTAAATATTAATACATTACCTTGAGTCAAAACACACATGGAGCACTGAGATTTGGGGTTTTTTGCCTCCTCATAGGAGTTGCCTTCTGCTGTGGTTTGGATGTGGTTAGTCTTCCAAGCGTTTTGGTGATGAAAGATTGTCCTTCAATATGGCAATAGTATGAGGTGGTCAAACTTTTCAGAAATGAGGCCTATCGGGAAGTTGGGGGATGTGAGCACACATTTGTTGGGCTGCATCTCTTGAGTTTATGTGTATACACACACACACACACACACACACACACACACACACCTAAACCGTGGTCTGGCTGTGCTGCCAAAGTTGTGGGCCAAGCTCTTATAGAAGTTCTTATATGGCCGTGGCTTGTTTTATGTCTTCATAAGTTTTTAACTGTGACATTTTAATCAGGACTGCATTTTTAAATGAAAACTGGGTTTTGCTATTCATTTGCATGTCTTTATATTCTCTCTCTCTCTCTCTCTCTCTCTCTCTCTCTCTCTATATATATATATATATATATATATATATATATATATATATATAATTTTTTTTTACCAAAAGACATGAAAGAACTCTAAGGACCTAAAGAAAATAACAGAAATCTCAAGGTCCAAATCAGGAGCAGAAGGAGAGGGAGCACGAGCAAGGAAGTCAGGACCGAGAGGGCTACACCCACACACTAAGACAATGGGGATGTTCTATCAGGAATTCACCAAGGCCAGCTGGCCTGGGTCTGAAAAAGCATGGGATAAAACCAGACTTGCTGAACATAGCGGACAATGAGGACTACTGAGAACTCAAGAACAATGGCAATGGGTTTTTGATCCTACTGCACATACTGGCTTTGGGGGAGCCTAGGGAGTTTGGATGCTCACCTTACTAAACCTGGATGGAGGTGTGCGGTCCTTGGTCAGGGAACCCTGATTGCTCTTCAAGCTGATGAGGGAGAGGGACTTGATCGGGGGAGGGGGAGGGAAATGGGAGGCAGTGGCAGGGAGGAGGCAGAAATCCTTAATAAATAAATAAATTTAAAAAAAGATTAGTAACTGAAATCAAGTATCTGATGACAGAGAATAATATTTTAACCAAATTAGTTTCTAATTCATGAGACTTTGGGTTTAAGAATTGTTGATATATTTTTAATTCAATTAAAGCAAACATATAATTGATATTTCTAGCATTAAGAAGAACTCGAGTACTTTTAGTTATGTCTGTTAGATCCTGAAGAACATAAGATTGCAAGTCTCCTTGAGGTGAGAGAGAACAACGCTGTTTGCAGGTTTCTTTACTCCAGACACATCTATTTGTCTTTTAAGTTTTTTGAAAACAAAGAATGTGAAGGCCATCTTTATCTGACAACAAAATTAGAAATGACAATCTTGGAATAGTTGTGAAAATAAATAAATTAGGTAAATGTATGGAATAAGCATTTCTAAATAAGCTTTTCATGTAACTTAAAGTTTAAAGCTATAAAAGGTAAATGAGCTTCATAATGTTTGAGGGTGTGCTAAGTAAGTGAAATTCACACTTGCCATTGATTTCATGAAGGCCATTTTACAAATTTCGACCTCACCTTTTCCCTGTTTTAAGTACATCCTGCTGAGTTCATTAGTGTTTCTCATATGTATATGCAACATGGTCGGTTAGGACTCTGGACGTTGGATAGTCTATCAGTAAGCTTGTCCCTGGAGAAGAGCATGCTTCCTTTCTTGCAGCCGTATATCTGTAGATACTCATCCAGGGTTGGGGGCCTTCTGAGATTGCCCCCTTCCATCTTGGGATGGCACGTTATGTTATTATTGTGTGGGTCTTGTTTAGGTGGCCATGCTCTTGAGATTCCTTGGCTTCCACTCCCTGTCATATATGAAAGACTCTGTAGCTATTTCACTAGCTCTAACTATCCCCATCCCCATCTTCTGCAATGTTCACTAAGACTTAGGTGTAGGGATTGCTTGCAGATTTTTCAATGGAAAAATCTATACGTGCTCTATACACGTCTACTTTTTTTGAAAAATAATTACGTACCTATATATTTTGAATCATGGAAGGGAGAAATATTGTCAAGATCAGATTTTGGTTTCTCACCATAAATTCTGGTCAACTAAAAATGCAAAGAAACCCACAGCTCATCCAATAACCTATACTATCTTATAAAGTTATGATTATAACATTATAAACAGATCAGTTATTATTAATTAATGTTATCACTGTAATAACTGATCTACTTGTAACTGCAATGATAGACTTTGACTTTTGTGTAGGGTCAAACATTTAGAAGCATAAATTCAGATTCTCCATTTCACCGTAACTATACCTAAAGCCTATGAAAATAAAGTAAAACGAAGAATTTGAAGTTAAATTAAGATTTCTATGTGAGATTTGACAGCTCACAAACTTAAAACACAAATCCATGAATTATTTGCGATCTCTAAGAATCTAGTAAATAGTCTAATAATAAAAAGGGGCCATGTTATTGGTCATATCTCCTTACAGGAAACTAAAAATGTGTATGGCATCATTTATGAAATCATCTGCTACATCACAATGGAATGTTTTCATTTTGAGGAGTGTATCAGCTGATCACATACTTAGGCAGCATAATGATGCAATTAGTAAAATAAATAAATGCATAAAGGTCCAGTGCAGTTTGTTATATTTCTGGAATCCGTCTAAACATTTGTTGGCTCCTCTTACACTGGATAATTCAATAAAAGAAATTGGAGTCAGAGCAGTAAATTGCACAGAATAGGCTCAGTCGTTAGGTTTTTCAATCTTTAATAGTGATTATCAACTTCACATAATCGTCAAAAGTGTATCCCTAGTCATGTGATATCTAAATGACTCCATAGCTAACCCACCATAGCCCAACAAGCTTCCCTAGATTATACAATTAGATTCATGTAGCCCAAGAGCTCTAGAGTGCTTATCAGCAATCAAAGCAACATTTGGGTAACTGTTAGCTACTGATAAAAATATTCTTAAAATAAAAACCAAAAAGAATGGATAATGAAAACCAAACCCCACAGCACCAAGAAGCCTCACAATGTGTATCTGGAATTTGTGCCGCATAAAGCCAAGTGCTTTCAAGGTTATGCTTGTAGGCTAATGATCACCAGTCTGCATTTATGGTACTGTTGCAGATTATATTTTATACTATGATCTTCAAGGTGTTTCTTGTTATCTGTTTAATCTTTATAAAGCCAACTGACCCTTTTTAAAGAATGTTAGTTCAGTGCTGTGAAGTGGATACTGCCTGTGAGAACAGTAAAATATTTATACCACAGACCTGTTCAGACAAAGCCTTTCTTCCCGTCTCTTTATTGCTCAAATGTGGCCTTGCCCAAGCTATTGGCACCCATCCTGTTCCCATCATGTGAGGCCAGAACAAACAAGACCAGGTCAGGTTGACACTAAGGGATAACCAAAACACAGCCAAAACCTGTTTGATCAGCAACACATTTGTAGAAAAATTTTGACCTATGGAGAAAAACGTCAAACTCTTTATGCCAATCATACCACAAGTATTGCTTAACAATGAACACCAGAATGTGCCTGGCAGGGGACTGTGCTTCTGTTTTCTTGAACAGAGTCCAGAATGTATTCCACTGTAGATCTTATATTCATCTCATGGGCACAAATCTTCAACTTGATGGGCATTTATTAGTAATTATCTCCTTAGAGTAACATCTTAAGCCCTTGAAACAGTTTTAGTATTTATAGAAAAAGGAAGTATTAGGAATTGGTAAAGTTGATGTCTTATATTCATTAGCACTTTTTTGTGAGGTGGGGGAAAGATCAGCAAACTACTTATCTGAAAGTCTTGAAAAATGAATGACATGAAAGACAACAGGTTTCTCCACATCCCTGTCATTTGAGTCAAATGGTGAGCCTTGTATATGGTAGGACAGTCAGGGATGGCTCATGCCATTAAGAAGAACCCATTAGCAGCTACTGCTCTTGTTTTTTCTTTTGGAGTCTTTTGAGTAGCTAGTGGTTTACTGGAGGAAGAAGTAATTTATTTTTCTACCTACCATATGAGCTAACATCTCAATCACTTGACACTGTTTTTCACCTTCATGGTGTCTACCATTGTTATGTTGTTTTCTTCCATTAATAATTATAGCACTGTTACGTAAGTGTTTGTAATAGACCTAAGACTTAGTACTACAGAACTGCAGAATTATATTATTTGTATTACTCCTTCCCTGGTTCAGCTCAGATCTTATTTCAAAATATTAAATCTGCAACGGTCACAGATTGTGAAAATGATGTTGTCATTCCATGCCATGCCATAAATATGATGCCAGAAGGCCTCGACGACTTGTACTTGATATGGTTCTTTGGAAATACATTTATTTTGTCCTTTAATGGACGTGAAAACAAATACAATAAAATTCCTGCATTTCAAAGTGGACGGATTTCAACCTCAGCCTTTTTAAAAGAAGACGCTTCTTTGACTCTGGATAAGAATGAGGCAAAAGAGGGAAGCTACACCTGTGAAGTCACAGAATTAAGCAGACAGGGTAAACAGACGGTGGAACTAAAATACAACTGCAGTAAGTGACACACTTTAAATAGAGTTTATCTCTATGAATATACATCTGGAATCCGGATGGATCTTGTGACCATGCTTGGGGAGAGAGTCTTTAAGAGACACCTTGTTGCTGCTATTTTGAGGAGTGGTTTAAGCCATAAATGACTTGGTTAATATCTCCAGTTAAGGTTATTATAAGGCAGATTTACCCCTTTATGCTTTTTATCTGTGGAACATGCCAATTTTTCTTTGAGTTAATGCCATGTAATATATGAGGGCCCATAGATAATGTCATCAGAACATAGGAAGCCTAGGAAGACTGAGAAGTTCAGAAGTATCCACAGCACAAGAATTAGGACTTCTGTTCAGACATCTAGTGCCCAGATGAAGGAATCTGTAACACATACGGGTATCTTCAGAGCCAGTCCAGGAGTCAGGGCAGAGACAGTCCTAGCACTAGATCTTGGAGTCAGGTAGTTCAGTCTATTCTGTGGAGGGAGGCTTACTGAAAATCCTGGTGTCAAAAAAATAAATTGAAATCTAACGGAGAAAGACACACAACATTAATCCATAGTTTATACACAGGTGCATACATATAGATATGCACTCACACACTGGACACACACATGCAAATAAACAAGAGGAAAAGGAAGGAGAAGACGGTTCAGCAGCTAAGAGGGCACCAATGCAATGATTGTGCTTTTCTGTATTTTCATGATCATGTATGGAACCAGAGCTAGGTTCTTTATAAACCCTCTTGCCTCGGTTATTCTATTAAAGCTATGGGAAACAGATTACAAAAGCTGGATTTTTATAAACACTTCCTTTGTCTATGTCCTGGTACACAGATCTTACTGGAGAGATGACAAATGGGCTGAGAAACTGCACTTAAGATATAATCACCTGCTACTACCAAGAATTAATATAATGTCTGTGGTGCTTCAGTGTGAAATGACCATTAGCTGCTCATGTATTTGACCATGTAGTTCCCCCGCTGGTATAATTTGGTTGCAGAACGTCTGAAAAGCACAGCCTAACTAGTAAAGAAGGGGAGGCCTCTAACTTTGTAGCTGTCTTTGGTTCTGGCCATGCACTGTACATTCTGGTTTGCTGCCATCTAAAGCCCCACCTCCACCTGCTCCAAGCTCTGCTGACTGAGCTGCTCCACTTCCTCAACTGCCTTCCCATGAAACTGAACCAAAGGAAAACCCCCATCCCTTAAGTTGTTTCTGACAGTTAAATTGTCAGAGGAAAATGTATACATGCAACGTTTTCATCATTAAGACAATTGTTTTATCTGATTTTCTTTTATTTTTTTTTCACATTGAAATTCACTCTGTGCATTTATTTTGTGGTTGTCAGAATTTCGGCTATAGGTCCCAGGTTCACAGTCTTTGTGTTTTGTTTTGCAACCACCAAAATGACTTTCTTTCATATGCTTTACTTTTGCTCTTTCTTTTACCCTTTTTTTCTTTTATTTTTCTCCTTTTATAATTTTTATAATAATTTATGTATTTTAAACAATCTTTAAAACTAAACAAATTTTGATCACATTCTTTCCTTCCTGTAGGTACTTCCATAACTTCTTCCTTCTCCCTACCCAAGCAATTTTAAGTTTTTTCTTAAAAAGCAAACAAAAGCTCAATAAACACTCAGAACTAAGAAAACAAAATAAAACCATAATCAAAGAAGAAAATCAACACATCAAACTGTAACCAAATACAACCTTATAAACACACGCACACACAATCAAACAAAAAACAAAAAATCAAACTGTGGAATTTATTATAAGCTGATCAATTACTCCTGAACATAAGGCTGGGCCCTGGTTGCCATACACAGTGTCACTCTATTGGAAAATTTGATTTTTCCCGCATGGCAGGTATAAATGACCATGCAGTTATTAACTTTACCCTACTGGCTAGGTTTCTGTTTATTGTATTTTTTTAAATATCACAAGATAAAATATAAAACCGAATCCATCACATCAAATTGGACAAGACAAACGAACAAGTAAAAGAGACTAAAAGGGGGCAAAGAATCAGAGACCCACTAATTTAGTCAAGAATCCCGTGAAATCACTAGCCTGGAAGCCACTGCATATATATATAGGGCCAACTGAAGATCTGTGCAACTCCTATGGCTGTTGCTTTGGCCTCTGAGATTTGCTATGAGCTTTGCTCATATTGATTTCGAGGACCTTGCTTTTTTGGGTTCCTCAGTCCCCCTGACTCTTGCACATTTTCTGCCTCTTTTTCTGTGGGATTCAATAAATTCTGAGGGAGGGATTTGTTGAAGACATTACACTGAGTACTGGGTGTCCTATTTCTTTTACTCTTGGCAAAATTTCTGGCTTTGGGGTCTCTATATTTGTTCCCATCTACTGCACAAGTAAGCTTCTTTGATGATAGCTTAACAAGGCACTGATCTATGCATAAGTATAGCAAAATACGATTAGTAGTCATTTTTGTCTTATAAAAGTATTATTTTGTTGTCACAAGGTGGTGGTGATGCATACCAATAATCCAGCAGTCGGGAGGTAGAAATAAGTAGGAGCTATGTTAGTGTGAGACCAGCTGGGTCTAAGGAGCTAGTTCCAGGACAAGTTCCAAAGCGACAGAGAAATCCTGTATTGAAAATCAAAAAAAAAAAAAAAAAATCAACAACAAAAACAAAATCAAAAACAAAAAAAAAAGAAAAAAAGTATTATTTGTGTTTGATCCTATATCTCTTGACTATCTCAACCCAGGTCTTTAGTCACCTTAGAAGTCTTGGGTATGGGTTCCATCGTGTAGAGTGGAACTTTTTAGTTAAATCAGTTATTGGTTGGTTACTCCTACAAGGTTTGTACAACCATTGCCCTAGCATATCTTGCAGATGGGACACAGTGTAAATAAAGGGTTTGTAGCTGGCTTGGTGTTTATGTTTCTCTTTTGGGAGTGTGCTCCTGTATCAAAGACACATAAAAGTCAAGCTCAATGTAGGCACCAGCTCAACATCTCCATCTTCAATGAGTTATGTAGGAGTTGTCCTCAGCAATGGGATCTTAATGTTAGCAACCTATAGTTTTGGCAACAACCTGGGTTGATAGGAAATTCCATGGGACCCCTTTAGTCAACAGTTCACTTATAACTCAATCCCAGTATGGGAAGATTTATTTAATGAGAAGAGATGGCCAGTGGGGACTGTATCTTCCATTATTGGGCAGTTTCATTTAGTCTGCCTCAATATATATATATGAAGTTTTTACTGCATTAAAATCCTATACTACCCTTCAAATTCCTCTTAGTTTTTACTGTCTCTCCTTGTATTTCCTCCTATAATCCCCTTTTCCCTTTCCACTTGATTTTCCCACTCTAGCCCACCATCCATCCATATCTATCTATCCCATTTCTCTTTCCTAACAAGTTCTGGTCCCTCTAGTCCCTTTCTTATATCTAGCCTCTATGGGTCTATGAATTGTAAATTGGCTGCCATTGGCTTACAGCTAATATCCATATATAAACAAATAAATGCTGTACTTGTCTTTCGGAGACTGGAATACCTCACTCAGTATGATTTATTTTCTAGTTCCATCCATTTGTCTCCAAATTTCATGATGCATTTTTTTTTTGTTTAGCTATATTTTTTTCTCCCCTCCTCTCAGTTTCTCCCCATCCCCTTCTAACCTATTCCATAATCCTTACTCTCCCAATTTATTCAGGATAGCTTGTCTTTTTTTTACTTCCCATGTAGATTAGATCCATGTATCTCTCTCTTAGGATCCTCTTTATTTCCTAGGCTCTCTGAGTTTGTGAATTATAGGCTGGTTTTTCTTTGCCTTATGTCTGAAAGTCACTTACGAGTGAGTAAATATTTTATTTTTCTTTTTGTGACTGGGATACCTCACTCAATATGATGTTCTCTACATCTATTCATCTGTCTGTAAATTTCAAATGTCATCATTTTTCCCCACTGTGTAGGACTCTATGTGTAAATGTAGCACGTTTTCTTTATCCAGTCTCAGACGTCATTTTTTAATGGCTGAGTACTACTATTCAGTTGTTAACTGTACTGTATTTTATTTATCCATTCTTCTGTTGAGGGAAATGTAGGGGAATGTGGTACAGTAGTGGTATTGGGATATCCTGACTTATTGGGAAGCCAGGATATACTTAGAGCAGCAATAGGACATCTCTGGAGGGGGTAGAGTTGCAATGGGACAGCTCAGCCCCGAGGAAAGGTGCCCTGACTATTGGGATGCCAGGATACCTGAAGCTGGGGAGTGGTGATGGATGGTCTTCCTGCAGGATATAGGGATCCTGCTCCTCTCCTGGAGAGCTGCCACAGCTGAGCTCTGCTCTATTCCCTTATGGGAGCATCCTAGCAGAGCTATCTGTTTCTTTTCCGGCCCAAGATGTTTCTTATGCTAACACTCTGCTAAGGGAAGCTCCCTGCAGAAATGTAGCAATATCCTCTGACACCTTGGAAACGTTACTTTTCCTCTGCTGGCCTTGCTCACCCTCTTAAGGAGCATCCCAGCCAGGTTCTTCTGCTCTGTGCTGGCAAATGAAGGTCATCACCCAAGACTCTTTGGAGAAAGAGACTGATTTGGGAAGGAGGAGTCCAAGAGAGAGGCTGCCAATGCCACTTAAGGGCAGCTCTCAACTGAAGGGGTGGAGAGGCTTATATAGAGTTTCTTAGGAGTGGAGTTTTCCCAGGGAGATGAGGAATTGGTTGATTTTTCCCTGCTTGGGGATTGGTCAGTTTAACTGATCAGGGTCAGAGATGGCTCTAACTTCATGGCCAAACTGTTTTTCTTTCACTGATCCCTTTTAACTTTTTTGCTCTAATCTTAGGACCAGGGCATATTTATTTCACTGGCTCTAATTCTAGGGACAAAGTGTGTTTCTTTGACACTAGTTTCAGAGCCATGGCACATGTCTTTAATCCTGGATTCAGGGATAAAGATATTTCTCTCCCTGGCCCAAGCCTCAAACACAGGGTGTATTTCTTTCACTGATTCTGGGTTCAGAGTCAGGGTGCTCGGTGATTGGTCAGTTTCCTGCCCCAGTTGTCCCTTTTTCCCTACAGGAAATTTAGGTTTATTTTAATTTCTGGATATTATGAATATAGTAGCAATGAATATGTTTGAGCAAGTAAATGTTTCTAGGGCAGAATGAAGAATTCTTGGGTATATGCCCAAAGGTGATATGGCTGAATCTTGAGACAGATCAAGTTCTGATCTTACTGAGGAAATGTCATACTGCTTTCCATAGCAACTGTATGAGTTGGCAACTCTGCCTCACAATGCAAGAGTGTTCTTTTAGTCTACTTCCTCACCATCATGTGCTGCCACTTGCTAGGTTGCCCTTCACTATTCTGACAATAGAAAATGTAAGAAAAAGTAAACCAAGTTACTGCCATATAAGAGCTTCTAAAAATGCCCACAAATTTGGTACATAGCCAGACAATGGTTCAAGTGTGTGTGTGTTTGTGTGTGTGTATGCGTGCGTGTACATATACTCAAGAGAGGCACCCTGCTTGATAGAGGTGGGGTGCTAGCATCACCCAACTTTCCAATGGGTTTTATCTCTGAAAAAATTCACCAACACTGTCACATTGCAGAACAATCTTCCATCACATAATCACCTCTTAACACTGCCACATTGGGAGACAATATTCCATCATAGAAACCCTTGCAAGACTAACCACATTCAAGCCACAATGGGATGCAAAGTCTATTAAAAGTGAAAAGACCCCAAATCCTAGTATGGCAAGTGTGTTTTTACTAAAGTAAATGTATTAATATTTGATGAAATGTGAAGATGGATGCTAAGAAGAAATCCCACACTAGCTCAGAATTGAGTATAACAAATGGTTATTTATTTAGGGATAGACTCACCAATCAACAGTCCTCTGTATGAGCGGAGAACAGGATTAGAATCCAGCAGCTGGAGGAGAGGGCGAAGGCATGGCTTACATGGGCATTTATAGTATAAGAGGCCATGCCCAAGTGGGGAGGTAACTTAAAGGCTACTGGCTGTAGGATGTCCTACAGCAGAAACGTGTATGACTTAAATTGCCCCCTTCAAAGTGAACTAGGAAGGTTACAGTGAACAATTTGTAATTCATTAAAAGTGGCTATTGGGGTGGTGAAGTCACAAGATGTTTTCCAGATTATTTTTAATGTCAAGTCATTACCACAAAAAATAAAAGTGACCAAATTAACAAGCCTGACAGGAATGAAGATATTTGAAGAGATATTGCTTGCCATCCTGTCCCAATTTGGATATCAGATTCTCAAAACAATGGGGCCAAAAAAAAACCCTGAAATTTCCTTCCAAATCTCTCATAATAGCGGAAAGAAAATGATGGAGGAAGGTCATTGGCTAATAAAGGAACTGCCTTGGCCCATTTTATTGGTTAGAACATAGGTAGGTGGAGTAAACCGAACAGAACTCTGGGAGGAAGAGGAAGTGAGCTCAGACTCCACAGCTCTCCTCTCGGGAGCAGACGCCTCAGAGGGATGCCATGCTCCCGGCTCCTGGGCAGACACACGCCATGAAGCTCCAACCCAGGATGGACATAGGCTAGAATCTTCCCGGTAAGCGCACCTAGCTGTGCTACATAGAATATTAGAAATGGGCTAGTCCAGGTGCGAGAATTAGCCTAGAAGAGGCTAGATAGAAATGGTTCAAGCAGTGATTAAATGAATACAGTTTGTGTGTTGTTATTTCGGGGCATAAGCTAGCCGTGCAGGCGGCTGGGGTGTTGGGAACGCAGCCCCATTGCTCTTATTACTACAAATGGCGCCCAATCGTGTGGACAACTGAATCCACTGATAGCCTGAGAAAGCTTGGGAAAGAGTAAAGCATGTTTTCTTGATAGCAGCGATTTCTCGGGTCTGCTCTGCTTGTTAGAAGCAAGCAAGCGCTCTCATCTAAGAAAGGTGTCCTGACTCAGCTTCAGCTGCAAAACCCTGCAGCTCATTAAGAGGTCCTGCCATGAAACACTTAAATGGTGTTGACGAAAAGCTGAATGCATGCTTTTGGGTTTTCAGCCGTAGCAGAAAAAAGCTGCGCTGTTTAAAAATGCCTTGGCTTTCTGGGACATCCTGCCAGGGCAAACTCTGACTGTTTGAGGCAGGAGGGCTGACTACAGAGAGAGGATTTGTGTGTTATCTGTGGACATTATGCTGCAACTTACTTGCTGGCAGGGACCTTGAAATGCCATAGAGTTGTGGCAGTAAACATGGCTACAGCCAGTACCTCAGCCATGAGGCTGGAAAGCTAAGGAATGGACTGGATCTAGCTGGCAAAGCCATGGCTTTAATCCCACTGATATTGCTTCCTAAATTAAGGACAAAGAAAATTTCTAAATGGTTTACTGTGTGTTAAAAATATATGCAAGCTAAAAGTTGAAGTTCATTTTTTTTAATTTTTTTAAGATTTATTTATTTATTATGTATACAACATTCCTTCCATGTATGTTTGTATGCCAGAAGAGGGCACCAGATCTCATTATAGATGGTTGTGAGCCACCATGTGGTTGCTGGGAATTGAACTCAGGACCTTTGGAAGAGCAATCAGTGCTCTTAACCTCTGAGCCATCTCTCCAGCCCAAAGTTGAAGTTCTTAAAGTAAAAAAAAAAAAGGAAGAGAGTTGTTGTGTGTGGTAGTACACACCTTTAATCCCAACACTTGGGAGGCAGAGGGAGATAGACCTCTGTGACTTCAAGGTGCGGTAGCATGCGCATTTAATCCCAGTTCCTAAAAGGCAGAGACAAACAGATCTCTGTGAGTTCAAGGTGTAGTAGCAAACACCTTTAATCCCAATGCCTGGGAGGCAGAGACAGGTGGATCTCTGAGAGTTCAAAGACAGCCTGATCTACAGAGTTATTCCAGGTCAAAGATATACGCTCAAAAAGCAAAAAGTTAACCTAGAAATGTCACAGTTTACATTCTTAAGCGCCTAGTGATTTAAAGGAGCAAATCAAAAGTGCTCCTGGATAGTAAAAAATTACAGATTCACAATAGGACAGATTCAGACTACTAAATGAGTCACACTGTTGGATGAATGTACGTAGGCTTGGGAGAGAGAAGAAAAAGAATATAGAGAATAAAGTTAATGGTTTAAAAAAAAGGTAAAGTCTTTAAAGAGACAGAGTACAGATAGTTATAGATTAAGAGAAATAAAGAAAAATAAGCCACGTAAAAATGGAAAATTTACAGAGAGTCTGGATTATGTACATTGTGTTTTCTTTAAAATTTTTGACTGTGAAGGAGCTAAGTACAGAGAGACATTTCATTATATGGGCTGCCAAGTGGAACCAGAACGGATATCATGAGGGTATGATTTCAGAATTTGGATCTAAGGATATGATGCTTTGGAGAGGGTCTTCTTTTGTTTTCACAGAGGACCAGACCCTGTGGATTGCATCTATCCCGATATGGTATGATAGACCACGACCTCCCGAAAGGTTCCTGTGAACACCCTCAAAAAATTACTTCACTCAACTGCCAACTGAGATAAACCTGGCACACAGGTTACACCCTAAATGATCTTATTAACAGTGCCCCCATTCAGCAGGAAGCAGTTTGGAGAGAAAAAACTGCGCCCATGTTCCCAAATATGGTTTATAAATGTTCTTTTTACATTTAAAGGGGGATATGATATAGATATGAATAATTTGCATTAGTATAGATTTTGCTTTATTGATAGAGATTTAAGGTCAGTTTTGTTATATGTATATGTATTTCTGATCCTTATTAAGGTATTGTGATTGTGTAGTTCATTTAAAAATGTAATATATCTAGGTAGTTAATAGATAATTGTAATAGTCAAGTTTGTAGTCATGTTAGTTAAGATTTTCTAGATGTTCATAGATATATTTTAGATAGGCATTTTTCATATTTTCAAAGATAGAATATGGCATTTTAAAAGTTTTAATAATTTAGGGTTTTTCATGACAATGAGACACTCTGCTCCTGGCAGCACCAATCTATTTCAGGAAGAAGATGGGCATCGAAGAGGATCTTTATGGAGTTTGATAGCCATTTGGGCAAAAAACTGCTCTTGCCTGGACTATTGCATAAACTGGACACAGAGAACCCGCAGAGAGAGGACTACTGAACTTGCCAAAAGGTGAGATGATCTTTCAGTGTTCCTGATTCATGAAAGAGTCTGCAAGACATTCTTCAGGACAAGCAGATAGTGACTGCCTTTGAAATTTCCTGCTTTGTGGAAATGTCTGCTGCAAACTATGGGCCTGTAGGCTGAAGATGGATGCCCCAACGGTACAGAGGAACTTTGAGTGACTGTCCAGGCAGCGAGATTTCTCTGTCATTTCTAGGGTTTAAAAGTTGCTTTTTTCTTGTTTGCCTAGGTCATATTGTATCTTTCTGGAGTCTTTGATGGAGTTAAGAATAGTTAGTTATAGTTATAGTTTTCCTTAGTTATGATCAAGATTATTGTAATTTTTATTTGATAACTGTTATATGTAATTTTGCTATGTTAAAGTTAAAGTCTTCCTTTTTTTGTTTAAACAGAAAAAGGGGAAATGATGGAGGAAGGTCATTGGCTAATAAAGGAACTGCCTTGGCCCATTTTATTGGTTAGAACATAGGTAGGTGGAGTAAACCGAACAGAACTCTGGGAGGAAGAGGAAGTGAGCTCAGACTCCACAGCTCTCCTCTCGGGAGCAGACGCCTCAGAGGGATGCCATGCTCCCGGCTCCTGGGCAGACACACGCCATGAAGCTCCAACCCAGGATGGACATAGGCTAGAATCTTCCCGGTAAGCGCACCTAGCTGTGCTACATAGAATATTAGAAATGGGCTAGTCCAGGTGCGAGAATTAGCCTAGAAGAGGCTAGATAGAAATGGGCCAAGCAGTGATTAAATGAATACAGTTTGTGTGTTGTTATTTCGGGGCATAAGCTAGCCGTGAAGGTGGCTGCGGTGTTGGGGACGCAGCCCCACCGCTCTTATTATTACAAGAAAAGGCCGAAATTTGTTCCCACCTTGCAGGAGTGGCTTCAGAGCTGACATGACAGGTGATGGGGCTGAAACACACCTCAACTTTGACAGAGATTATTTAGTTTTGCACAGTCTTTGCCCTTTACATAAACTGAATCCTCCTGTCAGTATCAGCAAGATGGACTAGCGATAAGGATTATAGAAATTCAGTATTTATTATTTATTATTTGTGTCGCCTATACTTCCTGCCTGGCTACTGGCCAATCAGTGTTTATTTAAAATGTAATTGACGGAATACAGAATTGTCCTACACCAGTTATAGAAATCAGCTGGCACAACAAGAAATAAAAACAAGGAGAACACTTCAGCTAGGACAACTGCTTTACACAGCTCACCAACCCATTTGTGGATAACCTGGTTACTGTAACAAAGCCTGAATTCAGGTCAGTTAAAGCAGATCCCTACTTTTCCCAGACTCCTGAAATAACCACACAGAAATTGTATTAATTAAATCACTGCTTGTCACATTAGTTATAACTTTTTATTGGCTAACTCTTACATATTAATTTAACCTATCTCCATTAATTTGTATATTGCCACATGGCAGTGGCTTACAAGCAAAGTTTCTGTGTGTGTCTCCCATGGGGCTGCATAGCTTCTCCCTGACTCTGCCCTTCATTCTCCTAGCATTCAGTTTATATTTCCCCACCTAGCTCAGTTCCCCTATAGCTCTGCTATAGGCCCAAAGCAGTTCCTTTATTATCTAACAATATTCACAGCATACAGAGGGGAATCCCATATCACCTCCCCTTTTCTGTTT
Source organism: Microtus pennsylvanicus (assembly GCF_037038515.1). Classification (NCBI taxonomy): domain Eukaryota; kingdom Metazoa; phylum Chordata; class Mammalia; order Rodentia; family Cricetidae; genus Microtus; species Microtus pennsylvanicus. The sequence goes on along the minus strand of NC_134579.1, from coordinate 51,135,511 downwards.
AAATGAAAAGGAAGATTTAACTTTACCATAGTAAAATTACATATAAGAACACATACCAAACAAGAATTACAGTTACAATATTTATATCTACTTTATCTTTTATCATAACTAAGGAAAACTAATTATAGCTATAAATTCTTCATCTTCATCAAAGACTCCAAAAGGATATACTATTAACTATGTAAACAAGAAGTACATTGCAAGCAGCTTCAAAAACTCTAGAAAATGACAGAGACATCTCGTTGCCTGGACAGTCACTCAAAGTTCTTCTATACCATTGGGGCATCCATCTGCAGCCTACAGGCCCATAGTATCCAATAGACTCTTCCATGATGCAGGAAATTTCAAAAACAGTTCCACCTATATTGGCATTTTGTCAGTCACTTTCTTCTGTGTCCTGCAGAATGTCTAGCAGACTCATGAAGCAGAAACCCTGAAGGATGGTCTCACCTTTAGGCAAGTTCAGCAGTCATTTCTCTGTGGGTATTGTATGTCAAGTTCATTAAGTACTCCAGGCAAGAGCAGTTTCATGCCCAAATGACTAGCAAACTCCATAAGAAGCCTCTTTAATGCCCATCTTTCTCTTGAAGTAATTGGTGCTCCCAGGAGCAGATGTGTCTCACTGTCATGAAAAATCCTAAGTTCTTATACATTTTAAATGCAATATTCTGTAGTCTTTGAAAGGTTTGAAGAATCCCTATCTGTCTGAAATACATCTCTGTACATCTAGAAAATCTAACTAACATGACTACAAGCCTGACTACTATAGAAGACTATTAAGCTATATTTTAAATTATACACTACTTTTTAAAATGAGCTGGGCAAACGAAGTACCTTAATCAAGAGCAGAAATATACATATAACAAGATTGGCCTTTAATTCGCATCAATAGACTAAGATCCATACCAAAGCAAATCTTTATAGTGTATCCTCCTTTATTTGTAAACAAACATTTACAAACAATTTTGGGAATATGGCCATAGTTTTCTCCAACTGCTTCCTGCTGTTTATTGGGTGAAGTAATTTTTGAGGGGTGTTCAAGGTGATCTTTCTGGGGGGTCTTGGTCCATCAAACCACATTAGTCTGGAAGCAATTCACAGGTTCTCATCCTCTGTAGAAACCAAAAAATAACCTCTTTTCCAAAGCAACATATCCTTTGACTCAAATTTTGAAGTCAAGATACCTTTAAAGTATATATGTTGGTCAGTTAACTTTTTAAGGGTCAAAAAATTTAAAGAAAACACAATAATATACATAATCTAGACACTCTTTGTATATTTTATTTTTAAGTGGCTTATTTTTATTTACTCCTTTTAATCTTTGACTGTATGCTGTCTCTTTAAAGACTTTACCTTTTTTTAAAAACAAGTTACTTCTTTTCATAACTGTCTATCTTCTTTTTCTTCTCTCTCCCATGTCTATGTACACTTATCCAACATTGTGACCAATTTTGAGGTCGTTTATGTCTGAATTTGTCTTATTGTGTATATGTAATTCCTCACGGTCCAGGAACATTCTTTAAAATGCTAAGCATGTCTTAAAAACTTAAGCTGAAGTATTACTAGGGTATATACAGCACTTCCTCCTAGCCTGCCAAGTCCAGCATGGTGGAAGCTGTCTGTTCACTACCTCTGAGACGTGCACATTGCCCCAGCTCCAAGTATGCAGTGGGTCTATGTTGAGCCATTAAGCAGTTGTAGCAGTCTGTTCATAAACAGCATTTAAATGATCTGTAACTGGTCCTCATCAGGGTTCATACTAGCAGCATGGCTTAGGAAGCCACAGCCATTTCAAAATGGCACTTTTTTGTTTTGCTTTTTCTGCTACCACTGAATCAGGAAACCCTTTCTTAAAGGAGCTATAATATGCTGCTAGCAAAATGCTGGCTACCAAGAAGCAATGCTTATCTCTGTTCTCTTGTATTTCTAGAATTCCTGTATAAACTCTTTCAGGTTTTAAGTGGATTTTAGTTGGCCACTTGGGTGCCAATTTGTTGTCGCAGGGGTTTGAGAACTTCAGCTTTAGGTGGGAACAGAACAATTCAATTTTATCAGCTAGTTCTTTTTCTAGATTTTTATTCTTTACTGTTTCAAAAGGTCTACTAATATATTGGGATCAGAAGCTTCATTTGACAATAAATTTTTAAAATTATTTACAATTGGGAATCAGATCCTCCCAGTTCTGTTAGTAGCTACCTCCATATGGCAGGCTAGGATATGGACCTTGTTGGTGGTGCTGCTACTGAATTCTCTACATTGCCATAAGAGACTCTGATCTCACATTTGAGGGTGGTTGAGCTGCTCCCTGCCAGCCCCAGATTATGGTTCCTTCCCAGAATGCAGACTTCAGAGGTCTTCACCTGGATTGGTGACCCTCTGCATCCTCGTTCATAAAGATGAAGGAAGGGCTAGAGCACCTTGCCCTGTCCACACCCCCACTCCAGTGGTAACTGCATTCCTGCAAAAATGAACAGGCCTGGAGAAGGGGGATGACTCAGGGTATGCAGGGTGCAAAGAAGGCAAGTGCAAAGAACCCCACCCTCAGGACCTTCACATGGTTTTAGGGGCTGAAGAACAAGAATAGGGGGGCATGGCCTCTTGTGATAAAGTAAGTGCAGATTTTATTGAAGTCCCTAAAAACAGGACTTTACTCTCTACAGTGTCAGGGTTGGGGATAAGAACGTTCAAGGTAGGCTTGCCAGACCTCAATCAAGAAGCCACTTTTACCAGAGAGCAATTAACATTGAAAAGCAGAGAAAATATTTTCTGTGTGAGTATATTAGGAAAAGGGATAAAAACTGATTTTCTATAATCCTTATACCCAACCTATCTTCCTGATACTAACAGGACGGTCAGGTTTATGTAAAGGGCAAAGAATATTCTTAACTAAATAATCCCTGTCAAAGTCGAGGTGTGTTCCAGCCCCTCACCAGTTATTGTCAGCTCTGGAACCACTCCTGCAAGGTGACAACATACTTCAGCCTTTTCCTTCCCCCAGTATCACCGAATTGGTGGAAATTTCAGTCTCTTGGACCCCATTGTTCTGTGAATCTTATTTTTTTTCAGCTTTACCAGTTTTTATTTTCAATGTTATAAATCTTTTCAGTTTATTCTTTTTTATCTTTTGCAAAAAAAAATAATATTTTTAAATACACTCCTGTCAGCTTTGGCCAAAGCCTTCTGGGCTACACCCTTTGTGCTAGTTTTTCTTGCTATTCTTCAAGTGTTTGGTGTAAAGCTTGGTATACTCTTCTTTCACTTCTGATCAATTAAGTTTCTTTCTTTCTTTTTTTTTTAGTTGTTGCAAAAAAAATTCCCATTTCCCAATCTTATATCCAACATAGGGGAGATCAAAATCATCTCTTCAAATATCTTCATTCCTGGCAGGCTTGTTAGATTTGGTTATTTTATTTTTGTGGCAATGACTTAACATGAAAAATAATCTACAAAACATCTTGTGACTTTACCACCCCAAAATCCACTTTTAATAAATTACAAATTGTTCATTGAAACCTTCCTCATTTACTTAGAGGGGGAAGTCATACACATGTATGTCATCTTAAGAAAATTTCTTCAGAAAGAACACCAGAGTGTGCCAGGCAGGGGTACTTGAGTTTCCTTGAACACAGCCTAGAATGTATTCCAGTGTAGATCCTTACACTCAACTCATGGGCACATATCTTCAACTTAATTGTCATTTATTAGTAATTATACTCAGAGTAGCATCTTATGCCCTTGCTTTTATGTTTCGTTTATATAGAAGGAGGAATTATCAAGGATTAGCAAATTTGATGTTTTGTATTCATTATCACGTTTTTGTGTAGAAGGGGAAAGATCAGCAAACTATTTAGTTGAAAGCCTTCATAAATGAATGATATGGAAGACAACAGGTTTCTCCACATCCCTGCCATTTGAGTCAAATGATGAGCCTTGTATATGGTAGGGCAGTCAGAGGTGGCTTATGACATTGAGAAGAATCAAGGGTTAGTCCCTACTCATTAACAACATCTGCTCTTGGTTTCTTCTTTCTTAACCATTTGAGTAGTTGGTGGATAATTGGAGGAAGAGATACCAGTAATCTGCATTTACCAATTGCTCTATAGCTTACCAGTATATTAAAGTACAGTAGAACTGGCCACTTGTTTAATTTTCAGTTTAAACAGTTTCCAGTTGTGATGACAATGTATTTGTTACTTGAAAGAAATAATTACATCCAAGTCTCCAAAGATATTGCTATATCTGTATGTTCCAATACAGCTGTGGGATTGATTACTGAGATATATAGTGATATAGCTAGGAATGAATGAATAAAAATTGTTGTTTTTCCTACCCACCATACAAGTTAACTTTGAAAATATTTGATACTGTTTTTCATCTTTCTAGTCTCTACCATTGTTTTGCTGTTTACTCCATTAATAATTATAGCACTGTAACTTAAGTATTAATTGACCTAAGATTTGGTACTTCAGAATTCTAACATTATATCAAATTATTTCCATTATCCCTAGCCAGGCAAAGCACAGATATTATTTGAAAATATTACATTTGTGACGGTCACAGATTGTGTAAAGGATGTTACCATTCCATGTCATGTTATCAATTTAAATGCGAAAGACATAAAGGAGTTGTCCTTGAAGTGGATTTTTGAAGAAACTGTTATTCTAACCTTTGAAGGGCATTCAGACACATTCACTAGAAATCTTACGTTTAGAAGCGCACATATTTCCACCTCTGCCTTTTTAAAAGGAGATGCATCTTTAACGCTGGATAAGAATGAGACAAAAGAAGGAAACTACACCTGTGAAGTCAAGGATTTAAGCAGAGAAGGCAGACAGACCGTGGAACTAAAATACCACTGCAGTAAGTGACATACTTTAAATATGGTTTGTCTCTTTGCATATACATCTGGAATCTTGATGGAGCTGATGACCATGCTTGGGGGTAGTCTTCAAGAGATACCTCAATGCTATTTTGAGGAGTGGGCTAATCCCTAAAGTAGTGCAGTATTAATTCTGATGCCAGCACCCCACTTTTATCAGGTAGGGTGCCTTTCTTGAGTTTATATACCTATACACATTCACACTGGAACCACGGTCTAGCTTTGCTGCCAAAGTTGTGGCCTTTTATAGAAGTTCTTATATGGCAGTGACTTTATGTCTTCACAAGAGTTATACTGTTAAATGTTACTCAGGACTTCATTTTTAAATGATAATTAGGTTTTGCTATTCATTTGTATGTCTTTATGTTCTTGGCATGTTATAAGATATTTTCACCAAAAGATGTGATAGAGCTCTAAGTACCTAAAGAGAATAAAAGATTAGTCACTAAAATCAAGCATTGGATCTCAGAATATAATAGTTAACCCAAATTAGTTTTAAATTCATGGGATTTTCAATTTAAGATTTGTTGATATAACATTAGTCCAATTAAAGCAAGCATATAATCGATATTGCTAGTGTTAAGAAAAACTTGAGTACTTTCACTTACATTGTTGGATCCTGAAGATCATAAAATTGCAAATTTCCTTGATGAGAGAGAACACAACACTGCAGGTTTCTCTGTTTCTCTGTTCTAGACACATCTATTTGTCTTTTAAGTTTTCTAAGTAAATGAAAATCAATTTTGCCCTTGTTTTCATGAAGACTGATTAATGTATTTCAACCTCACCTTTTCCCTGTTTGAATTCCTTCTGTATCTCCCCAACTCAAAATCATGTCTTTTTTATTATTTTTTCCATACACACACACAGACATACGCACACACACACACAGACATGCATGCATGCATGCATCCACGCACACTCACACATAAAGCTGAGTTCATTAGTGTTTCTCATATGTATATTTCACATGGTCAGTTAGGACTCTGGACCTTGGATAGTCTATCAGGAAGCTTGTCCACGGACAAGAGCATCATTCCTTCCTCTCTTGCAGCCATTTACCTGTAGATCCTCATCCAGGGTTGGATTCTTCTGAGATTTACCACTTCCACCGCAGGATTTCAAGTTGTGTTGTCACCATGTTCTTGAGATTTCTTAGGTGCCACTCCCTGTCATATATAAAAGACTTCCTTTGTAACCATTCCACTTCCTCTAACAATCCCCAACCTCCTTTTCTGCCATGTTTTCTAAGCCGTAGGTGTAGGTGTTGCTTTGCAGAATTTTAATGGAGGTGGGTGCTCCATGTTTCCTACTTTTTTCTGGTTTGCCACTCCAATGGGATTGGCTGGCCTCACACTCATCCCACCATGAGGTCCCTGACATGAAAGACTGTGCCACTCTGGAACAGAAAGCCAAAATAAACTTTTCCTCCATTAACTTGCTTTTTCAGGATATTTTATCACAGAAACATGAATAAAACAGACAGTCTTGTGGTATAGCCCCGTCTATTTTTATAAAGACAGTTTTTTATTTATGTTGTAAAACAATAATGAAGAGGAGTTAGTATTCCTAGCTACAGTACAGACACTTCAAACTCTGACATCATAGATAGCCTTCTCACTTTAGAAGAACCCTGCTCACTTGCTCAACAGAATACCAGACTGTCTACCACCTTTTTTACATCCTTCATCTCAGAGACTAGTTCCAGTGCCTTATTGCTTAGTGCTGTATCCTAGATCTTGCCTCATCATTGAATCCTTCCCTTTAGCTTGCAGTCATTATTAAACTATTCATAATAAAAAAGAAAACAGACGTCTAAAAAGATTTTTAAAAAATATTGTGCATTTGTCCCTACTTCACCTCTTACTTGTTGGAATTTATTACTGTGCCAGAGTTTCATTTATGTGTCCTCTGCAAATGCATATCGTTGTTTGTTTAACACTGTGTGTAGAGGTCAGAGGTTAACTTCACCTTGGCTACTGTTCCTTAGATACTATCCACTTTTTCTCTTCATTTGTTTATTTAAATTTTTTGATTACTTTTGTGTTTTTCTCCAATGAAAAACTCACAGCTTGAAAGGTTTGGAGAATGTAGATGGATATCTATGTTTTTTTCCTGGGATTTCCTAACATTGGGGTGGCTGAAAAGCTAGAGAACTGGAAATAGTGAGCAATGGAAACCCCCAAGGTTACTGAGGATAACACAATTCTAGGAGCATGAAGAAGTTCCAGCTCATTATACTAGATGCCACACTGTCCAGATTTCTGATGTGGCTTAGGGAGCCATTCTTAGATGTTTTCAACTATTATTTTCTCCTCCATATTCTCAAAAGGTCACCCACACTTTGCTCCCATCCTCCTCATCTAAACCATGCTATACATTAAAGCAAATTGTTTAAGAATAAACACCAGAGTAAATCAGACAGGGAACTTGTACTTGTATTTTCTCGAATAAAGTCCAGAATGTATTCCAGTGTAGATCTTTACACTCAATTCATGGGCACTTATCTTTAACTTGATGGTCACTTATTAGTAATTGTACTCTTAGAGTAATATCATATGCCCTTGATTTTGTCTTTAGTTTATATAGAAGGATGAATTTATCAAGAATTAGCAAAGTTGATGTCTTATACTCATTAGCACTTTTTGTTTGGTAGGGGAAAGATTAGCAAACTATTTAGTTGAAAGTCTTGATAAATGAATAATACAGAAGACAACTGGTTTCTCCACATCCCTGCCATTTGAGTCAAATAGTGGGCCTTTTTATATGGTATGCAGTCAGGTATGGCTTATGCAATTAAGAAGAACCAAGGGCATGATTGAGCATTCCTTGGATATATACCCAAAAGTAGTATTATTGGGTCTTGAGGAAGGCTGTTTCCTGATTTTCTAAGAAATCACCACAATGACATCCAAAGGAGCTGTAGCAGCATGCAAGGACATCTGTTCAACTATGTTCATAGCAGCATTATTTGTCATAACCAGAACCTGGAAACAACCTAAATGCCCCTCAACCAAAGAATGAATAGTGAAAATGTGGTACATTTACATAATGTAAATACTACTACACAGTACTGCGCAGCAGAAAAAATAACGACATCTTGAATTTTGCAGGCAAATAGATGGAGCTAGAAAACATCATTTGTAGTGAGGTAACCCAGACACAGAAAGACAAGTATCACATGTACTAACTCATAAGTGGTTTTTAAACATAAAGCAAAGAAAACCAGCCCACAAATCACAATCCCAGAGAATGTAGACAACAATGATGACACTAAGAGAGACATACATAGATCTAACCTACATGGGAAGTAGAAAAAGACAAGATCTCCTGAATAAATTGGGAGCATGGGGACCTTGGGGGGAGGGTTGAAAGGGAGAGGAGAGACAGGGAGGAGAGCAGAGAAAAATGTAGAACTCGATATAAGGAAGAAGGAGGAGGAGGAGGACGAGGATGAGGACGAGGAGGAGGAGAACAACAACAACAACCAAGGGGTTGTCTGTACTCATTAGCAGCATCTGCTCTTGGTTTCTTCTTTCTTAGACTTTTGAATAGTTAGTGGATTATTGGAGGAAGAAATAGCAGTAATCTACATTTGGCAATTGTTCTGTAGCTTTAAAGAAATGTCAGAGCAGGAAAATGCCAGTCAACTGTGTGTAATCCTTGTGAGATTTGCATACAAATTGTCTTCTGCTTTCTTTTTGCAGTGGGAAATAGCTATGGAGAATACTTTTCCTTGATATACTTTAAACTATTTCATCCAAGTAAGAAGATAGGACCTTATTGATCAGAATTACCAGTATATTAAAGTACAGTTGACCTGGCTAATTATTTAATTACTAGTTAAAAAATTTTCCAATCGTGATGACAATGTATTATTACTTGACAGAAATAGTTACATTTAAGTCTCCAAAGATATTGCTAAACTACTATATTCAAAAAACAGTTGTTGCATTTATTACTAAGATATGTAGTGATGTATTCATAATATTGCCAGGAATGAATAAAAAGTTGCTGTATTTTTCTACCCACGATGACAATTAACTTTTAAAATATTTGATACTGTTTTTCACCTTCATGGTCTTTTACATTGTTATGTTATTTGCTTCCATTAATAACAATAGCGACGTTACTTAAGTATTTGTAATAGAACTAAGATTTGGTATTACAGAATTGCAGAATTATATCAAACTATTTGTATTATCTTTTCTCAGTTTCAGTACAGCTATTTTTTAAAAATATTAAATCTGTGATGATCAAAGATTGTGAAAAGGTTGTTACCATTCCGTGCTACGTTTCCAATATAAAGGCAAAGGACACCAAAGAGTTATCCTTGAAGTGGAGCTTTGGAAAAACAAGTATTTTAAACTTTGGAGGAGATTCAAACAAATACTCTAAAACTTTTAAGTTTAGAAGCGCAAAGATTTCCATCCCAGCCCTTTTAAAAGGAAACGCTTCTTTGACGCTGGATAGGAAGGAAGTGAAACTGGGAAGTTACACATGTGAAGTCAAGCAGTTAAACAGAGAAGGTAGACACATCGTGCAACTAAAAAAGCGCCGTGGTAAGTGACACACTCTAAATATGGTTTGTCTCTTTGCATATCCGTCTGGAATCTTGAGGAAGCTTGTAACCATGTTTGGGTGCAGAGTCTTCAGTAGACACCTTGATGCTATTTTGTGGAGTGGGTTAATGCTCAAAAGACTGGATTAATTGTCACCAGTGAAGGTAATTGTAAGGCAGATTCACACCCCTTTATGCTTTTTATCTGTGGAATGTGCATTTCCTCTTTGAGCTACTGTCATGTAATATATGAGGGCCAATAGGTGATGTCATCAGAACAGGTGTGGACACTGGGCTGGGAAGGCAGGTGTGTTGAAGAAGTATCTACAGCAACAGTATGAGAACTTGTGTTTAGACCTCTAAAACACAATTAGACCCAATTAAAAGACAGAATCTGTATGTGTATTTTCAGAGGCAGTCTAGAAGTCAGGATGGAGAAAGTCTTAGCTTGTAGCCAGGTATTCCAGTCAATGGGCGGGGAGGGAGGCTTACTGAAAAACCTGGATTTTAGTTGAAAACTAATTGAGAAAGACACACAACATTAACTCATAGTTTATACACATGTGCATACACATAGATATGCACTTACACACTGGACACACATATGCAAATAAACAAGAGGAAAAGGAAGGAGAAGACTGTAAATCAGCTAAGAAGGTACCAATGCCATGATTGTGGTTTTCTCTATTTTCATGACCATGTATGAATCCAGAACTTGGTGCTTTATAAACCCTCTTGCCTCGGTCATTCTGTTATAGCAATGGGAAAAAGACTAAGGAAATTGGATTCTTGTAAACACTTCCTTTGTCTATGTCCTGGTACACAGATCTTACTGGAGAGATGACAAATGGGCTGAGAAACTGCACTTAAGAAATAATCACCAGCTACTACCAAGAATTAATATAATGTCTGTGGTGCTTCAGTGTGAAGTGACCATGAGCTGCTCATGTATTTGACCATGTAGTTTCCCGCTGGTATAATTTAGTTGGTTGCAGAACCTCTGAGAAGCACAGCCTAACTAGTAAAGAAGGGGAGGTCTCTAATGTTGTAGCTGTCTTTAGTTCTGGCCATGCACTGTACATTCTGGTTTGCTGCCATCTAAAGCCCCACCTCCACCTGCTCCAAGCTCTGATGACTGAGCTTCTCCACTTCCTCAACTGCCTTCTCATGAAACTGAACCAGAGGAAATCCCCCATCCCTTAAGTTGTTTCTGACAGTTAAATTGTCAGAGGAAAATGTATACATGCAACGTTTTCATCATTAAGATAATTGTTTTATCTGATTTTCTCTTTTAGTTTTCTTCACATTGAAATTCACTCTGTCATTTATTTTGTGGTTGTCAGAATTTGGGCAATAGGTACCAGGCTCATAGACTTTGCATTTTATTTTATCACCATAAAAAAGACTTTCTTTCATATGCTTTCCTTTTGCTCTTTCTTTTTTCCCCATTTTCTTTTTATTTTTCTCTCCTTTTTTGATTTTTATTATATATTTTAGTATTTAAAGTAATATTTAAATCTAAAAATTTGGATCATATTTGTCCCTTCCTATAGGTCCTTCTAGATGCTCTTCCTAATCCCAAGAAATTTTAAGTTCTTTCTTTAAAAAAAAAAAGCCCAATAAACAAAACACTCAAAACCAAGAAAACAAAACCATAACCAAATGAAAAAAAACAAACAAAATACCAAATTGTAACAAAATACCTGCTTGTATGCACCCACATACATACATACACCCCTCAAAAAAAACAAAAAAAGAAAAGAACAATCTGTGGAACCATTATATGTTGGTCAACTACTCCTGAGCATAAGACCTTTCCTGGGTTGATATACCCAGCATCACTCCATTGGAAAACATTGATTTTTTTTCCCACAATGCAGGGATAAACGACAGTACAGTTATTAACTTCACTCCAGTGGCTAAGTTTTCGTTTATTTTTTCAAATATCACAAAATAAAATATAGTAAGTTAAAACCAAATCTATCACATTGAAGTTGGAGAAGATGAACCAACAGAAGAAAAAGAGCCAAAAAGAAGGCAAAGAATCAGAGACCCTCTAATTTAGTCACGAATTCCATGAAATCACTAGCCGGAAGTTTGTTTATACACAGAGGATGTGCTGTACATCCGTGCAGCTCCTATGCTTGTTGTTTCAGCCTCTGTGCATTCCTAGGTGCTTTGCTCACATTGATTTTGAGGGCCTTGCTTTCTTGGTGTTAATTTTTCTCTTTTGGGAGTGTGCAGAGCCTGGTCCTGGACCAAAGATAACAGCACATAAAAGCCAAGCTCTTTGTAGGCACCAGCTCAATATCTCTATCTTCAATGGGTTATGTAGGAGTTGTCCTCAGCAACAGAACCTTAATGTCAGCAACCTACAGTCTTGGCAACAACCTGGGTTGTTAGGAAATCCCATGGGAACCCCTTTGCCAACAGTACAATTATTTATAACCCAATCCCAGTACCAGAAGCTTCATTTGATGACAAGAGATTTCCTGTTGGGACTGTCTTCCCCATTACTGGGCAACTGGGCAGTTTCATTTTGATGGTCTCTCTCTCTCTGTGTGTGTGTGTCTCCTCTCTGTGTCTCTCTGTGTCTCTCTGTCTCTGTCTCTCTGTCTCTGTCTCTGTCTCTCTCTCTCTCTCTCTCTCTCTCTCTCTCTCTCTCTCTCTCTCTCTCCCATTTCAATAATACCCTTCAAATGCCTGTTAGTTTTTACTGTCTCTCCTTGTATTCCCTCCTACAATCCCCTTTTCCCTTTCCACTTGATTTTTCCACTCCAGCCTACCATCCATTCATATCTATCTATCCCATTTCTCTTTCCTAACAACTGGTCCCTCTAGTCCCTTTCTTTATATCTAGCCTCTATGCGTCTATGAATTGTAACTTCATTATCACTGACTTGACAGCTAATATCCACATGTAAGCTAATAAATACATAGTGTATTTGTCTTTCAGAGTGGCATACCTCACTCAGTATGATTTATTTTCTAGTTCCACCCATTTGTCTCCAAATTTTATGATGTCTCATTTTTATTGCTTTTATTGAGCTATATAATTTTCTTCCCTTCCTCTCTCTTCCCTATTACCCTTTCCAATTATCTCCATGCTCCCAATTTACTCAGGAGATCTTTTCTTTTTCTACTTCCCATGTATATTAAATCATTGTATGTCTCTCTTAGGGTCCTCTTTGTTGTTTAGGTTCTCTGGAGTTCTGAATTTTAGGATAGTTTTTCTTTGCTTTATGTCTAAAAGCCACTTATTAGTGAGTAAATATTATATTTGTCTTTCTATGTCTGGTATGCCTCACTCAATATGATGTTTTCTAGATCCATTCAATTGTCTATAAATTTCCAAAAGTCATTATTTTTCAGCTGTGTAGTACTCCATTTTCTTTACCCATTCTCTGATGTCAGTTTTTTAATGGCTGAGTACTATTCCATTGTTTAAATGTACTACATTTTCTTTATCTATTTTTCTGTTGGGGGAAATCCAGGTAGGCTTTGTTCTAATTTCTGGCTCTTGTGAATATAGCAACAATGAACATGTTTGAGCAAGTAGGTTTCTCTATGGCAGAATGAAGAATTTTGGGGTATGTGCTCAAAAGTTGAATGGTTGAATCTTGAGATAAATCAAGTCTGGATCTTACTGACGAAATGCCTCACCAATTTCCATAGCAACTGTAAGCTTTTGTACTACCCCAGCAATTCAAGAGTGTGTAGTCCATATCCTCACCAGCGTGTGTTGTAGCTTGTTGCATTGCCTTTTGCTATTCTGACAGGTATAAGATGAAATGTCAAAATAGTTTTGATTTTCATTTCCCTGATGGCTAAGGATATTGGATGCTTCATTAGGTGTTTCTCGGCCCTCTTAATTTCCTCTTCTGAGAATTTTGTTTTGATATGTACCCTATTTTTTAAATTGGTTAACTTGATTTCTTGTCTCTTGAGTTCTTTATATATTTTGTATATTATCCATGTCTTAGATGTGTAGTTCATAAAAATCCTTTTCCATCCTTTAGGCTGCTGCTTTGTTCAAATGATGGTGCCCTTTGCCATACAGATGTTACTCAGTGGCATGACATCTCATATGTCAATTGCTTATCTTAGTTATCTTAGTGGCTGTGCTAATGGTGTTCTGTACAGGTCTTTTCCTCTGGCAATGGGCTCAAGGCTATATATACTTTTTCTAATTATTTAGCCCTTTGGTAAGTTGTTTTGTCAGTACCCATTTTTACAAAGGCTTGGAAAGTCCTAACCATACTCCCTGTGCCAAGAGAAGAAAGAGAACCAGGTGATTTTAATTGTGGGTCAGTTGGTTTTCTTGTCCCTGCCAGTGTTTTCTCCCTTTGCCAAGATGTAGGAAAAGTAGGGATCTGTTTTAAGTGAACTGAATTCAGGCTTTGTTATAGTTATCAGATTAACTACAAATGTGTTGGTGATTTGTGGAAAGCAGTTGCCCTAGCTGAAGTGGTCTCCTTCTTCTTATTTCTTGCTGTGCTTGCTGATTTCTATAACAACACAGAAAGGACTTCTGACCTGAGTGTCTTTTCAAAGGTCTATTAGAACCTCTAGTCATAATGCTAAATATGTCAGGGGTTTGAAAACTTCTGTGCTAGGTGGGAACAGAACAGCTCACTTTTATCAACTAGTTCTTTTTCTAGCTTCTTGTCCTTTACTGTTTCAAAATGTCTACCATCATATTGGGTTCTGGGGCTTATTTTGATGATCCATTTACAAAACTGTTTAAATTGGGAATCATATCTTAGTAGTTAAACATCCTATACATCAGCGTATCCTTCACATTTTTGATCTTGTCAGTTACTTCAAGAGTTCACCTGGCCTCTTTTAAATTGATACTTGCATTTATGTGATCCACAGAATCAAATGAGCATCCAGTGAGATTCTGTGGTTGGGAGTTCTCTGAAAATCCACATGTGTTGCGAAATCATTATTTTAATTGGGTGTTTATTGTTTTGTTTTGGAACCAATTATAACTAGTAATAAAGATCAATGAAGTACTCTTCTGAATAAAAGTTTAATGTTGCAGGACTTTTTCTGAGCAATTCATATTTGTTATAAGAGCAATAATTATGCATCCTGATACCTTCCAAGATTTTTGGCATTAGAGGCCTGTCATGGTTAGATTTTTGTCAATTTGACCCAAAGTAAAGTCATATGGAAGAGAGACTTTGTGTTGAAAAGTACCTCTATAAGGTTTTTCTGTGGGCAAAGTCTGCAATGCAATTTCTTGATTAATGGTTGATGTGGGAAGGGTAAGCTCACTGAGGGTTTGCTATTCCTGAGCAGGTAGTCCCAAATGGTGTATGAAAGCAAATGTAATAAACCAGGAGAAGCAAGCCATTATTAAACAGCACTCCTCCATGCCTCTGCTTCAGTGCCTCTCTCCATGATCCTACCTTGATTTCATGTGCTGGCTTCCTTAGAGATAGTGTGACCTGAGAGATACAAGATGTAAGAGGAAATATACCCTTCTCTCTACAAGGTACTTTTGGTCGTGGTGTTTTATAACAGCAATAGAAACCTTATGGCAAAGCCTCTTTGACTATGTTGTGTTTTGGTTTTTTCTTCATTTTAAATGTAAGCATAAATGAGCAGTAGACATTACTCATTAGGAAGCAAGTACTGGCAATCTCTCATTGCTTTTGATAGAAGAGACAATGCAGGACTGTTTCCTATGCCAATCTTATCAGTCCGTGATGCAGCACTGTGGAAAGCAGAGAGCTTGTATCATAAAACATTTTTTTTCTTTATCATTCCCTAACTTGAAAAAAGAAAGTCAATGTATCAGGCCCCCAGTTCTTTTTAAGAAAATTGAGACTATCATCTACAGCACATATGAATTATACATAGCACCTCTCCCCATATACAAATCTTTGTTTGAGTAAAAGTTGCTAAGGTGGGCACTCTGGATTCAAGGAAGACACAGAAGTCACTCTTAATTTCACAGATGTCATGAAGTCCTTTTTGTCACTTGTGGTCCTTATTTAGTGAGCTTCCTGGGTGCCATTAAAAAGTCCTTAGTTATGCCTCTATTGTGTAATCCACTTTCCTCTAACAATTTCATGTTTTGTATTTATAGTCTTAAAATATTTGGTATTAATTTTTATACACATTGAAAGAGAAATTCTACTTCCATTCTATATAAGAATATACAGTTTATCCCAACACCATTTGCTGAAGAGGCTATTTTTTCTCCAATGTGTTTCCTTTTTAGAGATCTCCACATTAATTTCCACAGTTGTTACAGTTTTCTATACAACACTTTGTTCCCCAACCCCCCCCAAAAATGTTTAGAGTCGCATGAGTTTGTTTAAAAACATTCAAATAATCTGTAGGTATATGAAAAAATGGTTAGCACAACCAATTATCATGAAATCCAAATCAAAACCACTGTAAACTATTACCTCACTGTACTTAGAGTGACTATCATCTAAAATCCAACTGCTGTCAAAGTTGTGGCATAAAGGAAACCCTTACAAACTGTTGGTGTGAATATAAAATATCCATTGTGGAAAACTATGCAGGTTCCCTAAAACATAACAAGTAGATTTATGACATTATACACCAATGCCACTGTTGTATATATAAACCTGTGTCACACCATGGCTGATCCTGTAAGATTCTGTCCGTATTTGTGCTTACATTTCTAGGGAGGTTTGGATGCATAGAAGATTCACCATAGCTGTGTACAATGTCATTTCAGGGTCTGGCATCCTGGGCTGAAAAAAAGAGAGAATGACAACTGAGTTCTAGTATTTCTTGCTGGCTGTTTCTAACTAAAATGTGAATAGCTACCTTGCACTGTTTACTGCCATCCAATAGTGTACTCCTAAACTGCAAGCCAAAAGAAACAAGGAACTGAGCTATGAGTATAACTGAATATCATTAGGAGCCATTTCATTACAACATTTTTTTTCATTTTTTAGATCAGTGTGAATTTACTTTATGTCCCCAGACTTCTAGTCAAGTTTTTGATCACTCAAGAATTGTAGGTTTATTTGTCACAAAACTTGTGGGGTAACTTATTTGACTTAAGGTCCACTCCATGAGAAGGAACCCATACTCAACACTGCTTGGGTAACCAAGAGCTAGAAAGCTCAAAGACCCCGAGTCAAAACCACACACAACTGTCAAAACAACAACAACAACAAAATAAAATGATTCCTAATGCTATTTTGCCACACTCATAGATTAGTGCCTTACTCAGGCATCATCAGAGAGACTTTTTTCAGCAACAGAGAAGTAGAGTCCCACAACCCAATACTGTGTGGAAAGAATCTAAACTGGAGGTCTCTACCAAATCCCTCTCCTTAGAGCTCAGGGAATCCTGTGGAAGACAAGTCAGAAAAATTGTGAGACAGAGGGGATGGAGAATCCAAGAAAACATGGCTCTCTGAATCAATGACACGAGGCATATATGAACTCACAGAGACTGAGGTCACAAGCTCAAGGCTTACATAAGTCTGCACCAGGTTTTCTGTGTATATATTATGGCTTTCATTTTAATATTTTTATGGAACCATGGGACCATGAAAATGAGTGGGTCTCTGACTCTTGTCTGCTCTTGGGACGCTTTCCTCATGTTTAGTTTCCATGTTCAACTTTGTGTGAAACTTTTTGCTTCATCTTACTATTTTATTTTGTCATGTTTGGTTTTTATCTCTTAGACATCTGGTCTTTTCTAATGAGAGACATAAGGGGGATTTATCTGAGGAAATGGGGAGGGGAGAAGAAACTGGGATGAGTAGAGGAAAGGAATACTCTAATCAGGATGTATTGTAGGAGAAAAGAATCTGTTGCCTGAGGTTTTCTGTCCTGCTTGGTTCCCACAATTGTTAAGTCACAAAGAAATCACAAAGAGGTTTACATTAGTTAACTGTTTGGCCTAATAGTTCAGAATTCTTATTAATTCTTATAACTTATATTAACCCATTATTCTTGTCTATGTTAGTCACGTTGGCGAGGCAGTCACATCTGCTTCTTCTGTGACTGGGTCACAACTGCTGACCAAGTTTTCCTCTTCCCAGAATTCTCCTGTTCTTATTGCCCCACCTCTACTTCTTGCATGGTTGTCCCACCTATACTTCCTGTCTGGCTACTGGCCAATCTGCATTTATTTCAAATATAATTGACAGGGAGGATACAGACCATTGTCTCACAGCAAGAATCTATTTTCAATAATAGAAGGGCCAAATTTGATATCAATACTTTAGGTATATTATCTATTTTAACAGTCAGTCATCTGCTAAGGGGTAGGTATAGCCAGTATCTTTCCTGGCAGCAGTTAAGAACAGTGACAAGCAGAGGTGTTCCAATGCTCTGGTTACACAAACTGTGAGTCAAAATAGGTGTTGCAGCCTGGATGTGTGGTGAGAGCATATTTTCTGCAGTTGGTCTACTCTTCTACAGAAAGAGGGTCACGAGAATTGGAAAATAAACTCAAGTTACCAGCTCATTGGACATCCTAAATAAATAAGTTATTGGATGAGCAAATCATATTTTAAATTTATTTTGCATATAAATGTATATAAATGGTGGCTATCGTTTTTAAATATTTTAATCTTCTATCTGTATAATAAAAATGTATCTGAGACTGTTAATGTCTTTAATTGTAGTAATACTATGATTTTTGTTTCTTTCTCCTTAGGGGCTTCATGGTTCCCTTTAAGAGAACATATTCCCATTATTATTTTCCCATTTCTGACTTCCATTCTTTTCTGGGCACAGTTTGCTATTTTAAGTAAGTATTTATTTCTAGTTATCATTTATATTTTAGTAATAAAACTGCTATTTCTACAAGTACCAAAGTGAAATACTGTGTACTTCAGCTGTGTTAGGAAAAGTCAAGTTCTGATAAATAAAAATATGTACATGGTTTGAATAGTAAGATTCTTCATGAACTATATGCTGTCCCTGACATATTGCTACTGTTGACTTTGTAAGAAAATATTTTGTTGTGTTTTTTAAAAATTGTTTTTAAGAGAATGCTGTAAATACCGTTTAGACCATCTAAAACTCCTTTAGTACTGGCATATTAACAAACATAATTTTATTTGGTGAACAGATATTCACAGGCAAAATTATGTGAAGACAGAATCCAAAGCTCTGGGGCCCAAGAATTCCCCTAATTTCTTGCGTTTGTTGCTGGTACTGTTGCTGTTGATGCCCTGAAGCATCCGAGGGGAGCTGTGCTTTGTGATCTTGCTTTGTCAGTCATGGAACTAAATCTGTGAGCGTCCAACTCGATGCTCTATTGTGTGTGTGTGTGTGTGTGTGTGTGTGTGTGTGTGTGTGTGTGTGTGTGTATTTCTGTGTGTCTGTGTGTGTGTGTGTAGTTTAGAGTTGTCAACACAAGGTGATATAGTGTGAATGTGAAATGTGCCCCATAGACTCATGTATCTGAACTCTTGGTTACCAGTTAAGGTGATTTTTTTTTGTAGGTTGTGGCACATTTGTTTGGAATGTGGAGCTTACCTGGACAAAGTAGGCTAGGGCCACTGTGATAAGCCATTCCAACTTACTGGTTCATCTTTGCTCCAGCTATGTCTAGATTTGAAGAAGTGGTCTCGTGCTCCACTCCCAGTCAATGAGAGCTGTCCCCACATCCCCCTTTCCCTGACAGGGTGGAGTGTCTCCTCTGTCCATGAGCCAAAATGAGTCCTCCCTCCTGTAAGTTGCTTCATGTCAGGCATAGATAGAAATTTAAACTGTGGGGTTTTTTTTAGAAGACTGACACATTTTATATGATGAACTGTAGTTGTATCTACTGACTTTTCTGAAGATGACATAATTCCATTCCTCCTTATGGTTGCATAAGAACTCTATCATATACATAGGTCCCATTTCCCTGTCCATTCATCTGCTAATGGACATGACCTTTGTAACACTGTGATAAACACAGACATGTAAGCACCTCTGTGAAAACTTGATGTAGGGCCTACTAGGTGACCCTACATTTAGGAGAGATGCAGTGGGACTTTTTTGTATGGTGTAGGCTGCTACCTCTATGAGGATCCCCCAAGCTCATTTGCCTCCTGGCTGAACTAAGTTACAATCTACCACATTTTTCTCTGCTCCCCTCCCTGCCTCTCCCATCCCCTTCAACCCTTCCCCAAGGTCTCCATGCTCCCAATATACTCAAGAAATCTTGTCTTTTTCTACTTCCCATGTAGATTAGATGTATGTATATCTCTCTTAGAGTCCTCATTGTTGTCTAAGTTCTCTGGGATTGTGATTTTGGGACTGACTTTCTTTGTTTTACGTTTTGTACCACTTATGAGTGGGTACATGTGATACTTGTCTTTCTGTGTCTGGGTTACCTCACTCAAAATGATGTTTTCTAGTTCCATCTATTTTTTCCTGCAAAATTCAATTGTTTTATTTGGAATTTTGATGTCTAATTTCTTGAGTTCTTTATATGTTTTGGAGATCATTACTTTGTCTTATACAGTGTTGAAGATCTTTTCCCATTCAGATGGCTGCCTTTTTGTCTTATTGACTGTGTCTTTTGGGGTCACTTATATATACTATTGTTTCCTCTACAAGTAATGAAAGTTTGACTTCTTCCTTTCCATTTTGAATCCCATTGATGTCCTTTTGTTGTCTTATTGCTATAGCCAGAATTTCAAGAACTATGTTGAATAGATATGGAGAGTGGAAAGCCTTGTCTTCTGATTTTAGTAGAATCACTTTGAATTTCTGTTCATTTAATTTGATGTTGGCTGTCAGCTGGCTGTATACTGCTTTCATTATCTTTATATATGTCTCTTGTATCCATGATCTCTCCAAGACCCATGAAGGGTTGTTGGATTTTGTCAAATGCTTTTTCAGCATCTAAGAGATGATTGTATGTTTTTTTTTTTCTTTCAGTATAGTTGTATGGTGGATTACATTGATAGATTTTCATATGTTGAACCATCCCTACATCTCTGGGATGAAGTCAACTTGATCATCGTGGATGATGTTTTTGATGTATTCTTGTATATGGTTTGCCAGTATTTTATTGAATATTATTGTGTCTATGTTCATGAATGAGAATGGTCTGTAATTCTCCTTCTTGGTTAAATAATTGTATGGTTTTAGTATCAGGGAAACTGTAGTTTCATAATAGGTGTTTGGCCATGTTTCTTCTATTTTTAGTATGTGGAACACTTTGAGGAGTATAGATATTAGTTCTTCTTGGAAGTTCTGGTAGAATTCTGCACTGAACCCATCTAACCCTGAGCTTTTTTGTGTGTTGTTGTTGAGAGTCTTTTGATGACAGCTTCTATTTCCTTGCAGTTTATAGGTCTATTTAAATTGTTCACCTGGTCTTGATTTAATTTTGGTATATGACATCTATGCAGAAAAATTTCCATCTCTTTTACACTTTCCAATTTTGTGGAGTACAGGTTTTTGTAATATGACCTAATGATTCTCTGGATTTTCTCAGTTTCTGTTGTTTTGTCCCCCTTTTCATTTCTTAGTGCTATAAACTTTCCTCTTAAGCACTGTTTTCACATTTCCCATAAGTCTGGGTATGTTGTGCCTCCATATTTGTTGAATGCTAGTAAGTCTTTAATTTCTTTCTTCTTTCTTTCTTTCTTTCATTCTTTCTTCCTTGACCCAGGGGTGGTTCAATAGTTCACCGTTCAATTTTTATGAGTTTGTGGGCTTTCTGAGAGTAGTGTTGTTGTTAAATTCCAATTTTAAATCATCATAATAAGATAAGATACAGAGGGTTTCTCCATTTTTTTTGTATTTGTTGAAGTCTTATTATTGATCAATTTTAGAGAAGATTCCATGATGTGCTGAAAAGAAGGCATGTTGTGTTGTGTTTGGGTGGAATGCTCTATAGATGTTTGTTAAGTCCATTTGAATCATGACATCTGTTAGTTCTCTTATTTCTCTGTTATGTTTCTGTCTGGTTGACCTGTCTATTGGCAAAAGTGGAGTTTTGAAGTCTTATCCTATTAGTATGTGGAATTTGATATGAGATTTAAGCTTTAGTAATATTTCTTTTACATATGTGAGGGGACTTTTTGTTTTATCTAGTCTATTTGGTGTTCTGTAAGCTTCTTGTACCTCCATATGGATATCCTTCTTCAGGTTGGGAAAGTTTTTTTCTATGATTTTGTTAAATATATTTTCTCTGCTTTTGAGCTGTAGTTATTCTCCTTCTTCTATACCTATTGTTCTTAGGTTTGGTCTTTTTATGGTGTCCAAGTTTTCTGGATGTCTGTGTTAAAAATTTGTTGAATTTAATATTTTCTTTGGCCAATGAATCAATTTCCTCTATAGTATATTCAAACCCTGATATCCTTTCTCCTATCTCTTGTATTGAGTTGGTTATGCTTGCCTCTGTAGTTCCTGTTCATTTATCCAGATTTTCCATATCCAGATTTCCCTTAGTTTGTGGTTTGCCTCTATTCCAAGTCTTGAACTGTTTACTTCACCTCTTTGATTATTTTTTTCCTTGAGTTTCTTTGTGATGTTTATTAATTTCTTTCAATTTTTTGTTTGTCTTTTCCTTCATTTCTTTAAGGTAGTTTTCATTTTCTGTTTAATGGTCTCCATCATCTTCATAAAGTTACACTTACAATTTCTTTCTTCTGCTTCTTTAGGGTTAGGATGATCAAGTCTTCCTATTGTATGAACACTAGGTTCTGGTGTCACCATGTTGCATTTTAGGTTGTTGGATGAATTTTTGCATTGCACTTACCCATCTCTTTCTTCAATTGATACTGGCAAAGTCTTTGCATCTTGGTCCAATCCTTGCAGTGACCGTGCATCTTTGGAAGCTGTTCTTGTTCTGCTCTGTACTGCCAATGTCTGTGTCTCAGGAAGCCACTGAGGTCTCTCTTACCCTGCTCTCTTGGTCTACTCCCCTGGTTCATTCTTTTGGTTCACTCTGTGCAGTCACAGCTTGTGCTTTAGAGTTCCACTCTTGGTCTTCTCTATGTAGTATCAGGGTGTGTTTCAAAGTCTCACTGAGGTTGCAGGAGATTAGGTGAGTTTGGGGGCAGGTTGGGACTTGCAGTTTACAGGATCCAATGGATGGGGGAGTATGGGAGCAGCCTACCAGCAGGTAATTCTGATGTCTGGTTAGAGAAGCTGAGGCAGGTTGGGAAGAGGAATTTTGATTTCTTACAGTTCTGTTTTTTAGTTCTTGGTTTTATTGCCTCAGTTATTAGAGTTCCGTTCAGCAAACCTTCACTTATGCCTATGTCTTGAAATATTTTCCCTGAAAAGTTTCAGAGTTCCAGATTTTATATTGAGATGTCTTTCTATCCATGTTGATTTTTGTACTGAATGTGAGATACAGATTTTGTTTTGTACATGAATATCGGTTTCCCCAGAACCATTCAGTGTGGAGTGTCTTTTCTCCAATGTATGTTTCTGTCATAGATGTCAAAAATCAGGTCACTATGGCTGTGTGTTGTTATTGCCCAATCCTGTATTCTGTTTCATTCATCTACAAGTCAGTTTTATTTAACTGCCATGCTATTGTGTTTTTACAGTGAATCTGAAGTGTAAGTTGAAATCAGCATTGTTCTTTTTGGTGAAGGGTTTTTTTTTAACTCTCTGATTTCTTTTGTGTTTCTGGTGAATTTAAAAATTATTTTTCTACTACCATGCAGGGGGAAATTATTGGAATTTTGGTGAGAATTGCATTGAATCTGTAGGTTGCCTGTTTTGCAATTAACAAATTCTCCTGTTTCATGTGCATGGAGGCCTTTCCATCACATCACTGCTTCAGTTTCTGTCTTGAGTATTTTAACGCTTTCACTATAGGGGTATTTTACATCCCCTGTTAGGTTTGTTCTCGAGGATTCTTTAAGCTGGTAGTGGTGAATTTGTTTCCTTTTTTATCAGCAAGTTATTTATTGGCATTCATGCAGGCTACTGATTTTTATGTGATGATTTTCCATCTTGTTACTTTGTTCAAAGTGTTTATAGGCTCCAACTAAATTCTATAGGATGTTGTTTATCATATGTACAGAACTGTGTCACCTGCAAACTGACAGCTTGATTTCTTTCTTTCCTATCTGAAACCTTTTACTTCATTTCTCTTGTCCTCTTTCTCTAATTCTAATTCTAGCTAACAAAATAAGAGTGGAGAAAGCAGCCACCCATACCTTGCTCCTGACTTTATGAAAAATGCTTTAAGTTCTCCAGTTAATATAATATTGGCTATATATACATATATACTAATATAATATTGGGTATATATACATATATATTAATATAATATTGGATATATATATATATATATATATATGGAGAGAGAGAGAGAGAGAGAGAGAGAGAGAGAGAGAGAGAGAGAGAATCCTATATTATGATGATGTATACTTCTTTTAGACTCTCCTTTTTGTTTTGTGTTCCCCTTTTCCATGAAGGGATGTTGGACTTCTACCAAAGTTTTTCTGAATCTATTGGTATATTTACATAACATAGTCTATGACTCTGTTGATTGACTTGGGCTTGTTAAAGCATAATTGTAACCCTAGAGATTTTGAGATTTGATCATGGTGAATAAACACATTTTTGATGTGTTGTTGAGTTTGTTTTGCTAAAACATTATTGAGAAAATTTTGCAGTTTTGTTCATCACTGAGATTGACCTATAAATGTGTCCTTAACTTGTTTTCATATCAGAATAAACCTGACTCCACAAACTGAGTTTAGTATTCCCCTTCCCTGTCTATTTGAAAGGATAATGTAAGGAGTATTGCTGTTATTTCTTTGAAGGTCTATTAGACTCCAAGAGGCAATTTTTTTTGTTTCTCTATGTGAACCTTCCTGGCCTGATGCTATGTAAACCAGGTTGTCTTTGAACTCCCAGAGATCATCAGCCCCTGACTCCAGAGGTTTGAGTTTAAATGCATATGCCAACATACCCAATTAGCTATAGATCTGTTTAATCTGTTCAAAACATCTTTCAAAAACCTTTTCCTTTTTATCACTAGTTCTCATTTACATCCTGTTGGATTTAATTTTGGTAAGTCATGTGTGTCTAGAGATTTACCCATTTCTTTTTGAGATTTTATATTTTTTGAGATATAGATTTCAAAGCACACTTCTGAATTTCATTCATATCTGTAATGTTCCCCTTTCATCTGTAATTTTATGAAATTTCATCTTTCACTCGCTTTCTTTTCATTAGTTTTACCAAGACTGTCTCAATTTAATTTTTTTCAAAAGCAGCTGATTCTTCAAATGATTTTTTGTTTTGTTTTTTATTTTCCATTGTATTGGGTTCCTTACATCTTCTAATAAGCTTGCTCTTATTTTTCTAAGACCCCAAAGTAATCCATTAGTATTTGTTTATATTTCTCTTGCTCTAAGATTTTTATACTAATCTGGCTACCTCTTAGAACTGCTTTTGTTGTATTCTACAGGCTCTAATATGCTGCATTTTCATTACCATTCATTTCTAAGAACTTTGGAATTTCTCCCCTTAATTTCCTCAGTAGTTTATTCATTATTCAATTCTGCATTATTCTGTCTCCATGAGTTTTTACATCTTCTGTAATTCTCCTTGCTGATGATTTCTTGTTTTACTACACTGTTATTAGATAGAATATAAGACATTCAATTTTCTTGTATTAGTTAAGAGCTGCTTTGGGTCCTAAAATAAGGCCTATTTTATAGAGCATTACCTTCTGAACTTCTGAGACCAATGAGTATTCTACAGTCTTTGGGTAGCATATTCTGTAGATATTTGATTAGTCCATTTGATCTATAATGTCATTAAGTATGATGTTTCTTTGATGATGTTTGTCTGATGAAGGCCAATCTCCTGAGAAAACTGGATTACTGTCATCATCCATTATTATCTGTACTTTCCAGGAGTGTTAGCTTTATGTAACCGAGCATGTGGGTGTTTAGCACACAAACTTAGAATTGTACTATTTCTCTGATGAACTGTCCCTGTACAGCATGAAGTTGCCTTCTTTATCTATTTTGACTATTTAGCTTAAAGCCTACTTGTCAAATGTTATGATAAGTAAATGTGATTTAATTGGTTTATCTTCCTACTTGTGTGTTTGCATTGGGACTTACATGTTTTGATTAGGTCACTGATTGAATTTAAAAATAAAATAACACATTGCTTTTCAGTATTGAAGTATTTGCATGATTTAAGTTTTGCTAGGTCCTATTGGAGTTGAGTTTAGTCCCAGGATTTAATTAGTAGCCAGAATCTTTGGGTACTAAATACAGTCTCCAGAACCTCATTGGAAGTATAATATTAATTTCAGAATCAACTATAATTTTAATAAACCCTCTAAGAAAATACAACAATAGTAAATTAAAAACAATCACTTCCTTCAACTCCAGTAACTTTTAGAGAATAAGAAACAGAATAGTAAGGGGGTATTGCTAGGATATTATTACTAGATGCAAGACTAGACAGAAAATAATCTGACTAACACTGTGAATTATTATAAAAACAGTAGCAAAAAATAGATAAGGGAAAAGTTAATAGGAGGAGGGGATGTCCTAGATTGCTTCCTACTGCTATGATAAAGCACTCTCACAAAAAGAAACTTGAATAGGAAAGGTTTAATCTCAGCTTACAGCTTACAGTCGATCAGGAAAAATAGGACAAGAACTCAAAGCAGGATCCTGGAGGAAAGAACTGTAGAAGTGTTACCTGCTGGCTTGCTCCCGATGTGGTTTTTTTTTTCCTGACTACTTTCTTATACAGTCCAGGACCACTCCCTTCAGAGAGCTGGGCCATCACAAGTTAATCATTAATTTTTTAAAAAATCTACGCATAGACTTGCCCACAAGCTTATCTGACAGAGGCATTTTCTCAAGTAAAGATTCCTCTTTCTAGATGATACTAGCTTGTGTCAAATTGAAAGAAAAGTAACCAGAACAGAGAAGTTGAGATATTGTGAGGTGAGTTGAGTTTAGGATTATTAAATATAACAGTAAGTCACAATCAAGAAGTATGTGAAGAGGGTATGAGAAAGAAAGAAAAAAAGAAGGAGGCAGAAGAGACAAAGTATATGGGTTGCAAATGAAAATATAGGAGAGAGAACACAATAGAATAGATCCAAAAGCAGAATCGTCGTAAAACCTAACTAAGCAATACTTTTAAAAAACAGAAGCAAAATGAAAATGTGTGTATGTTAAATAGTTTTTGTCAACTCTATGCAGTCCAGCATCATCTGGCAAGAAAAAATCTGAGTTGAGAAAATGCCTCTGTCAGATTGGGAGGCAAACAAGTCTGTGTGGCTTTTTATGACTAGTGATTGATGTGAAGGGCACAGTCAATTGGGATTGGTAGCGCCCCTGGACAGCTCATCCTGGGTTTCATAAGAAATCAGGTTCATCAAACCATGAAGAGCAAGCCAGTAAGCAACATTCTATCACGGCCTTTGTTTGAGTTGCTTACTGCCTTGTTGGAGTCCTGCCCTAACCTCTCTTCATGATGAACCAAAAGTCATACCTAAACCAATCCCTTTCCTTTCCACGTTGCTTGTGATCATGGAGTTTATTCTAGCAATAGAAAGCAAACTAAGACAGCATACAATCAGGAAGATTTAAAAGAATAACTACAGGAAATAAAAACACAAATATTGTAACATTAGTTAATATCTATTCTCCTCCATGAGTTGTCTTAGATTCAACACTGGTGGTGTGAGAGTTGGCCACCTATGTCTCCGATTCAAACTTGTTTGGCCAGAATGCAGTGTCTCAGTGGTGTTTTCTAAGTTATCTCTTAGCTTGAGTCACTATCATAGTATCAAGAGGGGTAAAAGCTCTCATGAGAGTTTTCCAACCTTCAGTATGGGGCATCACTTTAAACTCTTGTCATCCAGCTATCTCCCCTCTTCAACTTGTTCTATGTGTTCCCACTTTTTTTTCATGTCTATCTCAACACTTGAGCTACTGATGTGGCCAAACCCCAGCATGTATTTCTTGTGCCAAGTAGATATTCTCAATTCACCAGGACTTGGGATGCATGTGTCAGTGGTTTGGGCTTAAGAACACTTGTTCTCCTGAGGTCCAGTTCAGACCAGCACGGCCATTTGTTTACATGACTCTGTTGTTCTCTTGGGCTTCAACTCTCAGTGGACTGAGAGGGTGTTTTGGATTTTGGAACAGAAGCTGCTCACTTTTTTAATCCTCACAGAGTAGGATATTTATCTGTTCCCTTCCTTTCCCAGACTAATTGGTAGTGGCACAGAGATACTGGGTGTTTGTCCTGGGTAACTGCTTCATGCAACTTGTGAATCTGTAGTCTAGAATTTTCTTGTTGCTGTCTTCTGGAAATTTTTATTTTTCCTTTTAATCACAGGATGACTGAGAGGGGTGGATTCTCCCTCTTCCACAAAACCTTTGTTCGGTGCTCTCAGCTATTTCCTCTATAAGTATATTTTTAAAGTTTTTTTTTTAATCTGTGAGTGTGTGTAGGAGTCCAAGTCCTGGAAATGGACAGAGAATAGGTCCAGTCACCAGTGTTCTAGGTCCTCATAAATGGGTACCACATTTGATCCGTATCATGAAAAGAAGCTTGACGAGGCGAGCGACGTTCACACAAAAGGAAAGGTTCAAAGAAGTTAGAGAATATACAGAAATATTGACATTTATGAAGAAGGATGTTAGAAAAGGCTCAACAGTGAAGAACACTTGCAGATCTGCTTCCAGAACTCACATGCTGGCTCACAACCATCTGTAACTCCAGTTCCAGGAAAGGCAATGTCCTCTTCTGGCCTTTCTGGACTCCTGCATGCATTCCGTGCATATATGCTCAGGCAAGTGTGTGTGTGTGTGTGTGTGTGTGTAATTAATTCATATTTATAAAAAGAAGTCCAATAAA
The DNA here is from genome assembly GCF_037038515.1 of Microtus pennsylvanicus. Taxonomy (NCBI): domain Eukaryota; kingdom Metazoa; phylum Chordata; class Mammalia; order Rodentia; family Cricetidae; genus Microtus; species Microtus pennsylvanicus. The sequence continues at coordinate 51,107,237 of NC_134579.1, read as the reverse complement.
GAGTAAAAGAAAGTGCTGTTCAGCCTATTGTCTCAGAGAGGGTAGAGGCCCAAGAGGATTAGCCTGTGTTAGGAGAACTCTTTTCTATGATGAATCCTCTTGAATTCTGGCCGTGTTTATTTCAACATCTTAGTTGTAAGTTCTGGGCATTTTCCTCTATGAGGATGTCACCAGGATATGAATAGCACAATATTTAGTGTTCTTTTTCAAATGTATTTCCAAAATTTCTAGGTGCTTTACTAATTTTATATTGGATGGGGCTTGTTTCTCTGTTTTTTTTTATATTGCTAAGTAATTAGCTACTGCCCATGAGTCTTGTGTAAATCACTACACCACACTACTGTGTGGTCAATCTGGAATGACTTTGCTTGTTGGGAAACACTAACGATATCAAAAGGCAATTAGAGTGGCCTCTAACTGGGGGATATTACTATGTGGATTTTAGGGATTCTGATCAAAGTTCTAATGTAATCATGCATAGAGACACTCCCACAAAAAAGATTAATATGGGAACTTAAAAATGCTCCAGTTATCAGGGTTCCCACATGTCAGGGAACCCTGATTGCTCTTCGAGCTGATGAGGGAGGGAGACTTGATTGGGGGAGGGAAATGGGAGGCGGTGGCGGGGAAGAGGCAGAAATCTTTAATAAATAAATTAATTAATTAAAAAAATGAAAAAAAGAAAAAAATGAAAAAAAACATCAAATAAATATCGCAGAAAGCAAAAAAAGAAATGGTCCAGTTAAGAAAACTGTTGCAACTTCCTCTATAATAGGTAAGAACTAACTTCATCTTCACATTCAATTTGCTATACATATGTACTGTCATGACCCTATTTATCCATTCCTTATGAAAGGTGTGAGTAATCTGATAGGAGCTTTATTCAAGGGTTGCCAATTTCACTGTATTATCAGATTGTCTTTGCACTTTATTTACTGCAGAAATACCTTCGTTTCTGATTAAGTTCATGTAATTATTTCTGTCTTTTTTTTAAGTGCAAAAATATAAACCCAACTTTATTAACAAGAAAACGATTGTTTTAGCTACTTCTGGACTATTGCTCACCATGGTTGTCATTGTTGGAGCCTCTCTGTATATCCCAGGTAAGATGCACAGGGACTGGGCTGGAATGTGTGCAGCTGATGTGAGGAACATCCCAAATAGGAACAAATTGATTTCAAGAGCTGTTAGAACAGATTGTGGAAAATTATGTGGCCTCAAAAAACAGAAGATTTCTCAGGATCTGGACCCTTTATGCCTATAATTGCTCTGTGCTCAGCATCCTGCTGCCTCATGAAGCTCTGGTGGGAGTGTGGGGCGTGTTCTATTTCCTGCCTCTTGTAACTTCCAGTGTTTGCAGGCAATGTTCAGCTTAGCCTGTGGCAGAGTAGCCCCCTTCTCTATTCTTCCATCATTTGCCTCACCAGGTTCTTTGTGTTCAGTTTGTGCTCTCCTCCTCCCGCACAAGGACAGTGCCATTGAAACTGAAGACAATTGCTTAACTCTGTTTAAGATTCCTCCTTCTACCTCTTGTCATAGTTTTGGTGACAGGAGGTTAAAAATGTGTGTATGACCACCATTCAAGCCACTATGGAGGCAGGCAGGCTTCACTGGCTGAGATGTGGAAATGGGCATGCCCGTGGGAGTCAGGTCTCTCTGAAGTGGTGATTGAGCTGAGATATGGAAGTGTGAGTGGTACATAACAGCAGAGGGCATATTCCGGGGAGCAAAGGCTAGGACTAAAGGGCAGACCACATAACAGCACTGTCTTCTCTTAGGGAGACTGAGGCATAGACAGAACTTTAGAACACAGATTTGGCAGACATGTTTGCATCCAGGGCTGGTGAGGGCCTGGGGAGCTGATGAACTCAGAAGACGATGTGAAAGAGTGGGTGATTTGGCTTGGGGACAGGCTGAATACTGAGAATGAATAGACAGTGGACAGCAAGGGCAAGTTCATCATCTGGAAGATTTAAGTCAGCTAAAGAGTTAAAACTAAAAAAAAGGCTTTCACGTGATGAGAGTCTAGCATTAAAATTTGTATCAAACATTTGAGTCTGAAGTAATTGAAAAATGTTGACTCATTGTAAATTTGGAAGAAAATATGTTAAACATTTCATACTTTATGACTGCAGAATTCAGGGTAATTCACTTAATAATTTCAGTACATTAACTTCCCAAATATCAGCAACACATAGAAAAATAAATTTTTGTTTGTTAACAGGTAATTATTCAGAAAAGAAAAGCAATGGGCTTATTTTATTGGTTATTCCTTTAGTGATACCTGTATTTCTTCAGTACCATAAGTTTATGCCAGGTAAGCATTTGATGTTTTAGCATGATTTTAACTAATTTTTCATTTAAAAGACAAAACTTTGGGGAAAACCTTTTATCCTGTTTTAAAAATTACCTTTCTTATTTTGAGAATTCACCCACAGGTACAATGAAATGTGGTTATAACTACCCCCGATTCCTCCTCTCACTGCTCCAATATCCCTCCAGCGTGTCCCCATCTCAACTTCATGTCTTTTTATTTTAATATGCTAGAACACTAAATCCAGTCAGTGTTACCCATGTATTCATGAATGTGAGGCCATCTACTGGAGTGTGGGAAACCCAACATTGTCCATATCCTCAAAAGAGAAAGGTTCCCCTTCTCCCAGCAGTAATCAGTGGCCAGCGCACTCCTTAGTTAGGAGTGGAACCTAGAGAACACCACCATCTGTGCCAGAATCTTGATGGGTGTGATCTTCCGCTGGTCTTGCTCAGGTGACCAGAGCAGCTGTGAGTTCATGAAAGCCACAGAAGTAGCATGTGCAGTAGACAGCAATTCATGGCAGCCCTTCCTATCACCAGGTTCTAACACTGTTTCCAGCTCTTCCAAAATGTTCTATGACCCTAGTTGGTGGTGGTGGTGGTAGGCTATTAAGACATCCAATTTAGGGCTGGGTACCCAGTTCTTTACTCTAACCTGACTGTTTCTCAAGAAAGAAAGAAACTTCCTGACAAAGGTAGCAAGCAACACAGATCTACTGGGCATAAAAATGAATCTTTAGAAGGCAATTTGGCAATATGATCATTTAGCAAAATAGCAGTAACAGTTTCTACCCTAAGGTCTATGAACTCCAAGGCAGCTTTTGACCAGGATTATACTCCTGCTGAGCAAATCTCAAATCCTATCAGAAAGCGGTTACCCCGTAAAAGTTGTGCCACTATTGCTCAGTAGGTACATGTTGACATTTAAGGTTGGAACTGTAGCATGAAGGTCTGACTTGTTAAAATAATCTATTACTTTCATACCCTAGACACCTATTTAGCACCTTTTGTTACTATGAAAAGTAGCCAGTGGAGTGAATGTTTTCCATTTATTTTTAATACTGATTTTCATACAATTTCATACAAATACTTTGTAAAGTATTTCCAGCCTGTTGGTGGTGGTGCACACCTTTAATCCCAGCATGTGAGAGGCTGAGGCAGGCAGATGTCTGTGAGTTGGAGGCCAGTCACGTCTACAGAGCTAGTTCCAGCACAGGCTCCAAAGCTACAGAGAAACTCTGCCTTGGAAAAACTTCCAAAGCTTTTCCTAATGACATCTTCCCATAATGACAGATTCTAACATCTTAGATCTTGAAGGGAGTTTTTGAAAAAAAGTTATTTTTATATATGCAGCTAAAGTACCTCCCATCTGACATAATTGAGACCAGAAGTATTTTGAATTACTGTATTTCCAATTTTAAGATATTTGTATAAAATGTACTGCTTGAACAACTCTACTAGGGGATCCGACATCGAATAAGCTCCAAAATGGGGAAATTTTTACTATCAGATTTCAGGATTTCATGCCTGGAATCTTTTGGCCTACAAAATAATTCAAGATTGCTTTCACATTCTGAACCTCAGGATAGTGACGTTATAAGCAGATTACAAGTTCACCCCTTTCACACAATTCTCTTCATTAATAAGACTGTTTCTGCAAGATGAGTTTACAAATCAGGACACTAAACGAGGACCTATTTGTGTGTGTGTGTGTGTGTGTGGTGTTTCGGGTTTCATTTGGTTTGGTTTGGTTGTCATTATTGTTGTTGGGAAAATATATCTTAATATGTGTATACAATACAAACAGTATTTGCTTTTTATAGTTTAAAAGTAAAGCACTAACATCTTTTTGCTATTATTATTAAAAAGTCACGTCTGGGCCAATGAGATGTCACAGCAGGTAAAAGTGTTTGCCACCAAGCCTGACAATCTGAGTTTCATTCCCAGAAATTACATAGTGGAAAGAGAGGAGCGATTTCCACATATTGTCCTCTGACTTCCACACACATACCTGCTTCCCCCAACACAAAATAAGTAAACGCTTGTTTTAAAAGTCACTTTGTGGGTCTAAAGGTCTCTCTGGGATTGTTATGCACAAGAAAGGTTCCATGTCACAACCACAGATGCTTGAAAAACATAACAACCAATATTATATGTGTAATCGCCAAGGCTTCCCCAAAGCAATTTTATGTCCGTGGGAAGAAGCCATGCATAACAGTCATTTATAATGTAAGATACACAAATATAGTTTAAGCAGTGCTGTTATCAAGTTTAGAGTTAAAGCTTTTAGTCCTCTTCAGAAAACAATGATAGTCAAAGTCTGCTGAGTGGTGATCTGAAGTCAACATTTATTGTAAAGTGACCTCCTCACTCGGGAAATGTTTGCCATATGCAAACTTATACAGTCAGTCCTTGCGTATAGTGCCTTGTTGTTGACTGTACCAAATGCAAGCAGATCATACTGCTTTATCATCATTCTCACCATGCTTCTGTGCTGCCCTTTTCTTTCTTGTAGCTATTGGGAGGACCCTTCATGTCATGATCATATTAACAGTCGTTCAGGCATTGGGCTTTGCACTCGCTCTGTTAGGACTATATTTTTCTATAAATGGTAAGAGTCATGTTTTTCTGAAACTTAATTTAAATTTCTCTTGAACAGAGATCTTAATTTTCTTTTTCTTTATATTAAACTCAGACTTTTTAAAGATGCCTTGGGCTCACCACAAGGCTCAGTGGGCACTGCAGAGTCTCCATGAATTGTGTCATATACTCTTCATGAACTTCATGCCACATCGTCCCCCACTCACCTCAAGCAGACCACACATTTGTTCTAATGGATGAACCACTGCTTAAAGACTATCACCCACGGATTACACTATGGTTCCCTCTTCTTCTGTGGCCAACACATATGAGATTACTCACTGTGTTTGTCATATAGAACACCTTCATTGATCCAAATCCCTTGTTCCTGCCTGTTTATTTCTCTGTACTCACAAATCTCTAGCAACATTGATGATTTTTCATTATTAAGAATTTTTTTATTTAGAAACATATCGTGTGTAATCTTTTTCTATATGTTTCTTTCCCCCATGCCTTTTCATAGTTTCATAGTTCACTATTTTTGAGTACAGAACATTTGTGAGGACACACAAAAATATTTTTAATACATTCACCTAAGGAAGAATATCTTGCTATTAGTTTTGTTGTGATTATAATTAGAATTTCTGTAGACAAACATACATATTTTCCTATGGATGTGTACTAGCAACTCCATTTGAATAAATCCTGGATTGTACACTAAGAGAATTTTCATTCTGTAATTGTCTGTTTCAAACACGCACAGCATTTTACATCACTGGCACCAATGACATTTCTTCAAATGTTTAGCACTTGTTGGTCAATTATTTTCTTTCTTTTACTATTATATTTCTTCCAGTGGGGATCATGCTTTCAATACCAGTACAAGAATATTGTCTACATGTACCTCATGGCTTTTTGCCAGCTATCCAAATTATCATGACTCAATTCACAGAACTTTAAAAGAAACAAGACTCACACTGTCTGGAGACAGAATTTTCCATTCGTCCTGACTTGCATGTTATGAAAATATAAGTGTTTTTCCTTAAAACATTTCAGAATCATTTTATTGGTTGACTTAATGATAGTCAGCAAATATACTTAATTTTATCTCCAACAATAATTTCTACCCTTAAAACTTGATATTACGTATTTCTTTAAGCAGTTTATATGCATTTATACGAAACAATTTCTTTGTTTTTACAGAATGTCCACCAAAATTTGGTCCCCTTCTAGTCACAGGATTGTTCATAGTAACTCTGGTAGAATTACTTGGATTAATTTACATGAAACGGTTAGGTAAGTCAGCCTTGTTTTGTTATCCACTGTCAGAAATTAGAGCTATATAACTTGAGAATACCTTTGCTGCTTCCTCCAATTTTAGAGACAAAGGAATGTATTATAGATGCCATGACTATAGGAATAGTTGCAATGAACATGTAGGTACAGATGTGTTATTGCACGACTGTTGCAACTTCAGATCCTTAAGAAGTAGGATTGCTGAGTCAAAGGGTATGCTATTTTTCCTTGTTAACTATGTGAGGTGCCTATGTCTGTTATCATGCAGACTGAAACTGTATGGTGTTGTAACATATTTTGACATGAGTTATTGTAATACTCAGTGTTGCTTGGGTTATTAGAGATATTCTGTGGTTCAGAATGGAATTTGGTGATATTTTTTTTCTACATGTAGAAAGAAACTGGAATTTTGATGGGAATGTGTTAAATTTATTTTTTTGTGTAATATGGACATTTTATAATAAAGATTGTTTCAATTTATGAACATGGAATGTCCTCCCATTTGTGTATGGGGTATTCACTGTTTTTAACTAGGGTATTATAATTTTAATTGAAGAGGTCTTTCACTTCCTGATTTATATTGATTTCTAAACATTTTATTTTCTGGAGATACTTTCTGGAAAGGCATTACTTTCTACTCTGGTTGGTTGGTTTTTATTTTTGTTTTGTTTTGAGCAATGCTGTTATTCTATAAAATGATTACAGGGTTTCGTATGTGGGTTTTACATCCTGCAAAATTACAGAGTTTGTTTATTCTAGCAAGTTTTATTGGTATTTGGGTTTTATATTAAAAAAGCTCATCATTTGTTCTTTCTGAAATAATTTGGTGAACCCAATGAGGATGTAGAGAAAGGACATGGTTGTAGAGACATATTCCTAGAATTAGAAGCATGTATCTGCAGAAAGCTTTAAATAAGAGCCACAGAAGAAATAGAAACAGGGGACACATCTATTAGTGAATTAGGGAATATCAAAAATTAATCATAACTACAAATGAACTAAGAACTTCAGCTCAACTGGAGACTGGAAAGGAAGATGATAGAGCTTTCAATAGAGGGTACCAAGCTGGAGTCATTATGAGAGTGGGAAGTTGGAAGTAAGGTGTCCCAATTTGGGAAAATGGAAACAGGATGTTATGATGTTACATTTAAACATCATGAATTTGTTAATTTTTTCCTTGTGGTGCTTAAGTTTTAAGGTTTGTTCAATGACTTTCAAAAGCAAACGTGCTTTTATATTGGTCTACTGATAGAGTGAAAACAAAGTTAGGAATGTCTGAAGTCTTCATAAATAATCATTGTGGCTTCTATCCTTACATATACATGTAAATATATGTATAAGTATGCATGAAGACCTTATTTTGAAAAGAAGTACTGTTTTACAACATTTTCTCCTTTACCAAAGATAACAGGGGTCTGTCTGGGGGAAACTACTAGGACAATAACTTTGTCAAGATGCATACATTTGTCTTTTTGTTTTATTTTCACATTGGAGGCTTTAAATTATTTCTAGTTTTTAAGTAAGTGTATCTATAATAGAAAATGTACACTCATGTTAATAAGATCTTCCTCCAAGGTTGTATATTTAATCATTTCAGTCACATTTTCTAATATTTAAACTGTAAAAATGAAACAATCAATGATTAACCTATTAAGTTTTATTTTGAAAGAATAAATTTAAAAATCTGATATTGTTTTTTAGGATAGTGTTAATCATTCCACAGATTTAGAATATATTCCAGTAACAGCATTTCTCCAAATTTCTTCCCTATAAGTTTTCTTTATAGCATTTCAATGTATTATAACCATTCCTTTCAAGGAGTTCTTTCTTAAAGAGTGAAAACTATAATCTCAGCTTAAAGAAAGGCAGATACATATTAAACACACTCATGATACTGTGTGTGCAGGAATTTTGTTATCCATATTTACCACTTCCTTGAGTGTTGAAAAGTTCTTTGAAAACTGTGATCTTTATGGCTACCTTTTTGTACTATATTGGACACTTAGACTATATTTTATGAATAGTGATTATACTGAAAGCCATAATTAATATCATCAGTACATGAAATAGTTTTAACATATTTTACTAAAAAGGCAACATATGTCATGTGTAGCAAACTTTCTAAACAAGAAAGCTATGATTTGGAGAAGCATTGTATAATCAATACCAAGTGTATATTCATTAGCAGCCATTTCTAGAGGCTGTCATAGAGTGTGCGCTGCTCCAGATGTGAGGCCTGCTCACAAAGTCTACATTCTAGTGTACATGTAGTGATGGACCTGTCAAGGCTCTTATGTGCCAAAGTATGTGTGCTTTAAAAGAAAGATCATGGAATTTAAAAGTTGTATTATAGTCTAATTTTTTCCATGACATATTAAGAATTCCCATACTGCTGTACTGTGATGGCTTCAGGTTTAATATTTTATAAGAGAAATATTATTTGTACAAAAGTACAATAATTCAATCTCCTCAAATCAAACAGTACACTAACTTTTAATTTCTTTACACATTTAAAATTCACAGCATGCCTTTTTTGCTTCTCTTTGACAGACTCACTAAGTGGTTTGAATGAGACATGAAGGGACAGAGCTAGCGGTGTTCTTTCTTCCTCGTTTTCACATTGTCTCACGGCTCTCAAGGTAATTTCATTGCATATTACTTTTAAATGAAATAGAGAAGATTTTCTTGTGTACATTTGTGTGTCTGTATATGAACAGTTACATGTTCTGATGTCCATGCATCCCTAGGAGAGGGGCAGAATCTCTTCGAACTAGAGTTACAGATGCCCATCTGATGAGGGTGTTCCTGTCTGTGCTATGGGGTCCTCTACGAGAACAGATTTCTAAGTTATCTCTCCAGCCCTGACACTGTATTTTAAAAAGAAAAAATCAGAATGGGGCTGGGGAGATAGCTCAGCAGTCAAGAGCACTTAACTGTTTTTCCAGAGGACCCATATTCAATCCACACGGTGGCTCAAAGCCATCTATGACTGTAGTCACAGGAGTGTGGGAAGGTTCTGTCTGATGCTCTCCTCTGTCCTCCTTGGGCACTGTACAAATGTGATGCACATGCAACTATATTCAAGTAAACACTCATATACATAAAAATAAATAAAATGTTGCCAAAATATCAGGGGAAAACATAAAGGCCGCTCCCAATACCCAATGCATTACAATAACATAGAGGAGTAAAATTCCCAAGGTCTATAGTAGATGGCAGAAAGGGGCGCTATTAGAAGGAGATATTATCATGAAGATGTATGAGAGGGTGCAGTAAAGAAGTTGCTGACATGACCAATCCACAGTATGGTTAAGGGAAAGTTTTTAAAGTAGATATGAGAAAAGAATAGCCACAGGCATCTGGAAAAGTCCAGAACAAAGAGAGAATGAAGTAGACTAAGCATAATAAGAATACTGGACATGGGATATAGCCAGGGTTATCTGTTATAGACAAAATATCAGGAAATAGCGATTACATTGTGAGAGACTAGCAATGGCAGGAAGAAATCCTTGCGTTTACAAAGAGAACAAATGGATATCTGTGATGAGGGAAGTCTTGGGAGGTGAGAAGTCATTATCCTAGGTGGAGACTTTAAGATGTACAATAGGGACTTGTGATGCTGAGGACGTCTGGATGCTAGGATGGGTTTTAATACGCAGCCAAGGTATATATTAGTGAGGAGCCATATGTCCCCTTCTGTCACAGGTAAGGGAAATGACTCTTTTTTGGCAGATGGTAAGTGGTTTCACAAGTTCCTGAGGAATGTTGATTTTTACCTAACTACCAGAAATCCTCCTGAAGTTCAGGTTAAGCTCATTTCTAGATATTTGGAATGCCCATTGGAGTTTAAGGAACCGAATTGTCTTTTGGACCTGACAGAAGAAGGCAAAAATCAGATGGCATCCAACGTCTTCCTAAGCAAACTGAGCCAAGGGGAGTAATCTGTGTCACAGAACATGAAGAGCAGGTGGCAATGTCAGAGGAGCAACAGATGGCAATTGACTTGGTGGCACTGGCCCAGCAGGATACAAAACCCTGATGGGTAAAGCTCAGATAGGCAAGGCCACAAGACCACAGACCCAGAGTGTCTTTTGCTTTTGGTGCGCCATCTTCCTCTGGTATCTAGCAGGTGTGAATGAGCTCGGGGAGGTCCCCACTACTCTTAATGCAGCATTATCATCTCATGGAAATGTCACATAATATTTGGCATTTTTTACCTGTGGATTATTATAAAGACGATGTCCTCTTCAGCTGTATTATTTAACTGAAGCAATAATTTTATATAATAAGAGTGTTCATTTAAATAGGATTTTGTTGCTTGTGAGTCTTTAATAAATACAGTAAGGGATGTTGATAGAAGTTAGTTTAGTGGAAAATTAACATAGGTAAGGGTAGGATAAATTGTTGCCCCTGCCTCTGCTAAAACAGAGGCTATAGTGGAAAAAAAAACAAGCAAGCGTCACACTTCACACAACTAGAAATCCTCAGTTTCCATTGAGGAGGCATATAGACTGTTGCTTAGGTTAGTGATTAAAAAACAAACAATTGAGCCCAAGTAGCCCAGCTAGTCTAAATTCTTTAAATATCAGTGTTGGGAGATGTGTTCACAGGTTTTGGAGTACATCACAGCAGAAACAAAAGCTTTGAAAATGACTTAAGGTTAGATTGAGATGTTTTTGTCACATAACTTTGAGGTGAAAACCCCAAGAAGACAATCTAAAGTTTTAGAAAGGCATACAGTTGAGTGAGGAACTCTTTAAAGTCAGGAAACCAAAACCCAATTATTATTAGCTGTTGTGCCTTTTGTGCTAGGATGGTAACCATAGGCACCGATTAATTCCTTGTACCCATATCTTTCTAACATAAAAAAAAATCTGTTGATGAGTAGGTATGCACCCTGAGTATTTAAATAGATCTTACTGGTTCTTTTTCATATATGAAAGTTTAGATTTGTGATCCTTCTAAGCTTTTTGATACGATTACCTTCTGAGACAAATAATAAAATAATTGTTCCTTTCTTTGTAACCACAATATGCAACCTGCCAACAAAAAGACTGGCTGAGAAAAATACCTTGCTTGCTTCCACCCTGTTAATCTATAATAATAAGTCACTTAGATGTAAATTATGTGGGTTCTTCGCTGACAAACATATTTTTACCTATGTTCATTATAATCATTCACTTGGAAAACAGAATGTAACCACATTGTAATTTCTATATTGCCTGAAAGATTTTTGTTGGGGTAAATAAGCCTTAGAGGAAGGATAAAGTCAGAGAATAGAGAATACAGAAGAAGAATAAAGAAAAACTCCGAAGGAAACCATCAAGAAGGTAAGTATCTTTCGTGTTACCTTGTCAGATGAAGAAACAAAAATCTTAGTACAGGGACTCCATGGATTCCCTTTGAGCCTTGTACTGATGGAGGCTGGCCCCCCAGCCAGCAGTAATAAAGGGCAGGTGAACCTGGAGAACTGAGTAAAATAAATGAAGACACAGCTGCCTATAGGTATGAGTTGAGGAGAAAGTTTTTTATGAATATGAGGTAGAGCACAGCCAGCGGCACATGGAGGAGTCCAGACTGAACATAGCCAGCATCCTAACCAGACTGTTTGAGGAGGGGATGGAGACGAAGAGAGGAGAGAGGAGAGAAGAGAACAGGAAAGATCCAGGAGCAGAGCCAGCCAGCAGTCAAGAGAAACAAGAGAGCAAGAGAAAACATAGTCAGAAAGGATGAGATTTTGTGGGAAACCAAAGAAGTTGTGGGGAGGGCACATGAAGCTCAGGGGCAGGGGTTTCAGAGTAGGGGGCAGAGGAGCCAGGACTCTATGAACAGGTTTTGGAGCAGCATATGTCTGCTTTCATATGATAAATAGGCACCTCAGGCAGAGGGTAATAGATGTATCATATGTTCCTTTATGCCAGAGATAAGGAAAATGACTCTTTTTAGCAAGGAAATGCCAGGTTTGCCTACATGTCAGACTTTGTGGAAGGGAATTTCTTGAGACATAAGAAGAACAAGCTGAGGATACTCTACAGAGGCCATCCTGTGAAAGACTAAGTCCAACAGGATTTTCTGCACACAAATGATGCAATTTGCATGCAAGAAGAAAATTTGTCTAAGTAGATAGACAAGTAGTTGAGTCCATACAAGAAAGAGACCACTGGGGAATAGGCAGAATAACAAGAAGGGGATCCTCAAGAAACACCACTGTCTGAAGTCAGCTAATGACCACTGAGCCAAGCACAATGTGCATTCCGTTAATCCCAGCACTCCAGAGTCAGTAACAGGAGAATCTTTATGAGATTGAGGCCAACGTGGACTAAAGGGTGAGTTCTAGACCATTCAGGGCTTTATAGTGAGACCCTGACACAAACACACACACACACACACACACACACACACACACACACAGAAGCCCACTGAGTTACAAGGCTCACACTTGTGAGCTAGCACAATGAATAAAGGCAATTACTATCAAACATGAGTACCTGGATTCAATTTCCAGGCTCCACATGGTTGAAGGAAAGACTGATTTTACAAGTTGTCCTCTCATGTCTACACACATGCTGTGGCATGTACATGCATGCATGAGTGGGTACATATACATATGAAACAAAGAAATATAATTTTTTAGTATTTCTTTTTTATTTCTTTTTTTTAAATTTTATTGAGAAAAAAAAGTTTCTGCCTCCTCCCAGCCTCCCATTTCCCTTCCCCTCCTCCCGTCCCTCTCCCCCTCTCCCCACTCCTCTCCACCTCCCTCTCCAGTCCAAAGAGCAGTCAGGGTTCCTTGCCTTGTGGAAAGTCCAAGGTCCTCCCCCATCTGTCCAGGTCTAGGATGGGGAACATCCAAACTGGCTAGGCTCCCACAAAGCCAGAACATGAAGAAGGATTAAAACCCCGTGCCATTGTCCTTGGTTTCTCATCAGCCCTCATTGTCCGCCATGTTCAAAGAGTCCGGTTTTATCCCATGCTTTTTCAATCACAGTCCAGCTGGCCTTGGTGAGCTCCCAATAGATCAGCCCCACTGTCTCAGTGGATGGGTGCATCCCTCGTGGTCCTGAATTCCTTGCACATGTTCTCCCTCCTTCTGCTCCTCATTGGGACCTTGGGAGCTCAATCCGGTGCTCCAGTGTGGGTCTCTGTCTATATCTCCATTCATCACCAAATGAAGGTTTTATGGTGATATGCAAGATATTCATCAGGATGGCTATAGGATAGGGTCATTTCAGGTTCCCTATCCTCAGCTGCCCAAGGAACTAACTAACTGGGGACATTGCCTTGGGCACCTGAGAGCCACTCTAGGTTCAACTCTCTTGCCAACACTAAGGTGGCAATGAAAACAGTGTGGTACTGGCATAAAAACAGAGAAGTTGACCAATGGAATCGTATAGAAGACCCGGTTTTTAACCCACAAACCTATAAACACCTCATTTTTGATAAAGGAGCTAAAAGTATACAATAAAAGAAAGAAAGCATCTTCAACAAATGGTGCTGGCACAACTGGATGTCAACCTGTAGAAGAATGAAAATAGATCCATATCTATCACCATGCACAAAACTCAAGTCCAGATGGATCAAAGACCACAATATCAACCTGAATACACTGATCCTGATAGAAGAGAAAGTGGGAAGTACCCTACAACAGATGGGCACAGGAGATCGCTTCCTATGTATAACCCCAGCAGCACAGACATTAAGGGCAACATTGAATAAATGGGACCTCCTGAGACTGAGAAGCTTCTGTAAAGAAAAGGACACTGTCAAAAAGAAAAATAGGCAACCTACTGACTGGGAGAAGATCTTCACCAACCCCGCAACAGACAAAGGTCTGTTCTCCAAAATATATAGAGAACTCAAGAAACTAGACTTTAAAATGCTAATTAACCCAATTAAAAATTGGGGCACTGAACTGAACAGAGAATTCTCAACAGAAGAAGTTCAAATGGCCAAAAGACACTTAAGGTCATGATCAACCTCCTTAGCGATCAGGGAAATGCAAATCAAAACAACTTTGAGATATCATCTTATACCTGTCAGAATGGCTAAAATAAAAAACACCAATGATAGCCTTTGCTGGAGAGGTTGTGGAGTAAGGGGTACACTCATCCATTACTGGTGGGAATGCAAACTTGTGCAACCACTTTGGAAATCAGTGTGGCGATTTCTCAGGAAATTTGGGATCAACCTACCCCTGGACCCAGCAATACCACTCTTGGGAATATACCCAAGAGATGCCCTATCATATGACAAAAGCATTTGTTCAACTATGTTCATAGGAGCATTGTTTGTAATAGCCAGAACCTGGAAACAACCTAGATGTCCTTCAATGGAAGAATAGATGAAGAAAGTGTGGAATATATATATACACATTAGAGTACTATTCTGCCATAAAAAACAATGACTTCTCGAATTTTGCATGCAAATGGATGGAAATAGAAAACACTATCCTGAGTGAGGTAACCCAGACCCAAAAAGATGAACATGGGATGTACTCACTCATAATTAGTTTCTAGCCATAAATAAAGATCACTGAGTCTATCTATAATTTGTGATCCTAAAGAAGCTAAATAATAAGGTGAAACCAAAGAAAAACATATAGTTATCCTCCTGGCTATGGGAAGTAGACAAAATTGCCAGGCAAAAAATTGGGATCTTGGGGGTGGGGTGGGATGGGGGTAAGCGGAGATGGGGAGAGAAACGTGAGAAGGGGAGGATGGGGGGAACTTGGGGAAACAGGATGATTGGGATAAAGTAAGTTTGGATAGGGGAGCAGGGAAGCACGTATCTTAGAAATATAATTTTTAAAAAGCTAATAAGAGTTTATAATAATAAAAACATCATGAAGAAACTTTGGCGAAGGTCATTCCATCTCCTAACCAGAGACCTAAGCCTCAGTTCTCATCAGACAAAGAGAAAGGTTTTTCCACAGCCTCCTATGCCAGTACAGTTTAGGAGGGTTGTCCCACACCCTCCAAGAAGAAGCCTGTAGCAGAAACACCTGAAGAACTAGCATGCTGCTATCTTAGGCTTGAAAAGCATCTTATAATGAGGAAAAACTAGCTTCATTCCTGTTTATGATTAAATCTATTTCTCATCAATATGGCTATGCCCCACATGCAACCTTAACTAAAAAAGGTCCCATACTGCCTGATCCAGGAAATGATGCCTTTGTTTCAAATGGTTGTTTTGACTACTTGTTCTGCTTATGTTCTGCCTCTGTAAGCCTACCTATTTGCCTGCCAAATCCTCCATTTGGAAAACCCCTTACCCTTGAGCTATAAACACCTTGTCTTCCCCATAGCCAATGCTGAAGTCTTCAGCCCTATATTAGGTGGAGGCAGACCATATACACACATAAAAAAATGTGCTTCAATTAATCTAGCCATGATTTGGGCCAGTGAACTTTCTCCCAAAATCTTTGGGATTAACACATCCAACAGTTCAGAGACCAGGGTGAGTAGCCTAAGCCTAGAGATCTGCTCAACCAAAGTGGTGGCGGACTAAATAATACTTCCCCCTTCTTGGAAATATTTCTTAGTATGAACGAAAACTGAGAAGCAGTAGTAATCTCACAAGGCTTTTGTTTCCTTAGGGAGAAAGGTATAATGCTGTAGAAAGCCAATGTTGTTGATGGAGCGGCAGGGCTCCGTTCCGGCCTCCCAGGCTCCCACATGGCTAGCTTATGCCTGAAATAATTACATGGAAACTGTATTCTTTTAAACACTGATTGGCCCATTATTTCTAGCCTCTTATTGGTTAATTCTCACATCTTTGATTAACCCATTTCTAATAATCTATGTAGCACCACGAGCTGCTGGCTTAACAGGGAGGATCTTAACCTGCTTCTGTGTCTGGCGGGAGAATCATGGAGACTGCCTGACTCAGCTTCTTTCTTCCAGCATTCTGTTCTGTTTACTCTGCATACTTAATTTTCTGTCCTATCAGGCCAAGCAGTTTTCTTTATTAGTTAACCAATGAAAGCAACAGATAAGATACAAGACCCACCTGCATCACAATGTAGCAACTTAAATACTCCTTTACAAGAGAATAGAATTCCAGAATGATTCTTAAAGATAAACAGATTAATTGCAACAGGAGAGTGGGCCCTTTTATTTGTCCCGGCCACCAGGCTAGCTTACACCCGAAGTAACCACACAGAAATTTTATTAATTTAACACCTGCCTGGCCCATTTACTCTAGCCTCTTATTGGCTAACTCTCACATCTTGATTTAACCCATTTCTAATAATCTGTGTTCACCACGAGTTCATGGCTTATTGGGATAGATTTAGCATGTCTGACCTGGCATCTCCATGGTGGCTCCCTGACTCTGCTTTCTTCTTCCCAGAATTCAGTTCTGTCTTCTCTGCCTACCTAAGTTCTGCCCTATCAGGCCAAGCAGATTCTTTATTGATTAACCAATGAAAGCAACACATAAACAGAAGTACCTCTTACACCATTTCTCTTTTCTTTTTAAACAAGAAGAAAGGCTTTAATTTAAACATAGTAAAGTTAATTCTAACAAAACAATTATCAAGCAAGAACTACAATTGCTATATTTATATCTACTTTATCTTTTATCATAACTAAGGAAAACTATAATAATAACTATCCATTCTCCAACTTCATGAAAGACTCCAGAAGGATATAATATCACCTAAGTAAACAGGAAGTACATTGTAAGCAACTTCCAAAATTCTAGAAATGACAGAGACATCTCACAACCTCTAC